>NC_084465.1:37329555-37641093 GCF_027409185.1 Cynocephalus volans
GTCTTGTTCAGGCAGAGGAGGGATTTTGGTCTCACTGCGGCAATAGTCGCCGCCGTATCCCTGGCGGCGGGTGCAGCCACAGCTGCTGCCGTCTCCTTGACTACCACGGTACAGACTGCCACCACGTTGAATAATTTGTCCTCCGCGGTAACACAGGCCCTAAAAACACAGACTGCGCTAAACGCTCAGCTGAAGGGAGGATTAATGGTGGTTAACCAGCGGGTGGATCTTGTGCAGGAACAAATAGACGTTTTATGGCAAATTGCTCAATTGGGGTGTCAATGGAAATATTCAGGGTTATGTGTCACCAGTATCCAATATAAAAAGTATACCAAAGCTGCAAATTTGTCTAAACAATTATCCCAGCATCTTTCAACAGGTTGGACGAGAGAATTTGACAACCTGATAAACCAGCTGCGCATGGCCATTGTGTCCGTGAATTCAACAAGAGTGGATGTCTCCTTCGCAGCCGGACTGTCCTCATGGATTAAAACGGCCGTGTCCCACTTCAAGGAGTGGGCAGGAGTGATTGGGGTTGGCATGTTCTTATGTGGGGGAACTGTGCTCCTACTATGGTTGGTCTGCAGATTAAAAGCCCAGACCCAGAGAGACAAAGCAGTCATCGCTCAGGCACTTCTAGCCCTGGAACAAGGAGACAATCCTAAAGTTTGGCTGTCCATGCTTAAGGATTAGCCTGCTCTGACTCCCCTTCCCCCTTCCTGTTGGCTGGCCTCCCTGAAGCTTGTTCAGAGGAGTTCGCCCTTGCTCAAACAGGTCTATGTGTAACAACAGGCTCCAGTGTGTCCAGAGACGGGCAACTTCCCCCAGACTTGAACCAACCTAAGACATGGTGCCCGGTGGCGATAGGGTCAACCTATGACGGGTAAGGTCAAAGTCTGTGGAGGGACGACCTAGGACAGGAACGCTGGCTAATTTGTCCGCGACCGCCGAGCTTGTACCAGCCGCTTTAAATGATAAAAAAGGGGGAGATGTGAGGAGCTGCCCGAAATCGCCATTACAAGATGGCGCTGATTTCCGGTGGAGGGCAGGGCTGCTCGGTAACACGCCTGGGCCGATTAGGCAGCCACCAATAAGGTAGGAGCACGTCCTAGGCGAGGAGCAGTCTCTATATAAAGGGCGCGGGTTCCCTCGCTCGGGGTCTCCATTTTTGGCAAGCTTATGCTCTCCCTCTCAAGATGCATTAAAGCTGATCTGCAGAAGGATCCTTTGTGTGCCGCGTCGTTCTTGCTGGCGAGACGGTAGCACGGGACACTCTTCACAGATTTTACCAGAGAACTATCAGAAATGATAATCCACATTATAATGGGTATTTTGCAAGTATTCATCTAAAAAATATGCATATTAGTATAGAGTTAAGCAACCTAAACTATCACAGATATAAAGACATTTTATTTTCTTAAATTTAGATTAGACCAGAAACCTGTTTAATCCTGATGCTTCATTTCAGACACAGTTTTCAGACTTAGATTGTCAGTACTCCCTCATACTTCTTTGTCAATTGCCCTCACACCACATGCCACTAAGTATTTTTGGAAGCAGAGAGGAAGAAGAAAAGTAAAATAATAATAATTATCATTCATGGAGCACCAACCACATACTGAACACCAAACTAATCAGTCATATTACATGCAAAGTCTCATTTACTCATGACAAAACTTTATGGAGAAATACAATTATTATGAACACTCTACAGATGAAGAAACTAAGCCTTAGAAAAAAAGAAATGCTTTCTTAAAGACACATGGCTAGTAAGTAGTAGAGTTGGGATTTGAACAAGTCTGGCTCCAGTGTCCATGCTATCATTCCTCACTGATAGAAGAGAAAGGAAAAAGTGAAGGTAGAAATGTGTGTATGATGGAAAGTAGTTGAGTACATCCAAAAATGCTTCAGCCCATGCTCGGTGTTGCTGTTTCCCTTCCCATTTGGGAGGCTGGGGAAGGGAAGGTTCTCTACCCACATCAATGATAAGTGAAGGCAGAGTGGTATTTACCAGACCATTTCTGAGAGAGATTGCTGAGGGTCATCACCTGTCGGGTCCGCCACTGGCTGACCGGAACAGCCCTAGAAAAAACACCTCATTACCAGTCTCTCCCTAGGTGGGCGAGCGAATTGCCGGTATTCCTCTTTCCCTCCGGTCCCCATTGGGAGGAAACGGGGGAAGAGAGCCACAAAGAGAGGTGAGCACAGCCGCCGGCCCCAAACAGCCTATTAAAGAACACTCAGACTCGGCAGCAGTTCTGTTTATTATCACACAAGCACTTGCTTTTAAAGGCAAATGGGGAAGGGAGGTTTTTACATCCTCCAATCAGCTTAAAGGTTATGAGAGCATGCATCCTGTCTCAATGCCTAGCTATTGCAATCACGCGGTGTTCATGAGCGCAGAAGCACGTATTTGGCCAATAAGGGCTAAGGCAAGGTTCCTGCAGACACTCCCACCCTACTTCCTCCCAGCACCGTCTTAGGCTGCCACATTAATACGCCCTTGTGGGCCCATAATGGCACCGCTTGTAATGTCAATTAAGGTGGTGGTAGTTTTTAAGGCCCGACAATCACCTGAGCAGTGTCCCTAGCACAGACCATCAAAGCAAGGGAAAACAGGGTTCCTACAGGAAGCCCAGTGGATGATCTGACAGAGAGCCAGGAAAATGTCCAACCTGTAAACAGCTGGGCAGGAGTCCCTTTGAGTAAGTATCAGAGACAGCAGCAGCTGGGATTCACAGATTGGATCACAGTCAGTAAATTATTTAAATATATTTAATGCTCGTTTATGGGCAGCCAAATTACCTTAACAACTTAAATAAGATGTGTTTTTAATACCAACTTCTTTTCTTACTGTTAACTAAATTTGTCAGGATCTTCTGTCCATAGTGAAATACTGTCAAGTAACATGCACAATCACTTTGGAATATTAATGACTTCTTTCCTAAAAATGTCATTTGCTTAGAAACCAAGGGATATGTGAACAAGTATTTGACCTGAACCTGCTCAGAACAACAGTTATGTAAGCTTTTCTTATTGAAGTATTCAATATTGGGATGGAAAATTAACTTCTTCAAAACATTTAATTCACCAGTATTAGCCTAAGACTGTTGATATAAACTTACGGTATATCTAAAGAATTATACCACAAGTTTTCATGTCAAATTTATCACAAACATTTACTCACTAGACATCTACTTCTAAATGTATCATTCATCGACATTATTTTTCAATTATAAACTTGAGGGGGTTTAATACAACCAGTGATTTTCAAGGAACTTCAAACTAAATAAACTTGCTTAGTTGTGTTGAATTAAGCACTGGATTTGGGAGCTGGGTGATTTTCAATTTAAGAAAATGTGCCATCAATTTGCTGCTTTCAATTTAGGGAAAAAATGCCATTGCTTAAATAGTTAACTTGAAGGCAGCTGCCACGTGATTCCTTGAGTCTATATTTGTGGTGATTTAGTTTTACATTTGATAACTTATAATACAGAATGTATATGATTCTTTTTCGTATACGGTGTGTATGTAGGTATATATCCATATACATATATATGAAAGAAAAGAGAATAAACACACATATTTGTCCATTTTGGTTATAGTTTTATGGCTCTAACAGCTTATAGCTATACCAATAGAACAGTCCCCCCCAAAAAAGTAATACTTAAGAATATATGGTTAAAGATCATAGAAAAGTAATGGAAAGAACTACAAGTCTCCATCTCAAACTTCCCCTTTCCTCAGTAATCCAATCCACACCTTTCATTAATTCTTTCAAACCTTTCTCTATCTTTTTTAGTTCCTTGGGTGGTTAACTTCTCTTTTCTAAACAGTTTTGGTGTATCTAGATTTTATTTTGTAATCACCTTTATGTACTGTCTATGGACTTCCTAATATGATAAATAAGGATGATCTTCCTTACACCCTCTCATCTACTCCTGTCCCCAAATCATAAGCCAAATAAACCTCTTTCCTTTATAAATTACCCAGTCTCAGGTATTTCTGTTACAGCAACACAAAACTGACTAAAACAGAAAATTGGTACCAAGAAGTGAGGTGTTGCTAAACAGATACCTGAAAATGTGGATGCCTCTTTGGAACTGGGTAATGGGCAAAGGTTGGAGGAGTTTGGAGGACTTAGAAGAAGACAGAAAGATGAAGGAAAGTTTGGAATGTCTTAGAGACTTCTGTGGTGGTGAGCAGAATGCTGATAGAAATGTGGACAGTAAAGGCCATGTGGATGATGAAGTCTCAGATAGAAATGAGGGACTTATTGGGAATTGGACAAAAGATAACCCTTGCTACACCATAGCAAGGAACCTGGCTGCAACGTGTCCATGCACTTGGACTTTGTGGAAGTTGGAATTTAAGAGTTGTGAACCAGAGCATTTGGCCAAAGAAATTTCTAAGCAGCAAAGCATTAAGGAAGCTGCATGGTTGCTTTTAAGAGCCTACTCTGAATTATGGCGGCAAAATCATGATGTAAAGTCAGAATTTAAAAGGGAATCAGAGCATAAAGATTTGGAAAATGTGCAGCCTGGCCATGCGGTAAAGAAGCAGAGAGCTGGTGAACAATGCAAGGGTGAAGCAGATAAAGTGGTTGCTAAAGACATTATCTTGGCGGTGAGGCAGCCAGATGCTAATAGCTGAGAAAATGAGAGAAAAGCCCTACAGGCATTTGAGAAGTCTGGAAGGGTGCCCCACCTATCCCAGACCCTGAGGCCTAGAAGGGCTGAGTTGTCCCAGAGGACAGACCTGGGGAGCAGCTGCCCTTGGGAACCGGCTCCTTGCATCCCAACTACTCCTGTTGGAGCAGCCCCAAGCGACTTCTACTCTCCAGGGAAGCCTGAAACCTTGGTGGCATCCACATCATGTTAAGTCTGCAGGCCAGCAGGACGTGAGGGCAGTGGAGGTGCGGCAGCCTACACCATTCCAGAGGATGTATGGAAAAGCCTGGGGACCCAAGCAGAGACCTGCTACAGGGGCAGAGCCACTGCAGAGGTCATCTACAAAAGCAATGCAGAGCAGGAATGTGGGTTCAGAGCCCCCACAGAGAGTCCCCACCAGGGAAATCTCCAGTAGAGCCAAGGCAGTGGGGCTGCCACCAGGACCCCAGAACTGCAGGGCCACTGGCAACGTGCAACACAGGCCTAGAAAAGCTGCAGGCATCAGTGGTGCCCACTGGGCTGCACCTGGCAGAGATGTGGAAGCGAAGCTGCCTGAAACTTTGGGGGCCCAGACGCCCAATTGTGCCCAGGATGCAGGACTTGGAGTCAAAGAACATTATTTTGGAGCTTTAAGATATAAAGTCTGCCCCGCCAGGTTTCAGACTTGTTTGGGGCCTGTTTTTCCTTTCTTCTGGCCTATTCCTCCCTTTTGGAATGTGAATGTGTACCCAATGCCTGTTCCACCATTGTATCTTGGTAGTAGATAAATTTGGTTTTGACTTTTATGGGTTCACAGCTGGAAAGACTTTTGCTTTTGGCCTCAGATGAGACTTTGGACTTTGGACTTTTAAGTTGGTGCTGAAACAAGCTAAGACTTTTGGGACTGTTGGGATGGAATGATTGTATTTTGTATGTGAGAGGAACATGAGTTTTGGGGTGTCACGGGTGGAATGATGGAGTTTGGATGTGTTGTACCCTCCAAATTTGATCTCCAATGTGGCAGTGTTGGAAACTGATTGAGTCATGGGGGTGGGTCCCTCATGAATGGATTAATGTTCTCCCTTGGGGAGGAGGGGTAGTGAGTGAGTTCTCGCTCTATTAGATCCCACAAGACCTGATTGTTTAAAGGGCCCTGGCACCTCCTCTCTCTCTCTCTCTTGCTTCTTCTCGCCATGTGATCTGCGTGTACCCGCTGGCTCCCTGCCACTTTCCACGATGAGTAGAAGTAGCTTGAGGCCCCTGCCAGATGCAGCTGTCCCAGAATCGTAAGCCAAATAAACCTCTTTCCTTTATAAATTACCCAGTCTCAGGTATTTCTATTATAGCAACACAAAACAACTAAACTCCTTTTTCTTGTATTGGCTTATCCCAGCTCCAAACAGTCAACTATGCAAATTCAAACAAAATATTTCAACCTACACTTCTTATCTTACCAACCACTGCCAATATTGCTTGACTTCTCATTTGATAACACAATGTCACCTGCAAGGGTCAGGTGGAGATTGATAAGTACATCAATACTCTCCCTATCAAAGAAGAATACTAGAATTACATTTTCTGCTCCATAGGACCAATGTTATGACTCCTGTGCTCAAAGAGGGAAAAGTTTTAGCATACAATTTAAATAAATTATCCATTTTTTATGGCTTTATCGTATCTGGAATTTTTTCTAAGCTCTTAGTCATTATATATTCTATTGAATCTCCTTTTTATCCCCGGAGCACTCTCTCCCAAAATCTTCTGATCTCCAAATTAAGTCTGGTTTTCCTGGTACTTACATTAACTCATCTAATTATTTCTTAGATACCTCATAGTTCTTTTCAAATTTTAACATTTTTGGCAGCTCCTTTGAAGTACAATCAGCCTGCTATTATATGTACAACTAGCTTTTTATTTTGAAATATTTTAGACTTAGAGAAGAGTTGCATTAATAGTACAGAGTTTTCTATATGCTTCACCTAGAATCCCATTTAGCATTTTACATAATCATCATGCAAAGATCAAAATTAGGAAATTAACATTGGTTCAATACTGTCTTAGTCAGGATTCTCCAGAGAAACAGAACCAATAAGATATATAGATAGATAGATGAAGAGATTCATTGTGGGAATTAGCTCACACTATTATGGAGGCAGGAAAGTCCCACAATATGCCAGCTGCAAGCAGCAAAACCAGGAGAGCCAGTGATGTAATTAAGTCCAAGGCTGAAGGCCTGAGAACCATGGAGTCTGCTGGTATAAGTTCCAGTGTCCAGAGGCCCAAGAACCAGAATTTCCAGTATCTGTGGGCAGGAGAAGATGGATTTCCCAGCTCAAGAAGAGAGAGAAAATTCACCTTTTCTCTGCCCTTTTATTCTGTTTGGACCCTCAGTGGATTTGATGATGCTTGCCCACCTTGATGAGGGTGGATGTTCTTTACTCAGCCTGATTCAAATGCTAATCTCTTCCAGAAATACCCTCACAGACACACCTAGAAATGATGTTTTACCAGGTATCTGAGCATCCCTTAGCCATTCAAGTTGACACATAAGATTAACCATTGCAAATACTATTTACTAAACTTCAGACTTTATTTGTATTTCCCCAGTTTCCCCACTAATGTTCTTTTTCGGTTTCAGGATCTGATCCAGGATTCAGCATTGCCTTTACTTGTCATAGTTCTCCTCTAATATATAACAGCTCCTGAGGCTTTTCTTCTTTCATGATTTTGACATGTTTAAAGAGTAATTGTCAGGTATTTTGTAGAAAGTTTCTCAAATTTGGGTTTCTTCATGATTAGAATGAGGTTATGAATTTTGGAAATGAATATCATAGAGGCAATATACCCTTCTCAGTGCATGATTTTAGGAAGCACATAATGTAGATATATAAAATTACTAGATACATTAAACTTGGTCACTTGGTTAAGGTTGTGTCTTCCATGTTTCTTCATTATAAAGTTACTGTTTTCCCCTTGGTAAATAATATATGATGGAGATACTTTAAGACTATGAAAATGTCCTGATTCTTCTTAAATATTTGCTCACTTATTTTAATACTCATCAGTTGATCCTATTTGCAACAGTTAGTAGTCTGGTATCCTTATAATGCTTTCCTATTTTCCTCTTTCCATCACATTTATTAATTAGAAATTTTAGGTAAGGAAAAGTTTTTCTTCTCCATTTATCACTTGATTATATCAGGACTCATGAATATTTATTTTATTCATTGGGTCTTATATAATATTATCATTATTTCTTTTTCTCAAATTGTTCCAGCTTTGACATTTGGGAGCTCTTTAGGTTGTTTTCTGTATTCTTTGAAATAAATGATACTTTGTTTTTTCTTTGGGGGGAAGTGTTTTACTTTCTGGCACCTTCCCTGCCCCAGCCCTGGAATCAACCACTTATTGAAGAAGCCCTGGTTCATTTTATTGGAGAATGGTAGTTATAAACCAAGATCTGAGAACTAGGTATAGACATTGCTGCTGGGGTGTTATTCTCAGAAGACAAATAGGAAATGTATGAATGTATCCTAACCCATGTATACAAACGCACACACATCTATATTTTTATCCATGTATATTAATATATATTTTTGAAATCTATGAGTTCATACTGTTACATGTGATTCCAATCCAAAACCACACAGCACATTTTGGCATTCCCCTTTGCTTGTTTTTAATTTCTTTATCTGACACTGAGAGATGTGGCTGTCATTATCTTCAATATGTTTAGATATTTACAAATTTACATATCAGTTTGATAGAATTTGGATGTGTTGTCCCCACCAAAACTCATGTGCAAATCTGATCTCCAATGCGGCAGTGTTGGGAGCTCTTTGAGTCATGGGGGTGGATCCCTCATGAATGGATTCATGCTCTCCCTGGGAGAGGAGGGGTAATGAGTGAGTTCTCGATCTATTAGTTCCCACAAGAGCAGGTTGTTTAAAAGACCCTGGCACCTCCTCTCTCTCTTGCTTCCTCTTGCCATGTGATCTACTCGTACCCACCGGCTGCCTGCCACTTTCCACCATGTGTAGAAGCAGCCTGAGGCCAGTGCTAGATGCAGCTGTACCAGAATCGTAAGCCAAATAAACTTCTCAAACAGTCTGTTTTTGTGTTGCTATCACAGAATACCTGGAACTGGGTAGTTTATAAAGAAAAGAGGTTTATTTGGTAAGAGAGAACACACTTGCCTTATTCCCAGTTTTAGGGGGAAACCATTAAGCATATTAGCTGAAAGTGGTTTTTAGATGCCTGTTGTAAAGTAAATGAAGTTCCTGTTTTACCTAGTTTTCTGTGTCATAAATCGATGTTGAATTTTGTTAAATGTTTTTTCTGCATTTATTATACATCACGTATGAGGTGATTATACATTTTTTTCTTTAGACAGTTAATATGGAGAATTACATGGATTGATTTTAAAATGCAGAACAAGTTTTACATCCTTAGGATGAACTGCACTTGGTTGTGTCACATTATTTCTTTTATATATTGCTAGATTCTATTTGATAATATATTGTTGAGAATTCCTCTGTTTATGATCATAAGGATTATTGGCCTATAGTCACCTTTTCTTATAATGTCGTTGTTTGGTTTTGGTATTAGTGTAATTTTCAATGAACAAAATAAGTTAAGTGTTTGTTCCTGTTATGTTTTGCATTATTTCTTTTTTAAGTGTTTGGCTGATTTCACCAGTAAAACCATCTTGGCCTTGATTGTTGTTTTCGGAAGATTTGTTTTTAACTATGAATTCAATTTTAATAAATATAGGCACTACTAAAGTTATCTATTTACTTTTTAGTGTCTTTTGATAGTATGTTTTTTCAGAGAATTTGTTTAGATCTAAATTGTTGAGTTTATGGGAAGACAGGTATTCATATTATTCTTCTATTATGTTTGATGTTTTTGGAATGTATATTTATGCTGATTTTTTTTTATTTCTGAAATTAGCAATTTGTGTCTTCTCTCTTTTTTACATGGTTAGTCTGGGTATATGGTTTTATTGAGTATCACCATAATGCTTTCTTCGCAGTTTCATTGGTTTGTGTCCTTATGTTTATTTTCTTTCCTGCTGCTTGCTTTGCGTTTAATTTCTCTTCTGTTTCTAGTCTTAAACTGGAATCTTAGATTACTGATTTCTATATCTGCATTACAAGTGCATGTGAGAAAAATGTGTATTTTGTTGGGCGTAAAGGTCAATTACATTTCCTTATTATTTTCCTCTTTTCTTCTATCAATTAATGAGAATGGAATGTTTAAATATCCAACTCTGTTTCTCCTTTTTGTTCTATCAGTTTTGTTATGTATTATGCATTTTTGTCATTAAGTGCATACATATTTAGGATTCTTCATTGAAAATATATCCCCTTTTCATATAATTTCCTTACTTATACTTGATATTATTTGTTTTGAATTCTACTTTGTCTGTTATTAATAGAGCTACTCTAGCCTTCTCTTTATGAGTGTTGTGTGGTATATCTTTTACAATCCTTTTACTGTAACCTATGTCTTTATATTTAGAATTTCTTGTACACAGTGTATAATTTGTCTATTTTTTATACAATCTGTCAATCCCTGTCTTCTAACTGGTCAGTTTGATTATTCTTATTTATTATAATTACTGACATGGTTGGATTAAAACAGTACCATCTTGCTTGCTCATTTCTCTTTCTTTTGTGTGCTCTTTCTTTTTTCCTCTTTTTCTGCTTTCTCTGGGTTAAGTGAGAATGTTTTTATGATTTAATTTTATCTTTCCTATTTTTCTACTTATCTATTTATCATTATACCCTTTTTTAAAAATGTGGTGGTCCAAAGGTTTACTATATATATTAATTAACCAGAGTCTGTATTACATTATAGTATACCACTTCATCTATATTGTAAAGCCTTATAATAATAATTCCTTCCTCCCATATTTTGTGCTATTTCTGTCGTATATTTACTTTTATGCTTGCTATAAATCAACAATGCATTGCTATAATTTTTGCTTTAGACATCTATCTTTAGAGTAATTAAAAATAAAAACAAAATTTTATTTTACCTTTACTTAATTTCTAGTTATCTTTATTTATGCAGATTCAGGATTGTGTCTAAATTCTTCTACCTGGAGAACTTCCTTTAAATTCTACTTCTAGAGTAGCTCTACTAGTAATAAATTTCTACAGTATTTAATTAACTAGGAAAGTCTTTATTTCACTTTTGGTTTTGAGAAATGTTTTCACTGGGGATAGAATTCTGGGTTGACAAGTCTCCCCTTCTCCACTTTCGATGCTTTAATGATCTCACTCCTTTGTCTTCTAGTTTGAATAATTTCTGATAAGAAGTCTGCAGTTATTCTTATCTTTGTCCCTCTGTATACAATGTGTCTTTTTTCTCTGGCTGCCTTTAAAATTTTCTTTTTGTCTTTTGTATTCAGCAGTTTAAAAATGATATGTCTAGAGGTGGTTAGTTGGTTGGTAAATTGGTTGATTCACTTTTGGTATTTATCCTATTTGGTATTCTCTGATCTTTTTGACCTGTGATTTGTTGTCTATCATTAATTGGTTAAAAACCCAGCCATTGTTTCTTCAAATATTTATTTTCCCTGCTCTGTCTCTCTCTCTCTTTTTTTCTGAAGTTCTAATCATGCATATATTAGGTCATTGATATTGTCCTACTTCATTGGAATGCTGTTTTGAGGATTTTTTTCCTACTCTTTGTGTTTGAGTTAGCTTGAGTGTATTAGGTAAGAAAACCACCTCATCCTGTCTTCTTAGTCACATGTAGGAGATATTCTTCCCCTATCAACCCATCCAGAGATTCTAGGCCTCTAAACTCTTTGTATTTGTCCAACCTTCTGTCTTTGTCCTTAGTGGTCCCAAAGAAATTAGAGTGTCAAGTCATGGTATTGTTTTGAGAGAGGTGTGATAGAAGCTAGGTTGTTGGGATGCAGCTGGGGAGACTGGAGTGTTAGTGTGCTCCAGTTCCTTCTTTCCTTGCAGAAAAGCTGACAGTCAGAGTTTACTGACCATTCATTCTGCCCTACACCAAGAAGAAATTCTGAGGCACATGCCTGTACTTTTGATCAGACTGCTCACTTTGAGCCTGGGAAGATAGCTGCTGGACATTTGCAAGTTTTAAAGTCACCTTTTGTTCTCCATGGTCTAGGAGACTCAGGAGTACAGAGCTCCATCAATTCCTAGAGCTCAGTGATTTAGGAGCCAGTCACTTGGATGAAAACTGCAAGAGCTAGGGCTCTTAATGCATCCAGAAATTACTTCCAGGGAGAGTCTGCGGATGTGGGTTTATTGCTGGACCAAGCAAAAGAAAAAGGCACATGGAGTGCCCACTTTCCCTTTCAGGCACAAAGTGGTTTCTCTGACTCCTTCTAATGAGAGATTACAGAAATTTATCTCAGGAGCAAGCCAGGGAAGAAGGTGCAAGGAGTGCTGTCGTCCCATTCTTGCTGGCAGAGGCCTCCAACCTCTTTTGATGCAGAGATCGTAGGGCTGGGGTTGTCACTGAAACAAGATGGGGAGAAGATGTGGGGAGTATCGTGCTTTCTGTTTAGGCTCAAAGAGGCTTATTCTTTATTTGCTACCAGATACAAGCTTGTTAGAGACCAGAACCACAAGGAGCTGCTGGAAAGCATGTATCCAAACCCCTTCCAGAAGGATGGTGGAAGATGGGCCAATCCCAGAAGCCACAGCAGCTGTAAGTGCTTGTTCTTTGTGCTTGAGAGAAATCCTCAGATACCCTGTCCCTGTCATTCCTCAAGCATGGTGATTTAAGACATAAGCTCTCTGGCAGGAGCTATAAAAGTTAAGTTCTAGATGTGTAGCACAAGCCCCTGGGAAGAAGCTGGGAGTTAGGTTTTCCTTCCTGAGTGTAAGGCCCTGTGCTCGGGGTGGGGTTAGTGTGACAGCGTATCTCCTCTTTCTCTACCCATTTTGATGTGAATATTTGTTACACTTCTCACTGTGTAACAGAGATGAAAAAAAAACTATTCAAATCACCACTAACGCAATGAGAAGCCCAAAGGGACTGCACCTCAGCAATTCCTCTCTTAGAAGGAGAAAACTGGGCACAGCCCCGATTCAAAGTTAGCTTCTGTTTTTTTATTGTAAAGACAAGGAAGTTTCACAAGAAATATTGGTTGACTCAATCATTACAAAAGGACACAAAGACACGGGCAGTGTTACAAAAATTATCTATGGCTAAGTATAGCTTAAACAATGGAAACTAGTAACATCAGTAAACTTAACAATGTAACATTCCAAAGTACAATTTGTGAAAAGCTAAGTTGGTCAAACTGAGATCATTATCTAAAATATAACTTCTCCTTAAATGATATAAGCAAAAGTTGCATTCTTATGATAAAATCTAAGTATAATTATCTCTAAAGTTTCTACCAACAGACAGCTTGCCCCTAGCAAACATTTATTAACATCTTTCCCTTCAGCAATTCTTAAAATCCCTTAACAGGATCAGTATGACAAACCACCTGTTAGCTCTAAAATCATTAAAGTATACAATCCCATTCCTATTCAGTGACTAGAGTTGATTAGATGGGCTATTATCATGCTATCTCTAGACTGTTGTCTCCTAAACCAAGGAATTTGTCCCATACATGTATTTACCTAAAAACCCTATTTTAAAAATCAAATGAGACTCAACATTATTTAATTAGAATTGATTAAATGGGCTGTTGCCATGCTATCTGTAGATTGTTGTCTCCTAAACTGAGGACTTTTGTCCCATACATGCATTTACCAAAAAACCCTATTCTAAAAATCAAATCAAGATTTCTAACCCTCTACAAATATTTTCTCGGTTGTCTGGTGTGTAAGAGTTTTTCAACTGGATTCTGACATGTCCCGCGCAACCGTCTCGCCAGCAAGAACGACGCGGCACACACAGGATCCTTCTGCAGTTTAGCTTTAATGCCTCTTGAGAGGAAGAGCATAAGCTTGCTAAGAAATGGAGACCCCGAGCGAGGGGAGCCGCACCCCTTATATAGAGACAGTCCCTCGCCTAGGACGTGTCCCCCTCTGACTGGCGGTCGTGCATCAGCCCAGATGACGCCACGGGAGAGGCAGAGACTAGAGGTGGGGAAATTCCCAGCACATGCGCTCTAGACTTGTTTTTGCCGATTGTCAGTGTCGGCCGGCGCCATCTTGTAATGGCGATTACGGTGTAACGTGGGCAGCTCCCCACATCTCCCCCTTTCTTATTACATTAAGAGGCTGGAGCAAGCTCATTGGCCACAACATGTCTAGCCAGTAGTCCTGTCTTAGGTCGACCCACCTCAGGCCGTGACCTTACCCATCAAAGGTTAACCCTATCGCCACCAGGCACCATGTCTTAGGTCGGCACACGTCCGGGGGGAAGTTGCCCGTCTCTGGACCTACTGGAACGGACTCTGAATTGTGAGTTGTGGGCCAGCACGAGCCAGGGCGAACCCCACTGATCAGTTTTCAGGGAGGCCAGCCGAAAAGAGGGGGGGGGACTAGTCTTTGAGCATAGATAGCCAAATATCGGGATTGGCTCCTTGCTCCAGAGCCACAAGTGCTTGGGCAATGACCACCTTGTCTTTTTGTGTTTGGGCTTTCAGCCTACAGACCAGCCAAAGAAGGAACACTAGTCCACAGCAGAGGGCCGCTCCAAACAACCCCACCCCCACCCATTCCTTGAAATGTGACATAGCAGTTGTGATCCAGGAGGACAATCCAGCTGCAAAAGAGGCATCCACTCTTGTCGAATTCACAGCCACGATGGCAGAGCGCAGGTCCCGCATCAGGCCGTCAAAGTCTCCTGTCCAGTTTCCTAAAAGATACTCAGACAAGCGATGAGACAAGTTTGCTGCCCTGGTATAATTTTCATATTGGATGCTAGTTACACATAATCCTGAATATTTCCATTGACATCCCAGTTGTGCAATTTGCCATAGAACCTCTATTTGTTCTTGGACTAAATCTACCCTTTGATTGACCACCATCAATCCTCCCCTTAACTGAGAATTTATTGCAGTTTGTGTGTTCAGGGCCTGAGCAACAGAAGAAGATAGTTTTAAAAACACATAAATCAAAAGGCTTAGTTTCATCAATGCGCTGCAACTGAGCATTTTGTAAGGCACTTTCAACGACCTGTAAGGCTTGATCTGCTGCAGGAGTTAATACTCTCGGGGAGGAGATATGAGAGTCCCCTTCCAATACGTCAAACAGAGGTTTTAACTCAGCAGAGGGGATTTTTTAAAAATGGTCTCAGCCAATTTATATCTCCCAATAACTTTTGAAAATCATTTAAAGTATGTAAATGATCTCTACGAATCTGTAATTTTTGAGGGACTATTTTATCAGGATGAATAACCGATCCCAAAAACAAGCCAATTCCAGTAACTTGGACCTTTTCTGTAGCAATGTGAAGTCCCCATTGCTCTAATGTCTTGAGCAAAATTGGATATGCCCTCTGTAGAGTCTCTAGATGTTTGTGGCACATTAAAACGTCATCCATATAATGGATCAAAAGCAAGGATGGAAATTGTTTTCTAATAGGTTATTAGCCATGCCCTGAGGCAAGACCTTCCATTGAAATCTCTTATCAGGCTCAGAGTAAACTCAACAGGGGCATGGACCCGTCCTCCCTCGGAAGTCTCAAAGACCGGAAAGGTCATGGTCAGTCTTTTCCTCACCCTTTCAGGGATCAGCGAGAAGGCGGATGAGCGTGACGCATAGGGAGGCGGCGCCGGAGGCGGCGCCGTGGGCGGCGGCCGCGTTAACCTTTCTGCGTCACTTCTCCAATATTCATCAGGGTGATATCTCTCTTCCTCATATCTAGCCGCTTCTTCCTCTAGTTCTGACTCATCACTAAGACTGAGGGAATCAGAGCCCGAATCCCCTAAGTTTAGGGCTCCCAGCTCCCTCAGGGGATAGAGGCTGTCCCTTTTTTCCTGAAAATCACTTGGGCGCTGACTTTCTCCCTCGTTAGCAGACTCGCCGGGAGGGCCCTTTTTCTTTTTCACTCCCTTGTCAGCAGACTTACCGGGAGGGCCGTTTACCTTTTTGGAGACGTCTCTCCTTTTGCGGGTACCCATCCTCTCACTCCGTTCAGTTTCTGACATGCTGTCTTGGACTTCCTCTAATATATTTTGTCCTTCTGTCACTACCGGTTTACAGCCTTCATCCTCCAAACAATTCTTAATGAACTTCCAAATGGTCTTGGTGCCCATACGCAGATCCCCTTCAGCGTACTTGCGATCAAGGTCTTTACCCAATTTGTTCCAAGAGCCCAAGTTTAAGGAGCCGGAACAAGCAAACCACGGGGCTACGCGATCGATCTCTTTCACAAAATTCCTGAGTACACGGTCCCCCACTGTTATGCCACGTTGCTTCAATACTGTTTTTAACGCAGCAACTATGGATTGTGTGGATCCCATAGTTTCCGGGCAGAAACGTGTAGCTCTCTTATCTACGAGAGACTAACGCACGAATCGAAAGTGAAATGGCGCGCGGCTCTCTTATTTACGAGAGGCTCACGCAACCTAGGGTGCAGCTGCCTACGTACGTCAGTCTGACCACACCCGTAAGCCCCATCCACGCAATCAGCGGCAGACCACCTCAGGAAAACTTGCAAACACAACTTTCTACGGAAGTGACAGACCCAACCCTAAGTCAAGGACAAGCATGCCTCTCTGAACTTACCTCCCTGCAGTTCTGAATCCTCCTCGTGATCAAGGGGTCTCCGAAGGTGCTAACGATGTAAATATCCCGGGTTTCGGCACCAGATGTCCCGCGCAACCGTCTCGCCAGCAAGAACGACGCGGCACACACAGGATCCTTCTGCAGTAAAGCTTTAATGCGTCTTGAGAGGCAGAGCACAAGCTTATCGGGGCGGAGACCCCAAGTACAGAAACCCGTTCCCTTTTATAGAAAACTGTCCCTCGCCTAGGACGTGTCCCTCTCTGACTGGCGGTCGTGCATCAGCCCAGATGACGCCACGGGAGAGGCAGAGACTAGAGGTGGGGAAATTCCCAGCACATGCGCTCTAGACTTGTTTTTGCCGATTGTCAGTGTCGGCCGGCGCCATCTTGTAATGGCGATTACGGTGTAACGTGGGCAGCTCCCCACACTGACACTCTGGAGAGATATGACCTGTGTATCAGTGTTTACTTGGTGTGTCTGTGGGAGAAAGGATAGTTAGGAGCCTCCTATTCTTCCATGTTGCTGATGTCACCTCCAATTTTGTTTATTCTTTTCCTCTGTTTTATCTTTTATCTCTTTCTGGAACTCCTATTAGTTGAATATCATTTCTGCTTTATTTGTTCTCTAGTTTTAGTACTTACATAATTTTTAGTTTCACTTAGATTTATATTGTCTTTGAATGTCTGATTTATATGTGTAAGAATAAGGAAACAGAAATGTTGTTGTAAGATCTACCTATGGAGAAGGGGCTTGTAGGTGGCAGGTTCCACTGCAGCACGAGCATGTGGGGCATCAGACCATACTTTATACAGATGAAATCCTACACCGACAAAATGAAAAGGGCTTTGCCCCTCATTTACTACAGTGGCCTATAAATACATTTTAGCTTATTAATTCTCTCTGAAGACTGTATTATAATTCTTTAAAGAAGGGTGATGGAGTTTGGATGTGTTGTCCTCTCCAAAACTCATGTGGAAATTTGATCCCCAATGTGGCAGTGCTGGAAACTGATTGAGTCATGGGGGCGTATCCCTCATGAATGGTTTAATGTTCTCCCTGGGGGAGGAGGGATTAATGAGTGAGTTCTTGTTCTAATAGTTCCCGTGAGAGCTCGTTGCTTAAAAAGACCCTGGCACCTTCTCTCTCTCTTGCTTCCTCTCTCTTGCTTCCTCTCACCATGTGATCTTCTTGTACCCACCAGCTGCCTGCCACTTTCCACCATGAGTAGAAGCAGCCTGAGGCCCGTGCCAAATGCAGCTGTCCCAGAATCATAAGCCAAATAAACCTCTTTCCTTTACAAATTACCCAGTCTCAGGTATTTCTGTTATAGCAACACAAAATGGAGTAAAACGAAGGGAGAGTTGGGATGATGGTTTTTCTTTACATGGATCCTGTTTTTTACCTCCAAATTACCACCATTCCAAAATTCAGAGCTTCTCTGATACCAAGAGGGTAAGCTCCCTTTTAATCAACATCCCCCTGGAACATAATCCAGGCTGTGGCTTTCTCAGTTCTGTTTCATTCATAAGCACTCTTCAATCTATTTTTCATCTTTCAGGGTATATTTAAATCCATTATCTGCTGACTACTCCCATATACATTTTTTGTGGGTTTGTATGCCTTCTAAAGTACTTTTTTATCATTTTTATAATTTCTTAGGAAAGAGAACTGTAAAATAGGAACAAATGATCAGTAATCTTGAACCAAAGCTAAAATATTTATTTCTAATTTAAATTGCATTTTCAAAGATAAGTTTAATCATATAATATAGTAATTTGTTAGTGTTACCTATCAAATTATAGACTGTTGAAATTCTCAAGAGTTTCTTTTTCCTTTTGGCCTTACCATAAATGGAGTCATCCAGAAATAAATATATAGTATGAAGGACTTCAAGGTATAAAGCCAGGCATGTTTCCTTTGGAAACCATTAGGTTGCAAATACATTTTTTTCATTAGTTTGTATAAGTAGGCAGTGAGATAGAGTGAAAAGATCACTGGGCTTAGAATCAGTAGACCTATATTCCAATATCTGGCTGTGGAACTTCAATCACTATCTCAGTCATCATAGAGCAGGTAGTTTACCATGATTTAACTATTAAGATCCTGTTCATTTCTAAAACATTATTCTGAACTTTTGACCTCTTTATTTTGTTGTCTGTAATGAAGATGTAGGTCCCTGAAGCCATTAATTCAGCTTCATTGGTCAAAACTTTTATTTTTCGTCACCTGACTTACATAACAAACAATGTTAATCTTATAAGCATTATGAATTTCCTCCCATATTGGACAGCATAACCATAATGTCTTCCACTTTCCCAGTCCTTGTCTAAGGAAACTTTCCATGTACATAAAAATTTAAGGCAGGTTGAGTGAGTAACTGCAGGTGTTCATTACTTTTAGGAGGCCATATGCTATATTACAAGATGCTGCTACCAAGAACTAGACCAAGGAATAGCAACTGACCAAAAGAAAGCAAGTCTATAGATCGGGCAGCACTAATGCTCTAACAAAATATGTATCACAGTAATTGGATAACTTATTCTGATTCTCTCTTTTCTGAACATGAACTATAGAAGAGTGTAGGAGCTGGTAGTAGAAGCAGGAGCTAAAAATTTGCACACAAAGTGGGGGTCATGAAGTGTCAGTATCAGAGCGGGCCACAAGTAAAAATATGATTGTTTTTGTTAAAAGTAAGTCGAATCTGAGATAGATAAAAGATGGTCATAATATACAGACTGAAGCAAATAATTTCAGTAGAAGCAGAAATGAAGAAGTGTATATCCCTCCATGTCGGGGGGATGGAGGGTCTCCTATGGTGAGGGCTAAAGCTTGCTGGATTTTCCTTGCTCTTAAACCACTTTCTAGTCTATGATCTCTGGCCTATTTCTTGTCCTAATTCTCTTGTGCAATTTAACCACAGTCTTACCATTCAAGGTAACCTGAGTTAGTCTGTTTCCAGCCACCAGAATAACCTAGCGCCTTTCCTCACGTGGACCAAAAGCCACGCAAGTGTCCAACAGTGTCTTCTTTGTATGCACCACATACCAGGGCTTCTGGACATGTTCATTCAAAGTTTCTAGAAAATAGAAGATAAGAAACTGGAGGATAGGTGATGCTGTAATCTAGAGACTAGAGAAGTGATGCATGACCCTACACTCTTTCATACTACTACCAAGTATTAAAGCATTTGCTCTTTTAACACACAATACAAGAGTAATTGGAGTTTACTAAGAGTATAGATTATGACAGATCATAACTTTTTCCACTGGTTATCACAAAACCACTGTACATTTAAGGAAGTGTAAACGTCCCTGTAGTGATTCAACAGAAACCTGTAAATCTAGTTAAGAAGGTTGGATTTGTCCTCCCTCAGAGGACAGTAATGTAAGACAAGCTTCAGTCTGAGGTCATCATACATTTGATTCATAACATTTTTCTTATTAGGTTTTATCTGCTAGAAGTGAATAGTCTGAAGGTTTCTCACACAGAAGTAATGAAAAAATAGGAAAGAAAATGTTCATCCAAGAAAAGAAGGGAAATGAGGACTAGAAAAAGAACTTCTGGTGTAATCTTGTGATATCAAAATGTTTATAAAAAATAATTTATGTGACATTTTATGATGTTTGCCTTACATATAAGTTTTACCCTTAATATCACTTCAAAGTCTACCACTACTGCCAGTGAAACAGATTATCTACATATCCAAGATTATTATACTTTAATACATGAATATCTTACTTATTAAAACACTGTTTTATTATTAATCACAAGTGAAAGCTCTTGAATATAGTCATGAGCTTTGCATGTTTTCTCAGTATTCTATGTGTAACAAGAAATTTACATAGACTATATAGTTTTAAAGTAAACAACATTTTATAATAAATATAACATTTTATTCAAAATTCAGGACTAATCTTTAGGTGTTTTTTTTTTCTTTTTACACTCCACTAATAAACAGATTCCATCTGTTTCTTAAATAAGGTCATGTCGCAAATTAAGTATCTTTACCCCAACTATTATTAAGGCAAAAATTTAGTGATTTAATATATACTTACAAAGGTAAATTAATAAAAATTTTCAGCGGATCCAACAAATTGTTTTGACAGTGATAGTTTGACTGTAACACGACTTTTTTTATCCAAGGAAATGGTATTTAGAACAATTCATTGTGAATGACAAACACTCCCTAAAAGGAAAGTAAAAGTAGCATTGATTAAACTGCTACATGGTAGACATTTTTCACAGTGTGTATAGGGAATTTCCAAAATAATATTGTGACATCTTTCCCTGGAAAAAAAGAAATTGAGAATCACATTTAATGTATTTAAGTTTAAGTGTTTGGTTTTGGTACTACCTGAGATAAGTGAACAAGAGATAATTCCACCAAAAAGTGTCAGTTTAGAATATTATTAAGTTTAGTCTGCATAAATAACATTAAAGAGTTGAGACAATAATAAATCCCCTCTTTAAGGAAAAATATTCAATGAAAGGTTTCACTTCTAACATAACTTTGAGGGAGATGCTCTTTCAGATAAACAAGACCAAGGGAATAGATATCATGTAGGAGCCTGGTCAGGAACTGAGACTACAGCTTTTAGCAAACCCTTTCTATTTAGATGAAACCCCGAGAGAACACAGGCCAAGCCATTTGGTGTTTTAGTGTTCAGTTCTAGAAAGGGAGGAGTAAGCCTAGTAAAGTCAGGATTCCAAGAAGAAGCAATTATCTACCAGATACTCCTATCTAGAGGACAAGAAGATTATGAGGTCATCCTGCTTTTAATTAAGGGTAAGAAACTATGTTGAATGGAACAAACGATTAGCACAAGTCCTTCTCCTCTCCACGGCATCCAATAAATCTCCCTGTCTTTTTTTATTAATCCATGTAAATAAGATAGAGTTGATTAAAATAAGAGTTTTTTCCTAGAACTCTTGAATCTTGCACCTAATTTCAGGGACTGCATATGGGAACAACTACTCAAACATTACTCACAGTCATCCTATATGGTAAGCACACTAGTAAAAAGAGTGAAATAACTTGCCCAAGATAACAATAAATGGCAAGAAATTGGGTACAGGACCCTCAGCAGCCTAATTCCAAAGTTTCTACTCTAACCCCTTGTTGAGCTTCAGTACCACAGAGTTAACCGTAATTACGTGGAGACTGTGTAGAGAGGGAAGAAATTTCTTACCTTCTGCAATTCCACTGAGTTCTTTGAATTCTTTCTGGGATTCCCTGCTGTGTTTTACACACACATATTCTAAAATATATGCCGTTTATTGAGACTCTTCAGTATGGACAAATTCTCCAAGGGAACCACTTTCCATATGTTCATGAAGGGGTTCAGAATATGCTACCCTAAAATATGCCACTTTGACGTAAGGGTTATTTTGAGCTGAAAGCAATTGAGAAGAAGTAGACACAAGAAAAAAAAACTTTCTGCCCTGCCTCTCTCTACTAGGAGGAGCAGGAGGTTTCTTCATCACTGGAGAAAATCCTATGCTCTTATCAGTACAGACAAGGCACCAGCAGAATCCACATAACAGAACTTGATAAAATGACCCTTATCTTCCATTAGTTTCTCTCATGTATTTACCTTCCTACAGTTTGCTGCCCCTAAAAGCCTAAAGCATTTTTCCTTTGTCTTGTCATTTTTCTACAAATTTATTTTTCTCTTAAGATTTTTTTTAAGCCTCAAGTTATAGCCACCCCTTTGAGTTACTCATCACTCAATGTGTAGGCATAATTCCCATGTTAATATTATTTTTCTCTTGTCAATTTGTCTTTTGTCATTCTACAGGGAATTTCTCAATGAACCCAAGAAGAGTACAGGAAACAAGAATTTTTTTCCTCCCCAACATCCAAACTTCCTTTTGAAGTCCCTTTGAGTCTTGAACTAAGGACAGTACTCATAAGCATAAACTGAGCTAGTGAAAAAGCTAGAATAAGGATAAAAAGGTAATAATCATTTCCCTTTTCAAATAAACATCTCTTCTAAATAACTTCAATGTGTTAAATCATGGATACATTCAATATTGCATAAGATAAGGGTGAATCTTTATAATTAATCATTTATCACCATGTGAAAAATGAGATGCTATAAATATGCACCACAATGTTGTGCAATGCAATTTTACATGCTGAATGCTTTTCCAGAGAAAAGTAAGAAAAATGAAGCATTAAGTAATGAAAAAAGAAAATTGTAAGAGGAGACGTGTGACTATAAATAATAACCAAAAATATATCAATTTTCTGGAAGTCTTTGATAATAGAATTTTATAGTAAATCTCCATCCACATCCAGTAAACAATCTTGGTTTCAAATTTAAAACCCTATGTTTATGCCAACAGAACTGAGAAGTCCTACCAAGATTAAAAGAAGAAATTATTTGCCACTCAAAACATCCTGGATCTTGGCTAAAGAAACAGAAATATTAAGGAAAAGCTACTAAAAGTTATATCCAAACAAACCGATTGACTCTGCTTTGCAATATTGCCTTAGGATAAGTGAAAAATTTACAAACTTTGAAATCCTCATAAGTGAAAATAAAAATTGTGTTTATTGACACAACAGTAAGAAGTTATCATAGAATAGGACTGACCAGTTAAAGCTACTATCTGCCATTCTGCTTTCGGACTTTAAACAGGCATAAAATAAATAACATCATCAATATCTGAACACAATAAAATGATCATATTATTTAATTCTAAGCTTAAAAACAGGTTAAATGATCAAGTATCGTCTAAACAATGAAAAATGAAGAGACCCAAGATTTTGGTCCCTACAGAGAGAAGAGAGAATGGCTACCAGAAACCCCAGGAACAATCATCAGAAGTGACACGGGAAGAACTGGAAAGGTATGTGAACATACCCTCTGGACCTCCAACCTATGAAGAAACACTTTTCTTAGCCATTCTACAAAGTCCAGAGTGTGACTTCAATACTAATTTAGACTTTAAGCTGGGAATCTTGTAAGCGTCTAACGTTTATTGATTTCCCATTATGAACCAGGCTCAATGCACAGCCCTAAGGAATCAGAATGAGTACAGGATGGAAATGGTTGCTGCCTAACAGAAACAGGCAATCCAGTAGGGAGACAAACTCATGGGACAGATCATGTCAAAGGAATAAGGCAAAAGATGCTGCCATAGAGGAGAGAGACATCACCTGTACCTCCCCCCATTAATTTTTTTTTATTGGTTATGAATATTCATGAGATACAAAGCTGATGGTCACCCTTCATGCCCATGATGTGAGGGCCAGATTCATACTGGCAGCATACCCATTACCACAAATTGCATTTGTACCCCAGGTCTCCAACCCAATTATCCCCAATCTCCCTCTCCCTCCCCCATTCCTCCCCACTCCACTTTGTACCCAAGGAATGTTCTCTCCCTCTGCAAGTCCAATGCATTACTGTGGTCTTTCTTTCCTTCTTTCTCTCTGAGCTCCTACACATGAGTGAGTATATGCAGTATTTATTCCTCTGTGCTTTGCTTATTTCACTCAACATAGGTTTATCCAGGCTCATCCATGTTGTTGCAAGTGGGACATTTAGGTTGGTTCCATGTCTTGACTATTGTAAACAGAGCTGCTATGAACATGGGAATGCAGGTATCCCTTTAACATGATGATTTCCATTCCTCTGGGTATATACCCAGAAGTGGGATTGCTGGATTGTATGGAAGATTTATCTGTAGTTGTTTAAGAAATTCCCATACTGTTTTCCGTAGTGGTTGTACTAATTTACAGTCCCACCAACAGTGCAGTACTGTTCCCTTCTCTCCACACCCTCACCAGCATTTGTTATTCACCAATCAAAATTTGTTATTTTTATTACAGCCAGTCTAACTGGGGTGAGGTAGTATATCAATGCAGTTTTAATTTGCATTTCCCTGTTGACTAGTGATGTTGAGCATTTTTTCATGTACCTGTTGGCCATTTGTATGTCTTCCTTTGAAAAATGTCTATTCAGCTCCTTTGCCCATTTTTTAATTGGGTTATTTACTCTTTTACTGTATAATTGCTTGAGTTCCTTGCATATTATGAATATTAATCCCTTGTCGGATGCACAGTTAGCAAAAATTTTCTCCCACTCTATAGGTTGTCATTTCAGTCTGTTGATTGTTTCTTTTGCTGTGCAGAAGCTTTTTAGTTTGATATGGTCCCATTTGTTGACTTTTTTCTTTTACTGCTTGTGCTTTCAGTCGCATGTTCATAAAGTCTGTGCCCAGACCTAATTGCTGAAGTGTTTCATCTATATTTTCCCTTCGTAAAGTGACAGTTTCAGGTCTTATACTTAAGTCTTTAATCCATTTTGAGTTGATTTTAGTGTATGGTGAGAGATGCATATCTAGTTTCATTCTTCTGCATATGGATATCCAGTTTTCCCAGCACCACTTGTTGAAGAGGCAGTCTTTTCTCCAAAGTAGACTTTTGTTGCCTTTGTCCAATATCAGATGGATGTAAGCCTGAGGGGTAATTTCTCAGTTCTCAATTCTACTCCACTGCTCTGAATGTCTATTTTTATACCAGTACCATGCTGTTTTGGTTAAAATAGCTTTCTAGTAGAATTTGAAGTCAGGTAGTGTTATGACTCCAGCTTTATTTTTTTTGCTCAGGATTGCTTTGGCTATTCAGGGTCTTTTGTTGTTCCATATGAAGGGTAATATTCTTTTTTCCATTTCTGTGAAGAATGTCATTGGTATTTAGATGGGAATTGCATTCAATCTGTAGATCACTTTGGGTAGTATAGACATTTTCACAATGTTAATTCTTCCAATTCAAGAGCATGGAATATCTGTCCATCTTTTTCTGTCTTCTTTAATTTCTTTCAGAAGTGGTTTGTAGTTCTCATTGTAGAGGTCTTTCATCTTGGATAAATTGATCCTTGTGTATTTTATTCTTTTCATGACAATTGTAAAAGGGCTTACTTTCTTTATTTCTCTTTCTGTTAGTTCATTATTTGAGTATATAAACGCAATTGATTTGGGGACATTTATTTTGTATCCTGCAATGTTATTAACCAGCTCTAGAAATTTTTTGATAGAGTCTTTAGGCTTTTCTATACATAGTATGATGTTATCTGCAAATAGGGAAATTTGACTTCATCTTTTCCGATCTGGATTCTCTTTATTTCTTTGTCTTGCCTGATTTCTCTGGCTGGTACCTCCAGTACTATGTTAAATAGAAGTGGTGAGAGTGGGCATCCTTGTCTTGTTCCTATTCTTAAGGGAAAGGCCCTCAGTTTTTCCCCATTTAGAATGGTACTGGAGGCGGGCTTGTCAAAAATGGCTTTTATTGTGTTGAGATATTTTCCTTTTATACCTAATTTGTTGAGAGTTTTCATTATGAAGGGATATTGAATTTTATCAAATGCTTTTTCAGCACCTATCGAGATAATCATACTGTCTTTGTTCTTGAGTTTGTTGATGTGATGTTTCACATTTATTGACTTTCATATTTTGAACCATCCTTGCATCTTTGGAATGAATCCCACTTATCATGGTGTATAATTTTTTTAATATGTTGCTGTATTCTTTTTTTTTTTTTTTTTGTCCTTTTCGTGACCGGCACTCAACCAGTGAGTGCACCAGCCAGTCCTATATAGGATCCGAACCCGCGGCAGGAGCGTCGCAGCGCTCCCAGCACCGCACTCTACCAAGTGCGCCACGGGCTCGGCCCGATGTTGCTGTATTCTGATTGCTAATATTTTGTTGAGAATTTTAGCATTGAGGTTCATCAAGGATATTGGCCTATAATTTTCTTCTTTTGTTGTGTCTTTATCTGGTTTTGCAGCAGAGTTGTGTTGATCTCATAAAGTGAGTTTGAGGGAGTAGCATCTGTTTCAATGTTTGGAATAGTTTGAGGAGAATTGGTATTAACTCCTCATTAAAAGTTTAATAGAATTCAGCTGTAAAACAATCCAGACTTGGAATTTTCTTTTTTGGAAGATTGCTAATTACCACTTCAATCTCCTTGCTTGTTATTGGTCTGTTCAGGTTTTCTGTCTCTTCTTGGTTCAGTCTGGGTAGTTTGTGTGTGTCTAGGAACTTATCCATATCTTCCAGATTTTCATATTTGTTGTCATACAGTTGTTTATAATAGTCTCTAATGATTCTTTGTATTTCTGTGACATTGGTTGTAATGTCTCCCTTTTCATTTCTGATTTTTGTTATTTGGGTCATCTTTTTTTTTTTTGTTAACCTAGCTAATGGTTTGTCTATTTTATTTATCTTCTCGAAAAATCAACTTTTGCTTTGTTGATCTTTTCTATTGTTTTTTTGGGTCTCTATTTCTTTTAGTTCTGCTCTGATCTTAATTATTTCTTTCCAACTACTACCTTTAGGTTTGGATTGTTCTTGTTTTCCAAGTTCTTTGAGGCATAGTGTTAGGTCATTTGAAGTCTTTCTGTTGTTTTGATGTAAGCATTTATTGCAATAATTCTGCCTCCTAGTACTGCTTTTGCAGTATCCCACAGGTTTTGGTATGATGTATCTCTATTTTCATTAGTTTCTAGAAATTTTTTGATTTCCTATTTAATTTCTTCTTGGACCCATAGGCCATTTATGAGCCTATTATTTAGTTTCCATGTATGTGTATAGTTTCCAGAGTTTTTATTATTATTAATTTCCAATTTTAGTCCATTGTGGTCTGAAAAGATACTTGGAATGATTTCAATTTTTTAAAATTTGCTGAGACTAGATTTGTGACCTAATATGTGGTCTATCCTGGAGAATGTTCCATGAGCTGATGAGAAGAAAGTATATTCTTTAGTTGTTGGGTGAAGTGTTCTGTATATATCTGCCAGGTCCAGTTGGTCTAACATGTAGTTTAAATCCCATGTCTCTTTGTTGATTTGTTGCCTGGAAGATCTGTCCCATCTTAGTGATGAGGGATGTTCAGGTCACCTATTAGTGTTATTAGGGCCTATTTCTTTCTTTAGGTCTAAGAGTGTTTGCTTTATATATCTGGGTGCTCCAGTATTGAGTGCATGTATATTTATGATTGTTATGTCTTCTAGCTGGATAGATCCTTTTATCATTATATAGTGGCCTTCTTTGTCTCTTTTTGTTTTTTGGTTTAAAGTCTATTTTATCTGATATAAGAATAGCTACTCCTGCATTTTTGGTTTCCATTTGCATGGTATATCTTTTTCCATCCCTTCACTTTTAGTCTCTTTGTGTGTCTTTATCTGTGAAATGGGTCTCTTGAAGACAGCATATACTTGGGTCTAGCTTTTTAATCCAATCAGTCAATCTGCCATTCACATTTAAGGTGGTTATTGACAGACAATGTTTAATTCCTGTCATTTAATTGCTTTTGGTTTAGATGTCTTACATATCTTTCAATCCTTACTTTCCCTTTTATTTCTTTTCTTCAATGTTAGTTGGGAATTTGAGGTGGCATGATTTAGCTTCTTGCCCTTTCTCACTGGTATTTTTGTTTTAACTGCATGTTCTCTCTTTCTTGTGTATCCATGGTAGTGGCATTCATTATTCAGACTCCCTTGAGCATTTCTTGCAGAGCTGGTCGTGTGGTGCTGAACTCCCACAATTTTTGTTTGTCTGGCAAATACACTATTTCTCCCTTGTTTCTGAAGGAGAGCCTTGCTGGGTAAAGAATTCTTGGCTGGAAATTTTTTTCTTTTAGTGTTTTGAGTATATCATTCCACTTTCTTCTGGCCTGTAGGGTTTTAGTTGAGAAGTCTGCTGTTAGTCTGATAGGGGTTCCCTTATAGGTGACTTGATGCTTTTATAATTCTCTCTTTGTCTTTGAGCTTTGCAAATTTGACTATAATATTTCTTGGAGAGTATCTTTTTGAATTGAATCTGTTTGGAGACCTTTGAGCTTCTTGGATCTGAAGGTCTGCATCTCTCCCTACCCCTGGTAATTTTTCTGTTATTTCCTTGAATAGGTTTTCAATACCTTTTCCTTTCTCCTCTCCTTTTGGAATACCAACAATTCGGATATTTGAGTACTTGAGGTTGTCTGCTATCTCTCTTAGATTTTCCTCATTATTTTTAATTCCTTTTTCCTTTTTTTTTTTTTTTTATCTGCCAGGTTATTTTGAAAAGACTATCTTCGAGATCTGAAATTCTTTCTTCTGCTTGCTCTAGCCTGTTGCTTAAGCTCTCTGTTGTGTTTTTTATTTCAATAAGTGATTGTTTCATTTCTAGGAGTTCTGCTACATTCTTTTTTAAGGTATTAATCTCTCTGTAAATTTCCTACTTCATATTCTGGATATTTTTTCTTGTTTCCTTGTGTTCTCTAATTGAGTCTTCTTTTATTTCTTCGAGATTTCTTAAGATCATTGCTCATAATTCCTTTTCAGACATTTCAAGGATTCCCTGTTCTATGGGGTCTGGAATTTGAGCATTACTGTATTCCTTTGGTGGTGTCATATCTTCTTATTTGTTTTTAGTTCTAGTATTTTTTCATTGATGTTTGGTCATCTGGTAGAGGACCTGCTTCTTCTGTTACTCTGGGGTTGGCTATGAGGATAAAGATTTCCTCCTCTATTTGCAGGCTCTACTGGTGACTCATATCAGTGTAGTCAAGTGAGTGGCAGGTTGGCTGTAGAGTGGCCCTGGCTACTATTTTGGTGGTGAACTGTCTTTGTGGTGACAGAAGGTGTGGCAGTATCTATATTACACCACCTTGGCTCCTGTTCTAGCTTTCTGTGGCTGTAGACTGAGCCCCTGGTACTGTGCAGGTCTCAGCTCACCTCAGCTGGCTGCTGGGCTATGTGCACTTCCCTTCCCCCTGGGGCCTTACCCTGGACCCTAGTGCCACAAGTGTCTGGTCTCAGCTCACCTTAGTTGCTGCTGGGCTGTGTGCACTTCCTTTACCCCTGGGATCTTAGACTGAGCCCTGATGCCATGCAGATCTTGGGTTACCTCGGCAGCTGCTGGGTTGTGTGATCTTCCCTCCAGGCCTTAGACTGAGCCCCAGTGCCAGTGCCACAGGGTCTGGTCTCAGCTCACCTCGGTGGCTGCTGGGCCCCCCTTAATTTTTTTGTGGGCTCTTCAGCTGGATCTAGGAATCAAATTGACATAACACAGTTAAGAGGAAAGTGTACAAGTTTTGTTAGTTTTACATGTACATGGGGATCATCATAAGAAAGCAAAGTCCAAAGAAATGGACAAAGCAAGATGTTTTTATACATTTTACACAAAGAGCAATAAATTTGTGAAGAAATGACAGGACAAAGAGGATTTGGCTAGGGGCAGTAAATACTAGGGAAGTCAGTAGGAGATACACTGGGGGGTGTAAAGTGAGTGGAAGATAAGTGTTACTTTAGGAAGTTTATTTATTCCGGCCTTTTGCAGCAACAAGTCCCAGTCTCTGGTGATAAGGAATATTCTCTCACCTTGTACAAAGAAGACACCCTTCCCAGAGGAATCTCTGTGGCTTGCTACATGTAGGAAGACAGGACAGCTAACCCTTTTGGCAACTAAAATTTTTCCAATATTCTCAGCTTGAAATAATTAATATACCAATTCTACATATTTAGAATGGCACACTGTATTAATTAGCCCTGTTTTTTGTTTATAACAGAATAACTGAAACTGGGTAATTTATAAAGAAAGAAATTTATTTCTTACACTTTGGAGGCTAGGAAGTCCAATTTCCAGGTAATGCATTTGGTAAGCGCCTTCTTCTACAGCAACTCAGGGTACCACATGGCAAGAATAGGCTGATCAAGAGTGAGCTAGTGGTTTTAGAAGACTTCTGGTCAAGATGGCAGAATAGACAGTCTCCAGGGTCACAATCAACCAATTTACAACTACTAAAAAGCAGCAACTATGAAGCTGGAGCCACTAGAGTCAGGGGAAGAAGAGGAGAGAAGGTGGGAGAAGTTGCAATGAGAGAAAGAAAGGACCATTCCAACCATTTTGAGCCCTGACCACATCAGGGCTGGCCCTGGTGAGCATGTGGAGTAAGAGCTGGCAAAAGCCACAGCTGTGCCCATCCTATGAACTTGCATGGAGGCCACAGGGGAAAAGAGAGCCTTGGTGGCCCCCAGGCCACCTAGACCACTAACAGTGTTCCCATGGACCCACACAGGAGTGAGGGGCCACAGACAACTGAAAAAACGAGCCACTCAGAGGCCAGTGAGTCATTGCAAGGGACCAGCACATGGCCCATCCTATGGGAAATGTTTAGAGTGTGGGTGGTGGTAGATATGAGCCCACTGGGGGAACACTGGGTCACAGCATGGACACCTGATCTGTCCTCCAATCAGCACAAGATCATTCACTGGAGACTGATCAGGAGTATAGAACTGCAGGGGGTGCAGTTTACTGAAAAAATTCAGGTCCAGACCAGAGTTTCCACACAACTCAGGTGTACCAGACCTCACAAGAGCCAGAAGTGCTTACAAGGTCAACAATTAAAACCTGAGCTGCACAAAAAGCCTTTCCCAGAGAATCAGAAGCAAAGCAGCAATTTAGCTCAACCACAGAGCCCAAGTGCTGGTCCCCACAGGAAGTTCCCCTGCTATAGAAGTAAACAAAGGACAGCAAATTAGTTCTAGTGCAGAGTTTAAGTGGCAGGGTGTATTAGTCTGTTCGTGTTGCTATAACAGAAATACCTGAGCCTGGGTAACTTACAAAGAACAGAGATTTATTTGGCTTACGATTTGGGGACAGCTGCATCTGGCACGGGCCTCAGGCTGCTTCTACTCATGGTGGAAAGTGGCAGGCAGCCGGTGGGTACAAGCAGATCACATGGTGAGAGGAAGTGAGAGAGAGAGAGGAGGTGCCAGAGTCCTATAAACAAACAGCTCTCATGGGAACTAATAGAGTGAGAACTCAATCAGGACCCCCACCCCCCAGGAAAGCATTAATCCGTTCATGAGGGATCCACCCCCATGACTCAATCAGTTTCCAACACTGTCACACTGGGAATCAATTTCCATATGAGTTTTGGAGGGGACAACACATCCAACTCCATCATGGGGGTAACTAATAATCCAACACAGAACTGGAAGCAAAAACAAAACACCCACAGATCAGAGACAAAATTTTGATATTACCCAGTAAAGGTCAAACACCACTAAACCTCTATAACACCTAGAAGGACTGGAAGCCTCTTGGGTTCCCAAGCCAGGGTAGGGAGAGAGCCAAGGGCCTCAGCCACACACCCCTGACATCTGTATCCAGCCCAGCAATGACCACCAGCCTGCCACCAGAAACACCCCAGGCTCCTGAGCCAGGGTTGAGGGGACTGAGGGCTTCAGCCATGCCCCCCAATAATTGCATCCAGCCCAACAATGTCAACCAGGCCACCACTGGAAATGCCCCAGGCTCCCAAATGGGGGGTGGGGAAGCCAAGGGTCTCAACCATGACCCCCACTGTCCTCATCCAGCCCAGCGATAACTAGCAGGCTACCACCAAAAGTGCTCCTCCAGGCTCCCAAGCGGGGAGGTGGTGCTGAGGGCCTCAGCCATACCCACCACCAACATCCACGTGCAGCCCAGCAACAACCACCGAGCTGCCACCAGAATCACCCCAGGCCTCCAAGCCCAGGTGTGGGGAGTAGAGGTCCTCAGCCATGCCCCGCTCCCTTAAATCCACATCGAGTGCAGCCACGGTGGAGCTGCTATTTGAAGCCCCCTGGGCTCTTCTGCTGGAATGAGGGGGGTGCCACAGGCCTCAACCACACCCCTCTCCCCCCTTCTTCATCCTCCCACTCTATCCCCCTCCACCTTCCTCTCTCCCCCTCCACAACAGCTCCAGAACATCTTAGAACGTAAAAATAATAATAATAATTAATTAACTAATTGATTTTTAAAAAGAGCGAGCTAAATTTCTCACTCACTCTCCTTATAAAGCCATCAGAACCATTCCCATTACTCCATGAATAGATCAATCCATTCACAAAGGCACAGTTCTCACAATCTAATCACCTCTTAAAGGCACCACCTTTCAAGTGCTGTAATTGGATTTCCCACCCTCTTAGCATTATTACCATGGGGGTCAAGTTTCCAATACTTGAACTTTTGGGGAACATTTAACCCATAACGCACACACTTCACTTTTCCACTATAATGATGATAATTACTGATAATGATAAATTGTATAAAAATATGATCACTGTATTTGAAATATTTCTTATGTTTACAATGTGCAAGGCACTATGTTAAAGAGATTTACAAGTATTAACTTACTGAATCTCTATAAGATTCCACTATTATTATGACACTCCATTTTACAGATGAAGAATGGGAGGTTTGAGGAAGTTAAGTTTACCCAAAGTGTAAAGAGACCAGTCTGAATCCAGGACAATCAATCTTGCTGTTCTGCCAACCAGTGGGAGGCTGAGTGCCATGGAAGCCTAGAACAGAGGTACTTAGCCCAACTGGGGACCAGGAAAGGTGTTCCAGGAAATAGGAACAGAGAACAAAAGTGTGGAGGTATGAAATAGTCTCAGAAATGGCTCATTACTACATTATGAGCCCTGAGATGGCTGCTGATCTCAGTGAGTTTGGGGGCCTAGACAGGTCAGGGACTATTTTGCATACTTGACCTCCTTCTTGTGAGCTACATAGAGCCTATAAAGAATTTACCACAGGGAAGTAAATAACAGATTTTCTTTAAGAGAGATCTGCTCAGAAGCTCTGTGTTAGTAGCATGGGGAACAATTTGAAGTAGGCAAGACTCAAAGAGTAAGATAAGAGCTGAATAGAGCCAACAGCAGAAGACAGTGTTCTTAACATTCATGTTTATAGCCTGACATACCATAAGTGCTAAGGATATGTTAAACTCTTAACACTTCTCCCCAAATAACACAGCCCTGAGTAAATACTCCATTCATCCAAGTATCATGCATCTCTTCCCACTGCCTCCAGTCATCATAACCTAAATCTGGCATAAGAATTATGTGATACTTTCAAATAAGTAAAATATATTAGATTTTTTACTAGCATATTTCACGACCAAGGAGGAAAGAAAAAAGTCTAGATGCCCAATATCCTAGTCCATTTTCTCAATGCTAGTACCTGGCTCCTCTGTAAGAAACAAAGCTATAAGATCATATGCACAGGGATGCTAGGTGAATGACTAACAATGGGAAAGGGAGTTAGAAACTTAAAGTGCTGGGTAAATACAAATGATTACATAAAATTCTGCAGATTAAATATTTATATTTACCATCTCTGTTTGATCATTCAAGTTGTGGCTTAAAAGATTAGCAGAAAAATGGAAAAACTAATGTCTTTAATCAGTAGATGAACCCCATAACAGAAACTTTAAAATTAAAAATACAAAAATTCTGTAGCCAGAGAGTATCCCTTTATTGTTGAAATTCTAAACCTACTTAGACATTAATAATATTTCAAGACTTTTAAAATTAAGATAAAACTTGTGAAGGAAAGCTATCTTTTATACTTATATTTTTCTTTCATTGATCGCAGCAAAGTTTTCATTAGTAAAATAAGAATGCATACTCAAGATTGAATTCCTTTCAAATAGTTTTGATTTTAGAAACATCAACCTTGCCTAAGGTAACTAAGTATAATTTATTGACTTCTTTTTATATCACAGAATAAAAATTATCTTAACTTATTAATTTTTAGAAATAGAATCTACCTAAGTATATACTGATATCTCATGACTTTAAAAATAAATTTGGGTAGAAAAAGGTAATTACCACAATTATTTCATATTAGATAGTGCTACAATCTGAATGTTGATGTCCTCCCAAAATTCATATGTTGGAACCTAATAAACAATGTGGTAGTATTAACAGGTGGGGACTTTGGGAAGTTCCACCCTCATGAATGAGATTACTATCTTTATAAAAGAAGCTAAAGGGAGCTTCCTTTCCCTTTCTACCATGTGAGATCACAGCTAGAAGATTCCATCTTATGAGGCAGAGAACAAGCCCTCACCAGACAAAGATTCTGCTGGTAATTTGACCTTGGACTTCCCAGCCTCCAGAACAGAGTGCAATGAATTTCTGTTGTTTATAAATTATCCAGTCTAAGGTATTTTGTCATATATTAGCCCAAGTGAACTAAGATAGATATTTTAATGTATTATCTTTGTTGTTTGTCTTAAATTATTATTTCTATTTTCTATATGTAACTTCTTTTACTAAGATTCCTTAATATTTTATGTCACTAGATAATAATCATGCCAAATAAAATATCTACTAGTTTAATGTTTCCACATAGTTAACAATATAGATTATGTCTAATGCTTTATACCAACACATCAGCATACTGGAGACTCTCTAGATATTTAGCTTCTGAGACAAAACATACAGTTGTTGAGCTGTGTTTTTCTTTCTTTAGTCAAAATGTTACTCCATGCTGTATGTACAACATAATCTCTAGCTCCAAATCAGAGGTGGGGGTGACCTCAGTGAATAAATACCAATGAATAGTCTGAGTCTGGTATCAGTGAAGTACTAGGTAAAATCCTCCTGTCTTCTTTCTGTGTGTTTATTACTAATTACATAAGTACAACCTGTCAAATCCCAGAAGCAGCAGTAGGAAAACAGTAAGAATCAAGAACATGAAGAGTCATGAAATAAATATACAACTGTTCATTGAACACTCATCACGTGTAGCACCTTGACACAACCACAGACTACATGGAAATTGGGGGTGGGACAAAACTAGATTTCAGAGCCAAAAAATCACTATGTATGGCTTTAGAGTAAATTTGAGTCAGGTGGAAAGCAAATAAATCCCTAGCAAAGATAGCAACTGAAAGTCAGGAGAAAGAACTGGATTATTACCAGGAAGAGGAGAAGAAAGGAAGTCAGGGAAAGTGATCAAATAACTTGAAAAATCCTCAAGAACAAGGATACAAGGAGCAACTCTAGCGGCAAAGTCAAGCAGATGGGAAGGTGAAAATAAATTTAAGACACACTGAATAGGGCAATGTTTATTTAAAGACAAATAATCTAACTGGCAGCACCAGGGGCAAAACATTCTGAGAGCTTGGACTTTCGATTTCCTGCCCCAGTCTTTTCAGAAGTTCTTATATTTAGTCCTTTTAGGTAAATCCATACCAAATTTAAGATTTTACTCATATCTGTGTCTAAAACGGAAAAAGTACTAACTTAATAGGTAACTTATTTAGTGTCATCTTATCTGAGTAATATACAATGGAAAGTAGAACTAATTTAGCACAAAATTCTCATTACAAAGGCTGAAAATTTCTTGAAAATTTATCCCAAATCTGCATAGCATTATTTTTTCTGCAGCCTTCATGAAAAGCTTTCTTTCATTACCTGTTTAAAACCTCATAAGCAATGGTAAGGGAAAAATTAAAGTTTATTTTTCCCCTACCAAATGCCAGAAACTGTTCAAGATGCTTTACATATGTTATCCCATTTAAGTGCCCTTACGTTATAATTATGAGACTATGTCTCTCACTCACTGAAGCTAGGAGAAGATATTTTGCAGCACTTTATGACCCAAGAGAGACTGGAGGTCATAATTACTCTAGACACTTTTATTTGGTGATAGACAACTCAGATTTATTATCTGTTTCAATCACAGCTTATTCTCTTGCTGTGTTTAACTGCGTTACTCCCCATGGTTTTGGCAAGAAGATACAAACTAAGTAATATCATTAATCTCAATCCATGACCAGTTACTTCAAACTAAACTAATTTATTATAAACATATTCCTGACTATTTTACATTTCGCTGATAAGAATGATAGCCTAAACACTTCATAAACAAGAGTAGGGAGTTAGTTAATAGTACACATTTTGCAGCTTTGGACCACAGAGAATATATGTAAATACAGAGAAAGTTCACCCATCAGTTAGCTGACCCAGAACATGCAACCCATTTGTAAAGTTAGAAGACTTAAGTTTAATGGGTTGGCTATGAACATACTACGTAATTCTCTTTGCTATGGTAAAAATAGTTCCTAAAGTTTTCTCCATACTTGAGAAAAATGAACTTTCTCATAGATTAAAAAAGTGAATCAGAAACCATTGGCTTTGTTTTTTACTGTGCCACTCATATGATATATGGATTGAGAGTCATTTCATTACTCTGCATTCTTGTAAAATGCACTGTAAAATGTGAACAGTGATACATCACAATTATGATGGGAAACAAATTCTTATGTGTATTTTTACCAGATGTTGATTTTCTACTGCAGACAGATTCTGCATAAATTGTTCCTCAAATAAGGGGGCAGAAAAACAGTTATGGAAGTCACATAATTAAAGAGAGTCGCTCCCAAGTAATGGACCTCATAATATTCAGGAACAACTCTCCATAAGTCTCATGTGGTCCTGTAGATAGCTCATCTCTACTTTCCAAGTTCCTTAGCATCAAAGGTCCATTTTACTCCTGTAGTCTATAATATAAATTTCCTTCCTTCAATCACGCAGATCCTAAAGTACAGGGAGACATCTGAGAACACTCCCTTAGGGAGTGTTAGAACACTTATCTGTTCCTAGGTCATCAAAATGATGTTGTCAGCAAAGAATATAGTAAAGTCTAAGGATAATGTATCACAGGAGCCTCAAATCTGAAAGGGCACTCATGTAGTGTTTGCCTATTCCAAAAAACTCACCCAGTTCAATAGGTAGAGACATTGGTTTACAAGATTTACAGAAGTCACGGACAGCGGCTGATCAGCTGGAAATCCGCACCGCCATGGGGTACATACAACAATTATATAGTGAACAGATCAAAGTAGAGGTGTAAACCATTTCCATGTTTACGTGTAGACCCTCACCCAGCTCACATAAGTCAGAGCGCATGGGAGATCTGGCTTACCTACTCACTACTCTCCTGGTGCCAGAGTACTTCAACACCAGTGTGCTAATTTACTTAGGGTCCCTGCTTCCTCCAGTCTTCCTTTTGTCTTAAAGGGGACGTGCCTTTCCTTGGGTAACTACCTTGGCTAGGGGTAGTTTTCCAATGGTGTGAGGGAACTCTGGTATGCACAGGGAGGGGGAATAGGTCTATGTCCAGCATTTACCCTACAGATAATTTCACAGTTCACTGACTACCATGTCTTTGGTTTTCAAGGAAATGTCAATATTAATCTGAGGTGGTGCTTTCTTTCTCTCTCTCTCTCTCTCTCTCTCTCTTTTTTTTTTTTTTTTTTTTTTGTCTAAAGGAATGCCTTGATGGACCTCTTCGAGCATGAAAGACAAAAGAGTTTATATTTATTTCTCCTCTACTGCCAAGGGTGTGGTTTGGAAAGAGACAATAAAACAAAGAAAAATCTAAAATGTTCTGCAAAACTAGGAAGGAAAAATGTGACATTTTTGAGAACAACCCAGAAGAAAGGATATAGTGAGAAAAGAAAACATGGCCCAGAAATATGGTGGCAGGATAGGAGTATCCAGAGGGACATGGAAGTGAGAATGACCATGTGCTGAATAATGCAGGAGGTTTCTAGTAACAGTGAAAAGTAATTAATATTTAAGGTTCTTTTGTTTTGTTTTGTTTTTCCAGGAAGGCTCTCTGCAATCACCAAAACTTCAATGAAAGACTGCCAAATCTGACAATCATGGTGTGATATTATGGAAAAATGAAAGAAAAGGGATGTTGTTCAGCATGAGATGAAGCCAGCCAGGGAAAAAGAACACAGCAGCAGGTGCTCAGAGTGACAGCTAAGAGAAGGGAACTGGCATTGACTGAAATACAGGTAGATAGAAGGTAACCTCTACTCCCCATTACTTGGGAATCATCAAATGTATAGGGGAGGGCACCAGTGGACTTCTCCAGGTAAGTAGCACAAATATCAATATATTTTTTTTGGATTTTAAAATAAGGTTGGCTTGAGGATACTAAAGGCAGGAAGATATCAGGGCAATCCAATGTGATACATTTCAGCCATAGCTTATAATTTATTTCTCCCACAGCCATGACTATTGCAAATATCCATATGGATGAAAGAAAATATTTTGGTAGGAAAACTTTATATCACAACACATATTGATATGAACAAATCCCATTCATAAACTGTTTAATTGAAGAGAATCACTTAAGATATTAATATACTTTTACTGCATTCCCTTTTTTGCCAGATTATGATCCTCCAAAAAAATTTAGGGGTCATTATGTAGATGATGGTTATACTAATGAATTCTAAGTATAATTGTGACCATAAAATCATTTGTTCTAATTTAATACATTTGGAATATGTGGTAATTAAAAGAGGGAATGAGCTAAAGTTTATATTTGTCATATTAAAGGATCACTAAGAAATTAGTAATAAAAATATAGATATAGCAAGTTTCATTTCTTAAGAAACAATTCCAAGCATTACAGATGTATTTACACATATCAAACAACTCACTAAACAGGGGATGTTGAAGCTTATTATACAGGCTGGTGGTTTAGTATACTGATTGTACTGGGTTGAATAGTGCTCCCCCAAATTCAGGTCGAAACAGAATGCAGAATGTGACCTTATTTGGAAATAGGGTCTTTGCAGATATAATTAGTTTAGATGAGGTCATACTGGACTCGGATGGGTCCTAACCCAATGACTGATGTCCTTATAAAACAAGGAAAGAGTTTGGACACAGAGAGACAAACAGAGAGAAAAGTGCCATGTGAAGACAGAAGCAGACACTTGAGTAACACACGTATTTTTTGTTTTTGTTTTTGTTTTGTTATTGTTGTTATTTTTCTGGAGTAATATATCGAGAAAACTAAGAATGCCGAGGATTGCTGGCAACCGCCAGAAGCTGAGAGAGGCACAGAATAGATTCTCTCTCAAGGCCATCAGAAGGAAACAACCTGCTGACATCTTGATTTCAGACTTCTAGCCTCCAGAAGTGTGAGAAAATAAATTTCTGTTGTTTTAAGCCACCTAGTTTGTGGTGCTTTGTTATAGGAGTCCTAGGAAACTAATACATTGATCATGAATCATTTCCATCTGATAAACAAGGACATTTAATAAGGACATATTTTATTAAGCTTATTAGATGAACTACGTGAATTTGAAATGAACTAACCTTCCTTTCTTTGGATAGATTTTGCAATTCAGTGTTTCCGTTCATTCAGACTAGTGTTCTATCAATTATCCACGTTAGTAAGTCTCTATTAATATTTTCAGTTTTGAAACTTTTTTTTCCTAGTGAAATGACACTGTCATTTCAACTCCTGCCTCTTGACTTTCACATGAATTTTCAGGTAATAGAGATCTAGAAATCAAGCAGAAGGCTATCACCTGCTTATCTTTCTAAGACTATTTCATTTCTGGTTTAGTTATGATGAAAGTTACCTTTTAAATCTCTATTTCAGTAACCAAATGAGTCTCTGAAAAATGGCTTTTGTTTGCACATGGTGTTCAGGTTGTCTAGTCATTACATCTAACTTGAAGGCATGGAAGTGGAGGTATTGTTCCCTGACGGTGTTGTCACTTGCTTTATCTGTGAAGTTCACTGAATTTAAAAAGTGTTGCTAAGGAGCTTTTTTAGTCAACTTGTTAAGATAAAGGGAAAAAATGGTTCATTGACTTTTTTTTAATGCTTTTCCTGGAGGCTATCAGTATAAAAGGGGCGATCACACCATCCCTAAAGCCTGAAGTGAAAAAAAATGTAATATTAGTGTTATCCAGCCAGTACCTTACATCATGGCACACATAGAAAACAATCACAGTCGTACAGCACAATGGGGTAACCAGGAAAGGCTGTAACTTACCCCTTCACAGCACAGCAGTCTACAGTGGATCACCGGAAGAATCAAGCCATTCTACTAAAAGTCTTGAGAGACCACATTGCTTTCTATGTACGCTTTTTACTGTAGGTTTATTTAAATTTCTCAAAGAAAATAATCTAAAAGACGATTCCCTTCTTCCTTAAATTTAGCATTTGCTTATTTAATAGCATTATCTGAATAACTATAAATGATATACATTAACTATGAATATCTTGATATGATTTCTTTTCCTTTGTTTTTGTCTTTTTTCCTTAAGCTTACTGCTTTCCATCACAAACAGGAAAAAAAAATACATACACACATATTCTAAAAGATTATAATGCATAAGATCTTTTTTTCCCTTACATTTGATGCAGCGGGAGGTGACAAATCCATTGCAGGATTACAAATCTTGCATAATAGTCAGATAGGCCCTAAATCAATCTTGCATTAAAGTCGCAAATCATAACAAAGATGCAGTCAATATAGGAATGACCTAAAACTGTTATAAAATGCTCATTCCAAGCATTTGTGCTAATAACTAGGTAATTTTTTCTGCTCTTTTTATAAGCAAACTATCATCCTTATCCTTTCTTTAAGAAATTGTAGAAATTGACCTTCCTTAAACAAGTTTGCATCCCAACAGAAGTCAGACAATTCACCAATTAACCTAATTTATTTATTTTGTCTAACTGTATTGGCTGGTTCTTATTATATCTTTATGACACCATTTTAAGGAGCTGGCATTTGAGGAGAATAAAGAGGAGGAATTGAGGTATGGAGAGAGAGAGAAAGAAGAGATTCAATTCAAGAATAAAATTAAAATTAAACATAAAATTTCTGATATTCTAAAATATTCAAAAGATCAGTTACATATTTTCATTCCTAAGAAAAATATATTTATAACAATCTATTCTCCTAAGGATAGATTTTGTTTATAAATACAAATTAAATGAATATATGCATGAAGTTTATGTCCATAAAGAATATATTCATGAAAAATGTATTGATAAGAATTCTTTATAATCAAAAACATGTCCTTATACCTGTCAGTGTATCCCTCCCTCAGGCCCTTGGTCTCTAGCTGCAGTAGAAACAGAAAGAATATTATTCAGCAAATTAGAGGAGAAACAAATTGATAATAACTTAAAAGCAATTATGAAGACAAATAAGAACTGTTTTGCTAAAATGAGTAAAGTCAAAAGAAACAAGTTCATTTGGTGAATTGGCTTTGGCTAACTGACCTAGAGTCCATTTCTATGTAAGCCTGGTTCTTCTAAAGTGAAGTCAGCCAAAATTTTAATAGCAGTTGGCTGCAGCCAGGTTATGTTTCATTTACATAGATAATGGTCCTCATATCTGCTCCCCATTTTAGTTTGTTTTGATATCATCCTTATTCCGGATCAGTTTATTTGTTTACATCTTTCTTTCTCCACCCACTTATTATTGCCTAGATTCTCTCTGCTCATCTAGCACAGACTTAAGAAGAAAATCACAATGAATAGGTTTCTATCCAAATAACGTGTTATCTCCATAGTTCCTTAGGAAAATTATGACACTTATTCTATTTTCTTTGACACTTATTCTATTTTCTTTGAAGGAGACAGACCTCCACCCATTAGGCATGTAGATCTTTGTTAACAAAACTAACATTTGTCTGTTTTGGCATTTGAAATTTCCTCGTAATCTATTTTCTATTCTCAGTTTGTTGAAAATTTGTTTTTTAATGATCCATTTAATTGTTCAGCAGAAATTCTGATGATTCTTCATTGCAACATCTATTCTAGTTATCTGAACATTGATATATATATATATATATAATCTCCATCTTCTTCTTCCCATCTCTGCCATTCTGATAGACACAATAGCTTTAGTAAGAATCTTTGTAGGAACCCCTCCCCAAAGCAGGTCTTTATGTGTTTAAGTAAACTATATCACTGATAAAATGTTTCTTGAGTTCTCCACCTAATTTTATAATAATAAGTTGTTTTTCTCTAAGTTTCTAGCCATCACAACTCAAAAGTAAATTTCAAGTTTATAACTATTCGCCATCTTTTTAAAAAAATAAGCATTGTAATTTTTCATATTACATCTTAATTTTCAAATAATACTCTGCCATAAAAAATATGATGACCTACTTTGTCTCTTTTTATAGTTTTTGACTTAAAGCCTATTTGGCCTGACATAAGTATAGCCACCCCTGCTTTCTCATTGTTTCCATTTGCATGGAATATCTTTTACCATCCTTTCACTTTCAATCTACATGTGTTCTTAAAGGTGAAGTGAGTCTCTTATAGGCAGCATAGTTGAGGCTTGTGTTTTTTATCCATTCTATGGCTCTTAATTGGAGAATTTAATCCATTTATATTCAAAGTAACTATTGATAGGTAAGAACTTACCATTTTGTTAATTGTTTTCTGTTTGTTTTGTAAATCCTTTTTTCCTTTCTGCCTTGATTGCTGTCTTCCTTTTTGGTTTGATAGTTTTCTATAGTGGCATGCTTTGAATCTTTCTTTTTTATCTTTTGTATATCTACTACTGGTTCTGCTTATGGTTACCCTGAAGCTTATATAAAACATCTTATAAAAGTCTATTTTTAGCTGATAACTTAACTTTGATTGCACAGAAAAACTTTACACTTTAACCCCCATACACTCACATTTTGTTTTTGATGTCACAATTTATATCTATTTATAATTTGCATCCTTTAACAAATTATTATAGCTATAGTAATTTTTAATAGTTTTGTCTTTGAATCTTCATACTAGAAATATAACTAATTTATACATCACCATTACAGTATTAGAGTATTTTAAATTTGACAATGTACTTACTTTTACCAGTAAGTTTTATGCTTTCATATATATTCATGTTACTAATTAACGTCCTTTTCCTTCAGCTTGAAGAAGTACATTCAGCACTTCTTAAAAGGCAGGTCTAGACTCCTTCAGCTTTTGCTTGTCTGAGAAAGTCTTTATCTCACCTTCATTTTTGAAAGACAGGATTACAAGGTGCAGTTTTTTGTTTGGCAGGTTTTTTTTTTTTTTTTCAAGATTTTGAATATTATCATTTAACCCCCTTCTGACCTGCAATGTTTCTGCTGAAAAATCCGCTGATAGTCTTATGGGATGGGGAGGGTCCTTGTATGTAACAAGTTACTTTTTCTTTGCAGTTTTTAAAATTCTCTCTTTGGGTTTATCTTTAACAGTTTGATTACAATGTGTCTGGGTGTGTATCTCTCTGATTCATCATATTTGGTGTTCTTTGGTCTTCCTGGATCTGTAGTTCTATTTCTTTTTCCAGGATTGGGAAGGAGGTGAAAAAGTAGAGCCAGCATGTAAAAATGACTCAGAGAAGTTGGGCTATTGAAAGAGCAGGGGAAAGGACAAGCAGCAGGAGGAGGATGTGTTGCCCACGTCCTATTATGCTAGTGAGAAATAGTGTTATATTAATGGATGATGAATGGAAAACAGAGCTTTCCTAACCCTTTTTTAAATGTAAACTTTAAAAGGAGAAGCATAGAATACTGAAGAGAAAAAATTAAAGTTCATGATGAGAAAAGAGATTATAAGAGAGAATCTAGCTTCTCTAAATGATTTCAGATTCCCAGGTAAAGGTACACCATATTTCAGGGTACTAAAAATATTTGCCATTGAAGTGTCATATTACTGACATCAATTCTTAAAAACATACACATACACAAAGAGGAAATATGGGAAAACATGCTTTCAATTGTCCAAACAAAAGACAAGATAGATCCTGCAGAGCAGTGAGCTCAGTATCAATAACATGCAAAATGTTAGACTATATTATTAGAGTCAGGGTATGTAAATGTTTAGAAAAGGAATCCAAAATCACCAACCCCTTGCTTGTGATCACTTAGAACAAAGTGTGTATATTTTACTTTAATTCCTTTTTTGATAGAGTACTAGACTAGCAAATCAAAGAACTACAAAATATGCAGAGGAGGTTAGCAAACAACACTCCACAGGCCAAATCTAGCTGGCTGCTTATTTTTGCAAATAAAGCATTATCAGAATAAAGCCATGCTCATTTGTTTACATTTATTTAAGAGAGTGTGGTTGTCTTCTCTTTCTCTCCCTATGTTATGTACTGAATGTTTGTGTTTCCCCAAAATTTGTATGTTAAAATCCTAACCCCCAGTGTGGCTGTGTTTGGAGATGGGGTCTCCAAGGAAGTAATTAAGGTTAAATGAAGTCATAAGGGAGGGGCTCAGATCTAATAGGATTAATGTACTTATAAGAAGAGATACCAGAGAGCTCACTCTTTCTGTCTCTCTCCCTACACACACTTACCAAGGAAAGGCCATGTGAGGACATAATGAGAAGGTCTATACAACAAGAAGAGAACTAGACTTCACCAGGCACCTTGATCTGAGACTTGTAGCCTCCAGATCTGTTAGAAAATAAATTTCTGTTTTTTAAGCCATCTAGTATATTGTTATGGCAGCCTGAGCAGACTGATTCATTCTCTCAGTCAATGAGGAACTGAGGCCTGCAACCAAACCATGTGTGAGTAAGCCTTCTTAAAGGTTGATTCTCTAGCCCCAGTCAAGCCTTCAGCTGTGTGAAGTCCTGGTGCTATGGGTCAAATGTGTCCCCAAAAGTCCATGTACTGGAAACTTGATGTCCATTGTAATAATAGTGTTAAGAGAGTAGGAAATCCTATTATGGTAATTGAAAGGTGGGGCCTTTAAAAGGTGATTAGATTGGGGCCGAGCCTGTGGCGCACTCGGGAGAGTGTGGCGCTGGGAGCGCAGTGACGCTCCGGCCGCGGGTTCGGATCCTATATAGGAATGGCCAGTGCACTCACTGGCTGAGTGCCGGTCACGAAAAAGACAAAAAAAAAAAAAAAAAAAAAAGGTGATTAGATTGTAACAACTGTACCCTCATGAATGGATTAATCCATTTATGGTTTAATGGGTGGTCATGGGTGTGGTTCTGATGGCTTTATGTGGAGAACAAGAGAGCAGGTTAGCGCTCATGATCAGCCCATTTTTGCCATGTGATACCCTGGTCACAACAGGACTTGTAGAGTTCCCACCAAGAAGAAGAAGGCCCTCACCAGATGAGTCCCCTGGACTTTAGACTTCCCAGCCTCTGAAATTTTGCTTCTTTACAAATTACCCAGTTTCAGGTATTCTGCTATAAGCAACAGAAACAGACTAATATAACTGTGCAACATCTTGTGCACAACCTCATAAAAGACCCTGAGCCAGACTTCTCCAGCTAAACACCTCTCAGATTCTTGATCCTCAGAAACTGTTTGAAGTAATAGATTTTTTTGTTTAAGCTACTAAATTTAAGTTTTTATTACCTGTGAACTATGTTTACTATCCTTACAAATGAATCCTAGGCTGCCTCATTGACATGCCTAGTCTTTTACCAAAATCACTGGTAAATCTCAAGCTGTTGAATATAAAAAGATTTAAAACATAAATCAATAATGCTTCCAGTTGACTTTTTCTCCACCACACTGACAGTAGTTATTTTTTTTATAATACAAATTTTGCCCTATTGCATTCCCATTTAAAATCCTCTGATAACTTTCTGTTGTCTACAGATTAAAACCCAGACTTTTTAGTATAGTACACAGTCCTTTGAGGCCTAAGTCCAGCCCTTTTCCCCAAGCATCATCCACAGCATTTCCAGATTCTTGTTTTACTTGATAATAAGCTTCCTGAGTAAAGGGGCATAGTCTCATTCATTGTTATATTTCCAGGGCCCAGTACAGTGCCTTACATAGGGCTGGTGCTCAATAAATTCTGTCTGCTTAACCAAAAATGCTCTATCCTGGTATCTCAAAATGTTATCCCTGACCCCACCTACCAAAAAATCTATTTCTGATCATCATCTTCAATCTTCGTGTCATCTCTCTTCTTAATTTCTAATCTTGTAGGTGTCTCCTACATAATTTTTATAGCACTTATAATAATAAGTTTACATTTAAGTCTTCCCCACTGGACCTAGGATAGAGGCCATAATTCACTTTTTTTTTTTTTTTTTTGCCTTCATAATTGTTGAATCAAACTGAAATCCTTAGCCCCGAACCCTAAGACCTTGGATACAAAGATCCAACTCACAATGTGTCCCGAGCCTCCTCATACCAGCCCTTTTCACTTCACCAAGGGGAAACTCTTCACTTCATTTACAGCATTTTCTTCCTGAGTTGGGCCAGCCTACAATATTGTGCTTCTCCCTATGGCATAATTCCTTAGTTTTGACTCATCACTTTCTGTGACACCCCTGTAAGATCACACCCCTGACCTAAATACCAACCCAGAGCATACATGCCCCACTTATATTCTTTGCTCATTTTATCCCTCCTCCCAGGTTACAGAGCTCTAACGAGAATCCAAGTGACTTCTGCCCACTCCCCTGATGCCCAAGAACTGACGACTGCTTGGGTTTTATCTCACTCACTGTTTTTCACCCACGAAATCTAATATTAGATGCGAGCTACAGCTACATTAAAACTGAGCCAGTTAGTTTCTTGGACAATAGGGGTGTCTGGCCTTGTTCCTTTGAGGAGTCAACCGCTATAGTCAGATCCATTTATGTTCAGCTCTAGAGACAAGAAATACAGCCATTTCCTCTCCTTTCTCCTCTTTATCCACCAGCTTTGAGCTGCAACAAGCAAAGAACATTATGCTTCAGATGAGGTTATGTTAAAATTTGGCAGTCAAGTCTTCAGTAAGGCATTTGGTGAAGCCTTTTCTGACATTGTCACACAAAAGGCAGCAACATAAGTTATATGTAGAAACAGTCAAGTGGACAAATATACAGTCAACTGTTCATACCCAAAGGTACTGAATAATGTGTTATATGTCATTCTGAAGGAGTTTTCTAGTCACACACCATGTGGCTCCGTCTTCAGCCTTTAAATTCATCATTTTAATCCTTAATGTGAATAACAATACAAATTTAATCACTTTCATTCACACAGCCAAGTCATTGTAAATGCATTTTAAATCAAGATTCCATAAAATCTCAGAACGCTAAAATAATATACTATATATTTTCAAGATGAAATTTAATTCAAAAAATGTAGAACTGCACTTGAATAAATGATAATGTCCTCTTTCAAGGTGGAGTCTATAGTTTAATGATGGACCTTATGGAAAAAAATTAAGATTTTAAATATATTTATCTGATATATGAGTGTTTTTGTTTGTTTGGCTTACTGTTTTATTTGCCTAGAAGAGACAACAGTACATAGAGGGCATTCGATACATATTGTTTGAATAAATGAGTCAGGTGTAAGTTCCAATTACTATAAAAAGCCATTAAAACCCTAGGCTGCACTATTAGAAACACAGACCATAGAACAAGGGAAGAGACAGCCCTGTTTTGCCCTCTATTAGCCGGACCACAACTGTAGTAGGATTATGTATCGTTCTGAAAAACATACTAACTTACTTTACCATGGATGTACAAAGCCAGATTATTCAGATGGAAGTTGCAAGAGTGATGATGACACTCAAAATGCAGTGGGAATCCCAGGAGACATGACTGGAGGTGAGGCAGCAAATGTACAAAGAGCCATTTACGTAGAACAAGGGTTACATGTATACTTAGTGGTGCCAATGGATAGAACTAAAACAAGTGACAGGAAGAAATATTTCACGTTAATATAAAGAAAGGATTTTCTGGAAATGAGTCCTATCCAAAGATGCCAGAGATCCCTCAAGATCTAGGAAGTTTCTGCCTTTTGAAGTGGTTGTAAATGGACAACCACTAGTCAAAAATGTTAGAGGGGGAAATAAAAACATCTTAAATTACCAGCCTAGAAAATGCTTAAGATATCGCCAATACTTACTCTTTAAATAACTTCTAAATAAGATGATATCAAAGGTGAAAAAATGTTCTAACAACTCATGAAAACCATGAAAAGATAAAGCAGAAAACACAACCAATTTACTAATCAGTAAGTCATATATATTCCAAGAATATGAGCCTGAGAAAATGTGATGAACTAGAACAATGTAATGATGTAAATGTATTTGATTTTCCTCTGATGTTTTCTAGGAATAGACTTATAAATAAATATTTAAATTATTTTATTCTAATAATTTAATAACCAGTAATAATAAATGATAATAAAAATGACAAATTTATAAAATATTAATGTGAAAATGAATGTTGACAGTTAAGATATAACTTAAGCTAATTCTTTACAAAAGTTTTTCAAAGCAACTGTCTAGGCTCTGATTAAATACCTATAGTATTTGTTGAAATTTATTACTACGATTCTTTGAGATCTAGTCTGATTATTAGAAATTACTTAATGTTAAGTCAAATGTTCTCCTTCTCATTATTTCCACCTATTTATCCTAGTTTTGTTCTCCAGAGCTTCACAAATTTAATCCAAACTTTGCTACACATGACCTTCTTGCAACTGATCAAAAACAGCTATCAAGTGTCTAATTCATTCATACTCCAAGTGAAATATCTTTAGTTCTGTCGTGTGTGTTCCCAAGCAGTGGCCCAAAATCATGCTCATTGCATAACCGTATATATTCCTCAATTTGATTAAAGGACCTCCTAAAGTGAGTCTTTTGTGTGGAGTTGAGAAGCTCTTTTCCAGCCTTTTCAGAACTGAATATAGTACCCTGGTGATGGAGTTTGGATGTGTTGTCCCCTCCAAAACTCATGGAAATTTGATCTCCAATGTGGCAGTGTTGGAAACTGATTGAGTCATGGGGGCAAATCCCTCATGAACGGATTAATGCTCTCCCTGGGGGAGGGGAGATTAATGAGTGAGATCTCACTCTATTAGTTCCCGCCGGAGCTCGTTGCTTAAAAAGACCCTGGCACCTTCTCTCCCTCTCTTGCTTCTCTCTCTTGCTTCCTCTCGCCATGTGATCTGCTTGTACCTGCCGACTGACTGCCACTTTCCGCTATGAGTAGAAGCACCCTGAGGCCCAGGCCAGATGCAGCTGTCCCCAAATCGTAAGCCAAATAAAACTCTTTTCCTTATAAATTACCCAGTCTCAGGTATTTCTGTTATAGCAACACAAAACGGACTAAAACACCTGGTGAGGTCTTCTGCATGGAGTTGAGAAGCACTCTTTTCCAGCCCTCATTATGGATATTCAATTACTGTTTATTCAAGATCACAAAAAACCTTTACTTATTTTGAGCTTATTTTCAACTCTAACTGAAATACCTCTCATCACTCAATATAAATCATCGTATTATCCAGCAGTGGTATTGATCAACACAAGGAGCTATGTAGGTGTACAAGGACATGAGGTCTTCACGTATTAATTTTGGAAATAACAAGGTATAATCTAACCAGTCAATAATGTATGAGAAGAAAATACTGTTATCTACACCTAGATATAAGAGCCAAACACAGATTAAATGACTCATTCATGGTCACATAGTTAAGAAACAAAAATGAGACTAGAATTACCTAAATCTAGACTCCTGCACTTTTCACTGCACCACACTGCCTTCTGGTGTGTTATCCATGCTTTCCATCTATAGCATAATTTATGGCAAATAAAATTATCCAAATAGAAACATAGAATTAGGGTAAGAAATAAGTTTAAACATATAACAATTGCTTGTTTATTATCCTCCTTTGTATGTTTTTTAAATGTCCAAACAAAAGTTTCACGCTTGTTTAGTACTTAAAAACAAGATTTTTCGTATAACATTTAAAAAAGAAACTACCTTTAATTCAAGCTGGCAGGTAATTTTTCTTAAAGGTCTAGAATGATGAAAGTAGCATTTTATGCTAAAACTCTTGAGACTGTAAACAATATTAGAAGAATTATGTGGCCGAACTAAACACTATGAACTATGGATTCAAAATTTATTAGCATAGACATAAAAGCCATTTAAAAGATTGAAAATGATACAGTTTTCACTAGGTTTTCTGTTCCTTGCCAGCAGGGAATTGACAAGTCCATTACAGCCATAAACCTATGTCTGCAGAGAGTATTCAGGTGGGATCCTGCCTGACACAGACTGTGGCTGATGCCTGGGAAGCAAGACGAAGGTCCCTGAATTGGAGAACCTAAAGAACCTGTTATATGTAATTTACACACCATTCAATGGCCCCCGAAAATCCTATTTTCTCATAGCTCAGTGACAGTTCAGTGCATCTACAATGATTTATTTTTTTAAATTGTCGTGGTATATTTCAGGGTAATGTCGCACAGGTAATTTGATAGAGAACGATATTCCCCCTGAATTCACTGAAATCTCTGTACCTAGTTCTAATGTAGCTTAAGTGGTGGGGGGGGTGCAAATTTATCGTTTCTGCATACTAAATATATCCCAACACTGTGATACCCTAGTCAGGTGTATCAGGGTAATCATCATGCTTAGCAAAAGATGCTTATTTTATCACATGATTGGCTAGAATGACTCAACCTTTCACTTTCCCTGAGAGTGACACTTTCCATGGTAATCTGAAGGTCTGACATTTTACCTGATCATATTTTATTTCATTCTCTTACATTCTGCTCTCAGGAGCCTCATTTGGCCCTTTTTGGCTTTGACTCACATTCCAAAACCTGAAAACATTTTCTACCATAAAATATTCATTAAACTGTGGAAGAAATTTTTCCCTTACCGTTTTATTCTCTCAAAGACAATGAAGAGAGAAACTCTCCTCTCCCTGGAGGATTTAATCATGTTTCCTCTAAAAATGAGCAGCTTACAACAATCACAGTAATTTACTTTCTTTAATTTATTGTGGAATATTTTGAAGTGACGTAAAAAGCATTGGACTTAAAATAAGAAAATGTGACCTTGAATCCAGTCTCTGGATTCCACTAGCTTGCTAAAGTCCCTTCATCTCTCTAGTCTATGTCTGGGTTTTGTTCACTTTTAGGTACAAAAACAATACCTACTTTAGAGATATTGTGATGATAAAATTAAACTCATGTAAAACCAAGTAGGTAGCCAAAGTGTGTGAATTTTCTAGATAGAGATATGATTTCTCTCAGTAAGGCTACTGACTTTTTAAATCCCCAGAGTTCCAACCATACTGTGGATGTTCAGCAAATAAATATTAATATCTAAGGAAATAAGAGCCAATATGATAACAGACAGTGGTAAAATCTCTTCTGAGCATATTAAATGTGTGCTACTAATGGCACTTTATACATTGAAAACATTGATAGAAAACATCACAGAAGTATTATTTCCTGTCAGACTTTTTTCAAAATAAAGCCAAGAAATTTTATTTTCAAAGATCCATATTTTATATTCCCTTAGAAATAAAGACTTGAAATCCTTAACAATCAAAGACTCAAATGCAAGGTTACATCTCTAAACCACAGGAATCTAAAATCTAATTGTAAAAAATTACTTTCTTAGCTCTTGCTCCTTTTCCCATGCCCCATTATTTCCTTACTATTAACCCTCATTATAATTAGTTCTTGATGGATATATGATGGCATAAATCAGATATAATTTTTAATGATAAAATGGTTATATATTTTAAATGTATAGAATATTCTTGATATCAGAGATGTCTTCTTTATCTTTCATAAAAGAGATAGTTCTCTGCAATTATGCTGCTGAGGAGAGAACCATTGGAAAAAGATTTGTATGATTCTAATTTATTTACTATATTAACAAAGCTCGTGTTGTAACAAGATGGTCACTACTTATAAGGAATATGGCCACAGGGTTATTATTATTAAGTATATAAATATTTATTTGAGCATTTCTATAATATTGTAAAGAAAGAAAGTTTATTTTTCATGGAAAAATCTAGATCAGGCAATTCCTGCATCAAGTTCAATCAATCCTTAGAGAAATCATGGCTCTTACGAGTGGCCTGCTTAATGGGGCTAACAAGGGCACTACAGACCATCATGTGTAAAATTTAAATAATGGGAGATATATTCAGAAATCTTTTAAGATACTGCTTCAGTCCATTTTGTCTGCTATAATAGAATACCACAGACTAGGTCATTTATAATAAACAGAAATTTACTGGCACACAGTTCTGAAGGCTGGGAAGTTCAAGATTGAGGGGTTGGCACCTGGAAAGGGCTTTCTTGCTGAATCCACTCATACAGAAGGTGAAAGGGCAAGACAGAGCAAGATGGGGCTGCGCTTGCCCTTTTAAAATGGCACCAATCTCACCCATGAAGGTAGAGCCCTGATGGACTAATTATCTCTAAAATGTCCCTCCTCCTAATACTATTACAATGGCAATTAAATTTCAACACTAGTTTTGGAGGGGACTAACATTCAAACCATAGCAGGCACTCCTGTGTTTATAAAATTCATATATTGGCAGCAGAAGGGGATTATTTTCTCATTATTAATACAAACTCTTTTTCTCCCAGGAATAAGTAATAGAGCTGCTGAAGATTCTGAGGTCTCTGAAAAGTCATACAATGAATTGGATGCTTACTTGGGTACAAATTAAGAAGAAGCCAGCTGAAGTTTCCAAATGTAAAGCTTTTTTGATACTGAGAAGAGGGACCAAGAGACTGAAATCCTAAGGTAATTTGGAATAAAAATAGCTATGAAATATGCACCCAATACAGATTTTGTTATGTCATCATCCCGGTCTTTCCAGCCAACAAGCTCTCTCTTGAGGGCCCCAGTATATGAGGGTACTTCAAAAAGTTCATGGAAACTATACATCCAACAATGGATTAATATCCAGAATATACAAGAAGCTCAAACAACTTTACAATAAAAAAACCCCAAATAATCCAATTAGAAAACGGGCAAAGGAGCTGAACATACATGTTTCAAAGGAAGACATACAAATGACCATCAGGTATGTGAAAAAGTACTTGACATCGTTAATCAGAAAAATGCAAACCAAAACCACATTGAGATATCATCTCACCACAGTTAGGCTAGCTATTATCAAAAAGACTGAGAATAACAAATGCTGGCAAGGATGTGGAGAAAGGGACACTCTTCTGCACTGTTGGTGGGACTGTAAATCAGTACAGCCACTATGGAAAACAGTATGGAGGTTTCTCAAACAGCTACAGATAGAACTACCATACAATCAAGCAATCCCACTTTTGGGTATATACCCAAAGGAATGGAAATCATCATGTCGAAGGGATACCTGCACTCCCATGTTCATCACAGCTCTGTTTCCAATAGCCAAGACATGGAACCAACCTAAATGTCCATCAATAGATGACTGGATAAGGAAAATGTGGTATATATACATGATGGAATACAATTCAGCCATAAAAATAATGAAATCCTGTCATTTGCAGCAACCTCGATGAGCCTGAAAGACATTGTTAAGTGAAATAAGTCAGGTACAGAAAGATATATACTACATGTTCTCACTCATATGTGGGAGCTACAAAAACCAAAAAAAAGAAAGTTGAGCTTAGAGAAGTAGAGAGTAGAATTGTGGTTAAGAGAGTCTGAGAAGGCGAAGTGGGAAGGGAGAAATGGAGAAGTTTAACAAATACAAAATTATAGGTAGGTAGGGAAAATAAATTCTAGAGGTTTACAGTAGTGCTAAAAATCTATAATAAACAATAAATTACTGTATGCTTTCAAATGGCTATATGAGAGGAGCTCAAATGCTTTCATCACAAAGAAATGATAAACTTTTGCAGTGATAGATATGCTAATTACCCTGATTTGATCATCACACATTGTATACTATTACATTGTATATAACATTGTATTGGAATATAACTCCGTACACCATAAATATGTACAATTAATATGTTTCTAATAAAAATACATTTTAAAAAATAATGAAAAAGCAATTTAATGTATGGTATCTAATAGACTGGGGGAGGCAGTTATTTATTATAAAAGTGAAGAGGAGATTTAAAAAAATACATAAAATATTGACTCTCAAACTGTATTGTCAGAAGACAACTTTTTATCCCATGGAATTCTGTAGGTTTTAGAATTTTACCTTGAAATCTGTTTCCTCCTTTCCACCTACCATCTTAGTAAGATTTTTGAACTCTGTTATGTGAATTATTATAGTTACCCCTCAGCTGCTCTTCCTGCCTCAAATTTCTTTTTCTTCCATTTTATCCTCCATGGTGCTGACAGAAGGACGTAATATTCAAACCAAATCAAGTTTCACATCTCTCCAGATCCCCATTCCCCTCAGGTTTTCCAACCTTCAATGGTTTGGTTTACATCCCTGTACCAAACAGTTGGAACTCCTTGGCATGGTGGCCATGTACTCTGGTCCTGCTGGACTCTCCAGCATCATCTCCCACAGGCACCTCCCACTGTGCAACCTACTTTGCTCAGAAACACTGAGCCACCTGTGGTTTCCAAGTTCTTTGACTTTGTAAGTTATAGTCCTTCAGCCTAGAATGTTCCCCCTTCTCAAGACTCACTCACACAATGGTCTTAATGAAACCAATTTCACCTTGAGAGGCACCCATTTAAATTAAAGCACTTGATGAAAATTAAAGTACAAATACTATTCAATATAGTATCCTTTATGGTCAATTTAATTTCCTTACCATCTTCTACTCATATTCCTTTCAACATTAATTTAGAAATATTTGAGTGTCAATAGACTTCTTCTGTGCTTCCTATACTTACCACATTACATAGTAATTACCTGTTTATGTGCCTATCCCCTCCATAACGATGGACCAAAAAAAAATGCTCATTTCCTTAACAGACTCTCTGTGCCATTTACCAGGTAGACAAACCCTACCCATACTTTCCAAAATTTCTTGTGCATCACTCATCTCCTACTTCAGAATTCTTCTAAATAAACCTGAAGGAGAAGGACCCACAGCTAATCCCATTTTCCACTGGGATAATCCATATTACACCAAACCTTTGATAATCTTAGAAAATGGTATGGGATTTTACGTCCCAAAATACACAATAAGTCTCCAGGATTGCCAGGGTAACCCAATTGTATTAGTCTGTTTCTGTTGCTTATAATGAAATACTTGGAACTGGGTACTTTGTAAGAAAGGGAAATTTGTTGCTTATAGTTTCGGAGACTGGGAATTCCAAAGTCCAGGGAACACATCTGGTAGAGGTCTTCTTTAGTGGTGGCCTTAAAGCAATGCAGGGGTCTCACATGGCAGAGAATGGCAGAGCAAAGAGAAGAACTCTCACATGCTCTCCTTTTAAAGCCCTCAGAACCACACCTCTGACTAACATTATTAATACATTCACTAGAGCATGGTCCAACAATCTAATCACCTCCCTAAGGCCACACCTTTCAATCATCACAATAGGATTTCCTACTCTCTCAACACTTTCACAGTGGGGGCCAAGTTTCCAATACCTGGAACTTTGGGGTCACAATTTTAGCCTCAATGAATTTGGGGGGGGGGAATTCAATCCACAACACTGATGAAATTAATCTTATTCTATGAAGTATGAGACAGTGCTTTATTGTAAGTATTAAGGTTAAATATAAAACACTTAAGTTTAGGCAATACCAGGATAAATTACTGAAAACATGTGCATGCACACACACATGGTTAGTGTACCATTTACATTATTCCTTCAACAAGCTAAGTAGGGAATGAGCTAATTGGAAAAAAGGACTCATAACAAGGAGGATGAACTAATTTATAAAGGTCAGTCCCTCACTGCCTCAGCTGCCAATGACTTCCAGCTGGTATATCAGTGATTTCTTTTACAATGGATTTCTTCCTCCAGCCTGAACAAGGAACTGAAGTTATTTCTCGGCCTGATTATTGTGATCCACAGAAAACCTGATTCAGAATTCTCCACGAAAGAAGCAGGGAGATGAGCACCTGATGCCCTATGCTCAGTGATAGGATGGCTGGCCAGATCCTAATGTTGAAATATTTAGTAGAAAACTAGAGTTTCTAGCAGCCAGAAATATTAGCTTAGGTCTTTATTGGTGCCTCAACAGTCTTTCTTTCTTAAGAACAATATGAATGTTTTAATCTCTAGAGAAACCACTAAAAGAATATAACTAATAAGCTGAGAGAAAAAAATACAATAATAAAAAATAAATAATTATTCTAAAAGAATAAAACAAAGGAGGAAAAAGGAGTATAAAAAGGATTGGACAAATAAAAAAACAAATGGTAATGTGACAGATTTAAACTCAAATATTACAGTAATATCATTACATGTATATTGATCAAATCATTTAATTAAAAGATGACAAAATAAAATGTAATTACAGTTACAAGAAACATACTTTAAATATACTAATACAGAAAAGTTAAAAGTAAAAGGATGGTAAAATATACACCATGAGAACAATACCAGGAAAAATGTGCTATATCTGCCAATAGCAGAAAAAGTGGATGTCAAGGCATAAAGTATTACTGCTGATAAAGAAGAAAATTTCATAATAATAAAAGGTCAATTCAGAAGGAAAACATAACAATGCTAAATTAGATTGCACCTAATAACAGAGCTGCAAAATATACTACACAAAAATCAACAGGCAAATTTACAATCATGGATAGATATTTAACACCATTCTCTCATTAACTGATTTCTGAATAGGGCCAAAAACAGCAAAGGAAATCTTGGAAAAAAAACGGTTTGGACAACTTAAACTATCAGATGTCAAAAACCTATTATAAAGCTAAGTATTTAAAACAGTGTAGAAGTGGTACAAAGACAGACAATTAGATTACCTGAACGAAAAATAGGACAAGAAACAGCCACACAGGGATATAGTCACCTAGTGTTAGATATTCATGTGAAAACAATTTTTGAGCCATACCTCACATTATACTCAAAAATTAATTCCAGAAGGAATTTATACCTAAAAGAGGATGGGAGAGAGTCGGAGGGAGGGGAAATTTGGATTAATAGGTACAAAGCTCCAGGTAGACAGGAAGAATAAGTTCTGGTGTTCTGGGCTGACTAAAGCTAATAATATTATACTGTATATTTCTAAATAGCTAGGAAAGAGGATGTAGACCATAATCACCACAAACAAAAGACAAATGTTCAGAGGATGGATATGAAATCTACCCTAAATGAATTATTGCACAACATATGCAGTACTGAAACAACACACTGTACCACAAATATGTACAATTAAATTTTAAAATTAAAAAAGTGCCATAAGATTTCTATATGAAACAACAGTGAATAACTCAAAGACATAATATTGATTAAAAGAAGCTAAACAAATACAAATATAGTGTATATTGTATAATTCTATTTACTTATATTTCAAAAACAGGCAAAACTAACCTATGGTGATAGAAATGAAAACTTCAGTGGATTAACATCCGGGAAAAAGGTGAAAAGGAGGTTCCTGCAGCAGTGGGAATAGTGTATATTTTGATCTGTGTATTGCTTCCATAGGTATATTGATTTTAGAAAGATACACTGAGCAATACTCATAAGGTTTATCTGTTATCATTTAGTATAAAAGCAAACAAAAAAAATAGAAAATCACTTCAATAAGAAATGGAATTAAATGTGAAATTTTATATTTATAATATAAAAATAACTTGTGCAAATTAAAACTGAGGGAATCCTGACTTGGCTAAAGTTCATGTAGGAAAATTTCACATAGAAAAAGCCCAAATTTTTGATTTGAATATTCAGTAAAAGTAAAATAACAATGTGAAAAGTCTACTTTAAAAACAAATTCACTAAGAATAGCAAAGAATTTTCTCAAAATTATAAAAGGCATCTACCAAAAACCTACAGCTAAAAATCATGCTTAATGGTGATAAACTGAAAACTTTCTCCCTAAGATTAGGAACGAGTCAAGGATGCCCATTCATACCATTTCTACTTGACATTGTAATATAGGTCCTAGCCACTGCATCAAAACAAGAAAGGGGATAGGACATAAAGATTGGAAATAAAGAAGAAAAACTGTCTTTTTGCAGATGACAGGATTTTCTACCTAGAAAATCCTAAGGAATCCACAATATGATGACTTGAACTAATAAGTACATTTAGCAGGGTTACATAATATAAGTTAAATGTAAAAAAAAATTTGTATGGTTGTACTCATATAGCAAACAATTTGAAATGATTTTAATCCATCTACAATAAATAAAATAAAATCCCTTGGCACAAGCACAACATATTTAACAAAAAAGCACACAAAACCTCTATACTGAAAAGTGCAAAACACTGCTTAGAGACATTAAGGAAGACCATAATAAATGGAGATATAGCATATTCATGTATTGAAAGACTCTTTAAGATGTCAATTCTCCACACATTGATCTATTATTCAAACAATCCAAATCGTAACCCAAGAAAATGTTTTGGTGTAAATAAACAAGCTCATTTCAAAATGTACTTGAAAATGCAAAGGGCCTAGAATAGTCAAAGCAATCTTGAATAAGAAAAATGAATTTGAAGAGTTTATACTGCTTGACTTCAGAACTTACTATAAAGCTACAGTAAACCATACAGTATGGCACTGGCATAGGATCAACAAATAAATCAATGAAACAGAACAGAGAGTTCAGAAATAAACCCATATTTGACTTCAGAAAATGTTCCAAGCAATGCAGTAAAGAGATAAAAGTCTTTTCAACAAATGCAACAGGAACAATTAGATATCAATATGAAAATAAAATTAACCATAATTCCTACCTCACACCATACACAAATATTACTTGAAATGCATTTTAAAACTAAATGTAAAACTATAGAGCTTTTAAAGGAAAACAGGAGACTATGTCCATGACGTTAGAGTAGGCAAAGGTTTCTCAAGGAAGATTCAGAGAGCAATAGCCACAAAAAAATTTTTTAAAAAGATAAATTACACTTCTCAAACTTAAAACTTCTACTAATTAAAAGATACTGTTAGAAAAATAAATAAACTCAGATAGGAAGAATGCAAGATGTTTAACCAGGAAAGGTACTAGTCTTTGGATAACTTCAGGTTTCTCGTCATTCCTTGAAGTTCCTCATCAAGGTTCATTCCAGGGAACACCATGTTTTGAAGGAAGCATTTTTGCAGTGAATTAAAATATTTAAATGTGAGGTCCTCTAATGGTCTCTTTCAACTCCAGGATTTCATGTTTGGACAAGTCAATGATTCCTAAGTGAATTTCTTATATTTTTTAGAAGGCCTCTGCATTTATTTTTCTTGATTTAAGATTTGGGCATTTCACTGTACACAAATGTTACCTTAAAAATATAAACAAATATTAAACTCTAGTTAACAATACGCATGCTTAAGTATTTGGGTACGTGAGCACAATTACCAGGACATTATTGAATTTAATGTTGTATACCTATTCCACTTGCTCATGATATAAAATGCTGCACACTACTTTGAAAATCCACAGCAAAATTGCAGCAGCCCCAAAAGAACAAAGAACGTGTATTTACTGATCTTATATTTGATTTATAATCTTTGTTCTCAAGACTATTTAAGCTATCATAAGCACTTTGAAAAAAAAGATCACTGATAGAATGAAGGAAGCTTTAGTCCTGGAAGAGAAATCTTTTAAACCTCCAAAATAAGAAAAGAATTTTGAAATTTACTGGCCAGCAAAAACAAACAAACAAACAAAAACTATCAGGTTCAAAATGGAGAATTTTAAAAATAATTTTGTTAATTCATTATAAAAACTTAAAAGACTCTGAAACAGAAGTGATTGCTCAAGTCCCCTTTGAATGAGCTTACATGAGAAATACTCACTTCATGCTTTGTCATCATCATTGCCACCATCAATTATAGCTCATTACACTGACTGTGAAGAGAAAGAGCTGGCTTGGAATGCCAACACAGCTGAGAAACACTGTGAAGATTTGGCATGCAGAACACAGATTTAATTTTCACTGCTTTCTATCAAAGAGATTTTATAGCAAAAAGTAGTGTAACAGATGTACTTAACACAGTCATAAAGAAAGTTTAAATTTGTGTTTCCTTATCCTTTGGAATTAAGCCTTTTGGGAGATAACTAAGTACTTTTTTATAGTATGCCTTTTAGAAATTTTTAAGAATGAATGGTTTTTATTAGTAAATTAAATGTGTTCAATATAAAGTTTATTGTCTTTAAACTCAGGAAAATTCTGATTGGGTACATCTTTTAAATATTACCTTTTGAAGAAATTTGATTTCCCTCTATCTTAAATGAACTACTTCAAAATGCAGACATTTTGAATTTTGCCACAAGTTTTTCTCTGTGTGCGTGTGCTGAAAAACTAAAACATCATTTCTCCAGTCTTTTTCTTTAAGTTAAGCTCCTTAATTCATTTGAATTTTTTTTCTCAGCTATAATACTGTATGGCTTATAACGATACAAATGGTAGAGAAGGATCCTGTTGCTTGAGATATCAAATATTCTGGTGGTTAGTGTTACAGCTCTTTTACTGGTTACCCTAGCAAACCAACCTGGGATTTCAAAGCTCAGTTTAGGACAACCTTACGGAAAGGCACTGCCCCTGCGTGGCAGTCTACTTCCTCTGGTTCCAGCACTATCACCAACACTACAATACTGTTTCAGCAAAGATTTACCAGGTAATGGGGTGAGTAGTAGTAAAATTGCTCAAAATCAGCTATACAGTTTTAACCTGTACTTCCCTATAACTCGGGTTCCATTGCTGGATTGACAGACTTCATTTTCCCTTTATCGCTGTAAACTACCATCTATTGGTGCAGCCCCCTTAATCATCAAATTGTCTGAACCTCCCTGATGAGCAGAGGTCAAAGACTTTTTCTTCCTGGGCTTCAAGACCGCAATGTACATTAGGAGATGCAAGTGGATATTTTGGATTAAGGCACCACCCAAACCCACTTACTAGAAGCATCTAGTCCCCAGGGTAAATCTTCATACCAGAAGCCACTGAGCCGCAGCTCATTAAATTCTGATTTAAAGAACTTTTCCAAGTATTGTTAAATGGGGATACCTTGCAATTAAGACCTAATTGTGCCCAAGGTAGAAAAATGTATAAATAGCCATGACACAAGTCTATCCTAACAAAGTTTATTTTTGTCGGAGTTTACTGGTTATTTACCTTGCGTCCAGCTACCCTGCCCCGGATTAATTTCCAGCCTTTCTCTGTGCCCTACTCTGTGCTCCAAGATTCTGAACCTTATGGACTACATCTTGCCAACTGGTTCCCAGTTCTTTTCAGCCAGTTGGAGGCTCAGTAGATCAGAGTGCAAGAGGAGAAAGCAGTTTGTGTATGCCCCACTCCCTATCTAAGATGTGTTTCCTGATGGTGTTTTCATCTCTCCACTACTGCCTTCCTGTCCTGCACCTCTTATCTAAGAACTCCAACTCCTGTCAGGCTAGTAATGGCATCTCAATATTGGTAGTCTCTAAATTCATCAACTGCCTTGTTAATGCTCTAAATTCTATTTTTATTAAAGTCTTATATTATCTGAGTTTGATTCTGTTTCTTTCTGGGACTCTGTTATAATGGATAAGCTACATGTTACACATAATACATGTGTTTTTAATCACTCCACTCATGTAATAACAGTTTCCTCAAGCTACAATAGTAGGTGAAATTCCCCATAAACTGCACCTATCAGAAGAGGACCAGTCAGGGAGGCAACTCTCTACTATCCACTACTAAATACATCACAGTAGCTACAATTTAGCAGTTAAAGAATTAGCTTCCATATCACTAAGATTAATAAGGAATGTGAATAACAAGATATCTTAAGACTTTCTACAATATAGAACATTCACTAATGCCAATAAAATTCATCTTAGTGCTAGACCAATTTTTCATGAACAGTCATTCCCACTGCTGATGTGTCTGTCATATCACTGTGTTGTTTTCAACACATAGCAGGACTAGAGATTTATTAGACAGTTTACAGCACCGACAGGTTTTGTTGAGCTCAGCAGTATTGCCAAGCAGAAAGAAAGATTATATGAGGTCAGCATTTGTTCTGTACAAAAAATCTAAGCATAACCCCCTTATTTAAATTTGCTTATGAAAACCATTTTCCACAGATAAGTGAACAGGAAAAGTGTTTGTGATGTGCTACTTCATTTCCATCCAGTGCAGACAAGATGAGAACCATGTTTTCATAAATAAAAAGCAACAGACCATGACACTGCCCTTAACTTCTCCTCCTACCGTGAGTGTGTGTGTGGTGGGGGAAGGTCCTGCTTCACACTGGGCAGTGGAATTGATGGAATTTTCTATTCAGTTTGTGGATCAGATGTTTTAGTACAGAACACAAAGACAAAGTTCCCTCTAACTTGAGTAGGTTTAATTTTATTTCACCAGTTAACTAACAATACTGTATAATGACTGTAAATAAACTAAGAAAAAATCCACATTACAAGAAACCCACATACTATATAGTTTTTAACCATGTTCTCCCCCAGTGAAGAATTTAGTTATAGTCTTAGTGCACGAGAAAACTAAACAATTTAAATTTAAAATAACTTAGGATAGCTTGTTTATTTTTTAAAAAATCTGGATGTACTCATGTTATTAAATGTTGTAGATGAAACTGAATATCAGGTAGGTTTCAAAACTTAACCACAGTTTCAGAGTTCAAAAATGGCTGAGCGTGGATTCAAATCCATTCTCTAAATGGAAAATCTGGGATTGCTTTTACCATTCATTTAGTCAGGGTTTGGGCTTTCTTATCAGGCTGGGGGGTTTGGAGCCTGAAACCTGAAACCCAGGACCCAGATAATCACTGCAAGCCTGGCAGGTAGCTTTCTTCATGGCCTTTCCCTGCAGGGTTGTGTGCTGATGGGCACCACAAAAGAATGAAAATATAAAATTTAAACATATTTAAAATCAATGAAGCCTAGTGGCTCTTAGGAAAGAATAAAATCAACAGCTCTGAATATGTGTGTGAGTTTACTTTACAGTCTAACAGCTAGAGAAATAACACAGGTTTCAAGCTTTTATTTTTAAACTGGGATAGAGGTACTGAACACCTGAAAACAATAGGAAGTGATTAGTCTCACCTAGGGCAGGTCCTCAGGTTTAAAATAGCCCCACAAAATTAAATTTCAAATCCTGAAAGGGAAGCAAGAAAACATTTGGCACCTGAGATATGAGTGGTCAGAACTCATGGAGTTAGAAGGCTAGTATTTCCAAATAATGTAAGCTTTATTAGAGAATAAAGTTAAATATCATTCATATATTGAATATTTGCATTAGATTTTTCTACACATCTGAATATTAACTATAATTAGAAAAATTAACAATTGCTATGCATTAGAATTTTCTTGATTTTAGTTAAAACTTCCAGTACAGATTTGAAAGGAAAAGAATATTCTCCTGCAATATATAAATTATAATACATTCAAAGGGACAAAAAATTACATTATAAAATCTATAGTTTATTTTCATATTTTTCCGAAAAAGTAGAAAAATTCTCAACATTAATTTTAGAATAAAATGTGCATTCTTTTAACTAATAAATATATTAAAATCTACGATGAGTACAATGTAAATTAAATTTTAAATTACCATGAAAAATACAATTGCATTTTCTGATACATGAGCATGAATCATGAATTTTATTTGTGAAACTCAGATGCCATCTATTGTTTCGAAAAATAAATACAACATCTAAAAAAGAGTTCAGTTTTTACTTACAACTTGCAATGTCTCTGGAGAAATATACATATTGTACACATAGAACAAAGCCTTGCTCTCCAACTATACAAAATAGTTATTTAAAGGACATAAACATATTATGTGAAGCTGTCTAAAATTTATATTAGGTTGGAAGAAGTAGACTATCCTTAAGTACCCATACCTTCAGAGGAATGTGTTTTGACCTAGTAACTTTTTTAAATATGTATATATTTTTAATTAAACTTTTTATTTTTAGATCATGGTAGATTCACAGGTAGTTGTAAGAAATAATACAGAGAAATCCCATTTACCCTTTACCCTAGTTTGCCCCATGCAAAATGACCAGGATATTGACATTGATACAGTCAAGATACAGAACATTTTCATCATCACAGGGGTTCCTTATGTTGCCTTGTTATAGCACACCGACACCCCTCCTACCATCTACCACCACATTAACCCCTTGCGACTAGTAATCTGATCTCCGTTTCTATAATTTTGTCATTTCAAGAATGTTCTATAAATGGAATCACACAATATGCAAACTTTTAGGCCTTGCTTTTTTCACTCGACATACATCTCTGGAAATTCACCAAGGTTGTGATGTGTATCAATAGTTCATTATTCCATGGTGTAAATGTGCCACAGTTTGTTCAACCATTCACCCCCTGAAGGACATCTAGGTTGTTTCTAATTTGGGGCTATTACAGATAAAGCTGCTGTGAACATTGGTGTACAGGTTTTTATGTGAACCTGAGTTTTCATTTCTCTGGAATAAATGCCCAGGAGTGCAATTGCTGGGTTGTATGGTAGTTGCATGTTTATTAGTTTAAGGAATTGCCAAATCATTTTTCAGAGTAGCTTTACCATTTTACATTCCAGTTAGCAATGTGAGTGATCCGGTTTCTCTTTATCCTCACCAGCATTTGACATTGGACACTGGGTTTTTTTTGTTGTTGTTGTTGTTTTATCTTATCCATTCTGATAGGTACATAGTGCTATCTGTTGTAGTTTTAATTTCCATTTCTCTAATGGCTAATGATGTTGAACATCTTATCGTGTCTTATTGCCATCTGTATATCCTCTTTGGTGAAATGTCTCTTCATGTATTTTGTCCTTTTCCTAACAAGATTGATTAATCTTTACTGCTGGGTATTGAAATTTTTACAAAACCTAGATACGAGTTCTTTGTCATATACTTTTGAAAATAATTTGCAATATTTTCTCCCATATTGTAGCTTATGTTTTTGTTCTTTTAACAGGGTCTTTCACAAAGCAGAAGTTTCAAATTTTAATGAAGTTCCACTTTTAATTGAATTACCACTCAATTTTATCTAAATAAAAGCAGGATTTCAATGAAGAGAAAAAACAATTAATAGAAGTTGAGAAAGTCTCGAATCTTAGAACATTGTAGGAAAACGTGATATATTAGGCAAATAATATCTTGAAGTCCTCAAATATTTAGGAAGAATAGGAAATGAAAGCAGAAAAAATTTCTACTTTGTAATTTTGTTGGAGTCTCCCTAGGATCACACTCTCCAGTGATGCAGAGTATGTTCAAATATACACAGAGCAGTCATAATATTCTTCAAGGGAGGTCATCCATAAGATGATCATTTAAAAATTTGTATATTTTGCTTATAGTCAAAATATTTTTGACTATAAATGATGCCTTAAATATCTTAAGTCCTAATATTTATTATTTTAAAATGAATAAACTGAGACCCAAAGATTGCATTTATTTCAGTTCATAATTCTCTGTAGCAGAACTAAGTGAAAATGTTTCCTGACCTTCTAGGCAAGCACTTCCATTACACAACAGGAAGTCTTTACTTTCATTCTGCCTAAAAATGGAATAATTCAGTGAAGCATGAGGTTGCTCCCACCACAATTTGTAAAACTCGAAAACCTGATGTAAAGCATGTAATCTTTTCCTGTGAACTATTTGAATGCTAATACACATCAACTGAAGACTGTTAGAAAATTACATATTCATAACTTTTTATAGCAGCTTTTACTTCATGGTCTAATAAGGTACCAGATAATTCATTGTTGCTTCCACAGTTTTCCAAAGACTGTTGATTGTCTATAATAGCATGGCAATTATTCCTTTTATCTTGTTACAAGTATTTAATATACATTGCCAATTTTGTGATATTTGATGTTTTGTCTATATATGTAATCATTGAAAGTATTACTGGTAGCAGTCTCTTCCATTTGTAGCATTTGATAGCCTGGAACAATGAAAACAAGACTGAGATCAATTTAGGTGATAGAATCTCAGTATATTTTCTTGCTCTTGCAGCATATATCAGCACTTGGGAGCAGCTAGGCCTGACTCACAGGAAGAAACTTTCGGAAACTTTGAAGGGTAACATATAACAACAGCTCTAATTTCCTTCTAATTCAGCCCCTCCTATCACTATAAAAATGCACATCTTTTAAAGTACAGTTAGAATCATTATTAAAAGAGAGGCCAAAGGAAAGGGTCGCTATTCTACTTATGTGGGGTATTAGCCAAACCATTGCTTTTGGTTTTGTTTTCGTTTTTGCTTTCAGGAATTCTTGATATCCAGTGATATACAACAGCAGTTAACTGATAAAATCCCAAAGGCCTTTAGAAATCCCTTCTTCCAAGCTCCTGTTCTTATACTTTAAGTCTCCCTTAATCAAGATTGTACTTTAATTCTTTTATGATAGTAATAATAATCGACATATTTCAGGGCATTAGAAGACTTGGATATTAGTCATAATGCTTCAGGCCTTTGCTGAAGTTTGAATTCTTCAGCAGTCCCAACAGTTTTGAGACACAGCATAGGTGTGGCTCATTCGGCTATGAAGGCCCTCAGTGCACAGCTGAGTCTCTTATGAAGAAAGCCATGTGATTCTTCCAGCGCGCGTGCGCGTGCGTGCGTGCGTGCGTGCGTGCGTGTGTGTGTCTGAAAGGGATATAGGGTGCAAATATCTAAACCTGCCTAAAGCCATGTGATTCTTCCAGCGTGTGTGTGTGTGTGTGTGTGTGTGTGTGTGTGTGTGTGTGTGTGTGTGTGTGTGTGTGTGTGTGTGTGTGTGTGTGTGTGTGTGTGTGTGTGTGTGTGTGTGTGTGTGTGTGTGTGTGTGTGTGTCTGAAAGGGATATAGGGTGCAAATATCTAAACCTGCAGCAGAAATTAGGAATCCATGGTGCCATCCTATCACATCTTTTAACTCGTCTTATTTGAACACAAAGAGAAAAGTTTCTCCCTAACTTTTAAGAAACATAAAAATAAACAAAGATTATTTATAAAATACATGTTCCCTTTCCTCATTGCCTAGGAGTGGCCAATCTCTGGGAAGGAGTAAACAACTCTTAGTGTATCTTACTTCATTAGACTGTAATTTTATATACTTCCAATGAGAAAAACAATGACACTTGATGTCCGGGGGCTCACTTGCATTTTCCCAGGAATCTTCATTACACATGCATCCTTCTCAAAACCCAGAATTAATTTATCAAAAATTTTAGTTACATAGAGTACGTAGATTTTTACAGATGCAATTTTTACCTTTTCCTTATTTATGCCTGAATCGCCAGGAATACAACATCAAACAAACAAAAATGGAATGCAAACTGTCTCCAGATATACTTCCCTTTGAAAATTGGGTAGGTTACTTTTTAAATGAATTCAAATCTATTCGAGTAAGCAGATTGAATCAGTAATCAAAAACCTCTCAACAAAGAAAATCCCGGAACCAAATGGCTTCACTGGTGAATTCTACCAAACATTTAAAGAAGAGTTAACACCAACCTTTCTCAAACTCTTCCAAAAAATTCCAGAAAGGGGAATAGCCCCAAACTTATCTTATAAGTCCAGCATTCCCCTGATAACAAAGTCAGACAGACACCACAAGAAAAGAAAACTACAGGCCTACTCCTGATAAACATAGATCCAAAAATCCTAAACAAAATACTAGCAAATCAAATTCAGTAGCACATTAAAGATTGTGCAACATAGCAAAAGGTATTCAACCCTAGGATGCAAGGATGGTTCATCCTACAAATACCAATTAATGTGCTACACCACGTGAACAGAATAAAGGGTGAAAATTATATGATCTTCACAATATATACAGAAAAAAACATTTGACAAAAGTCAACACCATTTCATGATTAAAAACTCAACAAACTATGAATAGAAGAAAATTACCTAAACATAACAAAGGTTACAATATGAAAAGCCCACAGCTAACTCAACAATGAAAAATTTAAAGCTTTTCCTCTAAGATCAGGAACAAGGTAAGGATGTCCACTTTTGCCAGTTCTATTCAACAAAGTACTGGAAGTCCCAGCCAGAGGAATTAGGGAAGAAAAAGAAATAAAGGACATCCAAGTAGGAAAGGAAGAAGTAAAATGTTCTCTGTTTGCAGACATGATCTTCTATACAGAAAACTGTAAGACTCCACCAAAAAGTATAGAACTAATAAACAGATTCAGTAAAGCTGGAGGATACAAAGGCAATATAAAAAAATCAGTTGCATTTCTATACACTAAAAATGAACTATCTGAAAAGGCCATTAGGAAAACAATCCCATTTACAATAGCACCAAAAAGAATAAGCTTAGCTAGGGAGCCAAGAGACTTGTGTACTGAAAGCTATAAAACATTGATGAACTAGGCCAGAAGTACTGGCACAGGGGGGTGGCCTCTCTGTTAGGTCTCAGATCGAGTTGTCACAAGTTGCTGTCTTCATCTGGTACTCAGGGTACTCTTCCAAGTTCATACAGGTGCTGAAAGAATTTAATGGCTTGAGTCTGCAGGATTGAGGTCCCCTTTTTCTTGATATGGCTGTTGACTAGAGGATGCTCTCAGTTCCTAGTGCGATTCTCAGTTCTTGCCACATTTCCTCCTTTGTACTCAAAGACAGTAAGAGAATTTCCCTTACCTCAGATTTCTCTCCTACTTGCATCTCTGAGTTTTTCTGTGTCTGATCTCTAGACCTGGCTTTAAAGAGCTCATGTGATTAGGTCAGACCCAAACAGGATAATCTCACTTTTGCCATTTGAGGTAACATAATCACAGGAGTGATGTCATATTAACAGGTTCCACACACACTCAACAGGAGATTATATAAGGCCTTGGGTCACTGGGACTCATCTTAAAATTCTGCTGTCACTTAAGGCATGAGGACTCATATAAGCTGAAACTTATTTCTTAAAGAAGAAGGTGAGAGATTTTCAGTCTGTACATTCTCCAGTTAGCTTAAAAACTTACCGGACCATAAGATGCTTTTCATCGTAGTACTGCCATGCCTATTACATGCCTGACATACAACAGAAACTCAATAAATATTTGTTGAATGGTACTTGTCTTCTTTTTAATAAAAGACTTCTAAAGCATACATTGATTTACCTTATTCTTCAGCACTCTCAATTGCCTGGATTGTTCAAAGCAATCAGGAGTTCTAGATTCCACTTGAAGGTCTCTGCTAGTTGAATACTCCAATGAAATTCCAAATGATAATGCATAGTAAAAGCAACACAACTCTGCTCACTATGTCCCTGAATTATGAGAACCCTGAATATGAAAAATGCAAGAGCAAATCAGTCAATGCACATGCACGTGTAGTCTAGATGTATAAATTGATCATTTAGTGTAGACATTCTTCTGTAATAATAGAACAAGTCCTCTAGCTTCTAACCACTCTCCTTGCTAACTCTACTGAATAACTATAACAAAGAAAATTGTAGATGCTCCAACCACTGAAAGATACTTATAATATATTAAACATTCTAATCATTCTTTCAACGAACATTTCATTCAATAAATATTCAATTTTAATAGGTGCCTAGTATGTTCTAAGAAAAGTAGTAGGTACTGGAGAGGATACAAATTCATTCAAAGTGACAGTTCTCCCATGTGTCAGAACTGATTCATGGATCCCTATGTATTCGAATATCTTAAAACTTTAAAATTTGTATAAAAGATTTTCTCCCTACAGAACACTGTGAATGAAGCAATGATGTTCAGAACTTTAAAATATGTTATTAAATACCATCCTTCTTTTCCCTTGGACACATTTTTAATCTCCTTTCCCATTTCAACTTTGTCAGTTTGCCTCTTTGCTCCAGCTCGCTGTTTCTTCTTTGCTATTTCTTCCTTCTCCCTACTCAGGTATTTTCCCTATGTCTGGACTGATCCCCATCCATCTTTCCTCTCTATATAACCTTCCCTCTCTCCTCTTTTCTTCTCTTCCTCTCATTAGACCCTTGTTATCCTTATTACTGTCCTATCTTCTGGTTCACTTCCTCTCCTCAACTTGTACTGGTTCTTTTAAACAATTGCTGCTTATCTTTACACAAATCAATTTTTCAACCTCAATTCCTGAATACTGTATCTGTAACAAGAACAACATGGTTTATGTATGATGAGGTTACATATCTCTAATATCAGCCTAAAAGGACTAAATGGAAGAGAGATTCTGTATTTTTATTCTATATAATCTGATCTGGTACACACTAACAGAAAACACACATTGCCACAGGATATCTCTGATTAGTTTTCAATCTCTATCTCCATATATCCTACATAGAACTTTCTATTTTACACAGCCGAGCAGCATTTAGATTGACCACTAGATGGCAGTTACACAAGGAAGCAAACAGCAGAAAAAAAGATTGTATTGAATTATAAATTTTGTTATAAAGGGCAGATTTTTTTTTTTTTTTTTACAAACGAAGCAAATACCAAATAAATATTCTAAAAGCACCTTAAATCTTAATCTTATTCAGGACAAAATCCTTCCAAATTCCTATCATCTTATAAGTATGAATCAGAAACACAGCCCCAAAAAAAGAAAATGAAAAAAGAAATAAGAAAAGAGAAAAGAAATGAAAGGTTATGTGAGGGAAATTCCTCTTAGCTACAGGAAGCAAATAAGAGGTTCATAATTATTCCTCATTGAAATAAGTATAAATAAAATGAAAATGTGCCATAAGCAGCCCTGTGACTAAAATGGTCATGATTTGAAAGTGAGCTAATTGCTTACAAATAATAACTATGTCAACAGGGGAAATATAAATGAGCATATGAAGAAGACGTATTCAAATATGTAGTTCAATAAAGAATAAATATCATATTGGGGGCGGAGCTAATTACTTCAAGGAATCACGAGATTTAAATCTGTTGAACCAAAGTTAAATCAACTATACACTCTCCATATGCAATTAATGCACATTTGTAATCTTAAAATTTATGCATTCATGCAAATCAGTAGGAAAATGGGCAAAGGACATGAACAGGTATTTCACATTCTCCCCCTAACACAGACACAAAAATCAAATGTCTAATAAATGTGAAAAAATGTTCTCCCTCCATTAACACCAACTGGCAGATTCTGAAGATTATGAATAGCCAGTGCTGGCAGGAGCAGAAGAGGCAGATAGGCAAGGATATTAGGTAAGTAAATTTATTCTCTACATATAAGAATACAAATTGGTCCCATGTTTTCTGAGGTCATTTAGGAACACTTATCAAAGGCTTTAAAACATTCATCTTACATCTAGCAAATCCACTTCTAGAATTATACCCTAAGATACTAATTGGATATGTATACAAGGTATGTATAGAAAAGTGCTCACCAAAGTGTTGCTTATAATAGTGAAAAACTGAAAATAACCTAAATGTTCCCCACATAAAACTATTAAACTAAATAACGGCATATTCATTCATATAATAAAATATTATACCAGCATTACAATTTTTGTTGTAAAAGAATATTACATAACTTGGAAATCGGTTTGTATGAATTGCTAAGTGAAACAAATATGTTCCAAAACAAATATGATATCATTATAACACACATACACACGTTTTATATATATATATATACACACACATATGCACATACACATACTAAATACAAATATGATCTCATTATAACACACACACATATTTTATACATACACACACACACACATGCACATAGACATACTAAATACACTAAATATAAGTACATACAGTGTATATGTAGTTATATGAATATATACAATGTATTAACAAAGTTATGGTTAGATTAAAGAATTAGGGATGCTTTTTATTTTATTTTCCTTTGTTTATCTGTATTTTATAGTGCTTCAAAAGACAATGGCAGAGTAAATGCAGTAAAGAACAACAAAGAATCAGCAGAATCATCAAGATAGGATACTGAGCAGCAAGCAGCAGGGCGAGAGATTTACTTTTTATATTTGGCATTAATTAGATCACCTCACCCTGGAAATCCAAAGCATCTACTATTGTTGAACATTTAAATGGTTTAAGGTTTTTTGCTATATAAATAAATCTGTGATGTACATCAGTGTATATAAATCTTTGCCTTAATTTCTAGTCATTTCCTTACAATATATCCTAAAATGTGAATGACCAGGTCAAAGAATAAAGATATACTTTTTTAATACTACTGTTGCTGATTTAGAGCAGTCTTAAGTTATTCAATGACAAAAGAGCTCTCTGTCTAAAACTAGATTCTTCCACTTATATATTCTTAGAATTATTTCTGAAGTGTTATATATCAAAATGATAAAAATTATCATGTTCAAAAAGTTTAGTGAGTTCTCCTGAGATGCCAAATTAGAGTGGATATTCTTTTCATTCTGTTAATGTCTAGATTCAAAAATGTTTCGTATATGTACAGGTGAAAAAAGTAAAATCTAATCCAGATTTCTGAGGCCCTAAGTCTCTTCTCAATAATATTTTGAGAATTTTAGATATTTTTTAGAAGATATAATATCTTAATTGTTCTTTAGCAATGATTATAATCTTATTTTATATATTTTACAGCAGCACAGCACTAAAATACTGAAACTTATTATCTGGTATGGCACAAAATACAAGATAAAAGGTCAAAAACTGCTTTGCCAAGTAAATAGAAATGGGGCAGCTTATAACTGTGTTCCATCGCTCATTGATTTCAATGTTAAAAGACTCCAACTTATTCAAAATGTCTGATTTCACTTAGCCTGATCACAGTAACATTTACACTAAGTTTTGAACACATCATCTTCATAAAGATTTAGCATGATTATCTAATATGTTCACGAAAATATCTTAACTTTACTGTGTTTATTGATGCTGTAAAGATACATGGCATTTATTTCTAAATAGATCTAATAGAAACTTTGCTTGAAAGTATTTTGTTACACATTCACCTAAGATACCACAAGTACCTAAAGTTTTTGTGTTCCAGGTACAACTTAATATATAGCTATGACTTGACATGACAAAAAGACACCAACACTTTTAAATATAATTATCTTTTTGGTAGCTGGAACCAAACCCTATGAAGGAAATTGCAATCATTTCTTGAGTAAGATCATTTGCAAACCACTATAAATACATTTCTATATAAAACATGAAATTAAAATCAGAAGACAGCAAGCAAACACACTTCTAAAAACTAGTCTTTAAAAGCAAATTTAAAAATTTAAAAACATTGCTCTTATCTAAGTAGTTTAATTATAGGCAGAGTTGCAGGAACTAATCTTAGACAATAATAATTGAAGACAAAAAGCATAATAAAAAGCAAAGGAACAAACAGAAAGACTGAGCATTGCTGCCCAAGCTAAACATGAGCAAAAAAAAAAAAAAATAGAATTATTTTTGCCTCCCAAAAAAGGGGAATACAAATAAAGAAACAAAGTAAATAAGTAATTTAGCATGCATAAGTACAATTTGCACAAATACAATTTGGAAGAAAAATAACCCAAGAAATACAAGCAGATGCTGCTTAATTTAATCACACTACAGACTAAGTTAATATGATCAGGAGTCCAAAAAGTAAGTGCTCAAATACAGGATTGTAGAATACAGAATGAGAAAAATGAGAGGTGGTCAAGTTAAGTAAACTAACCAAAAACCAAAAAGATACCATTATAGAATTGATATAAATTGGAAATATCAAGATATATAATAGACTTCACTGAAAACTGAATCAATGTCATTATTAAAAGGCATAATCATAATGAATGTAGAGGAAAAAATGGAAAAAGGATAAAGCAAGTACAGAAAAGATGATAAATACAAAAACAGATCAAAGTAATCTAGAGACAATTAGTGTCCTGAAGGAGATAATCAAAGAAAATTTTCAAAATATTTAAAGCTGTAACAAGGAAATAATTTATGCAACTGATGCAAGAACTGAATCTGTAAATTAAAACAGCATATATTCTATCTAGAAAATTAATATTAATTAATAATTAATTAAAGATAAAAATAAAGTAACACAATGGAGACAAATTCCACAGTTTAAGTTCAGGCAAGCTACGAAAACAAATAAACAGCAATCCTCAGAAAAATAGAATCCAGAGTCATTAAATATATTACCTAAAATGTCCAGTCTTTAACCAAAAATTATTAGAGATGCAAACATGAGAAAATTTTAGCATCAAATAAACAAGTCATTTAACCCATTAAATGAAATAAGAAACCATGAATTCAAACTTATAAATGACTAAATGGAAAGTCTGATGAGGAATAGGATCTTTACAATGTTTCAAAGTACCTATCCACAAGATAGATAAAATTATTGCAAAAGCAAAAAGGAGTAACTTTATATTGGGAAAGGCTGGCAGACACTACCACCTTAATGGAGTGATCAAAATAAACAGCAAATTAGAATTATGTGCCACATAAGAGGATGCAGTGAAAAGAATACAACACTTCTGGGATAATCCCACCAAAAACACATAGCATGGATCCAATCATGAGAAATTATCAAACTCAAATTCAGGGACATCCTATTAAACAACTGGCCTCTAATTCCTCAAAAGTGTCAAGGTCACATAAATAAACGCAAAACCAAGGATCCATTGGAAAGTAAAGGAAAATAAAAAGGCAACATTTGTTTTTTATTGGGGGGGGGATTTTTGCAATAAAGAAAATTATTGCAACATTTGGAAAAATGTGAATGAAATCTGAGAATTATATAATAATACTGTATCAATGTTAATCCCCTGATATAGATGGTTATATTGTGGTTATGGAGGAGGATGTTTTTGTTTGGGAAAAATACACACAAAAGTCTTAGGAGTTATACAACATAAGATAAACTACTCACTCAAACAAATAGTTCAGGAAAATAAAGTTCATTGTACTATTCAGACAACTTTCCTCTAAATTTTAGACTCCTTCAAGATTAAAAATAAACAAAATCAGTAAGTAATCTCCACTCCACTTCAGTTCTTGAATATACACTCCTGTGGTAGGCTGAATAATGCCTGTTGGGAAAATGGGTTAGTTTGGTCAGGGCCCATGCCTCAGGTCCAGTTGGGTGTGATTCAGCACGTCCATTTTAGGCAAATTGTGTGTGTGTGTGTGTGTGTGTGTGTGTGGAGTTAGTGTACATGCACACTAATGTATCTTTTTAGTTTTGTTGCTACTCTCGTGTTTTTTGGAAAAAGAGAGAGAGAGAGGGAGAGAGTAGTTTTAGTGAAGCAGGCGGGTGGGCGTCTGCCTCGAGCTTCCACCTGGCACAGCCATGCTTCCCAACCTGTGGCTCCAGGGACCTTTTGGCCAGTTACCTAGCTCATAGATCTGCATGTAAGGGGTCTGGGGACCCAGCCTGGCATATGAAGGGTTTGTGACCCAGTCTGTGAATGGGCTTGAGGGGTCTGGGAGCTCCAGACTCAGTCCTAGTGCAACAGTCCACCCAGTTGGCAGGATTACTGGCAGGAAAAAGAGCCCGACAACTGGCGTGGTCACCTAGCTTTACATTTGGCCTCACGAACAGGATTAAGAGCTAGACAATTGGTGCTGTGAGCAGGATTCAGCATTGGCCTTAGCCGTGGCTCCACAATTGGCATCGTCAGCAGGATTATGCCACACAGAATAATGCCCTCACCCCCGCAAGATGTCCACATCCTAATACCCAGAACTTGTGAATACCTCATTTTACAAGGCAAAGGGCATTTTAAAATGTGTTTACATTAAGTATCTTGAGATATGAGATTTTCCTGGATAACCCAAGTGGACCTAATATAATCACAAGGGTCCTTATAAGTGAAAGAGGGAGGCAGGAGAGTCAGAGGAGATTTGAGGACAGAAGCAGAGGTCAGAGTGATGTGATTGCTGGGGTTCAGGAGCCGAGGATTGTGAGCGGCATCTAGATACTAGAAAAGGCAAGGAAATTGATTGATTCTCCTGCACATCCTGCCAACATCTTAATTTTAGCCCCCCCAAAATCCATTTTGGACTTCTGGCCCTCAGAACTATAAGACAATTAATTTATTCTTGTTTAAGACACTACATTGGTGGGGATTTGTTACAGCAACAAAAACAAACTAATACAACTCCTTAGGGAAGAAATATAAGGTATTTCTTTCAAAGTAAGAAGGTGATTACCTAAACCTGAGTAAGATTCATTTACATCTTAGAAAAGATTGCAGAATAAAAGCATCAATCTTATGTAACACATAATAAAAATGTTTTTGCTTGCAGCTGGTAAAAGAATCTTTTGTGGGGAAAGGCCTGATTTCTGGGTAATGTACCTGGGTAAGCACATTGCAAGTGAGCTGCACAGTGCAGAGCTGACAAATCTTGCAAGTTTCACTGGCAAGAAGAAAACAACTTTGCATAACAAAGGAAGCCAGTGAGGAGTGCAGTACTGAGCTGCTGTGGAACAATTAGAGGAGGGGAAGGATCCCAGAATCCAGGAAGTGGGCAGAGTGCAAGAGTACACCTCCTGAGGACTGCATGAATGCAATGCCAGGAACTCCATGCTGTGGCCCTCACCCCAGGAATTCTGTATTAGTCAGATTTTTGGTGGGGGCAATTACAATCCTAAAGTCTCAGTGGCTTAAACAACAAACACTTATTTCTTATCTGGGAGTATTGGCCGTGCATCTGCTGGGACTGGCTGTGTGCCTGGTATCAACAAGGCTTGAGTTCAGATCTGTATCATGTATGTCTCATTCTGAGACCCAGGCTGAAGAAGTCACTGCTGTCTAAGCATGCTCTCCTCAGGGCGGATGGTGAGAGTGCAAGAAGGTGAGGGGATTCTGCTAGAAATGAGGCACCCTGTCACTTCCACCCATATTGCTGTGGGTCATAGTAAGTGACATATGCAAGCCAAGTCAGAGGAGAAGGGGAAAAGGTAAGGGAGAAGAGAGTGAATATTCACTGAACAATATTCCAGTAATGAAAATAATGATACACACAGTGCTGTATATTGAACGTCCACCCCAAACCTCATTAAAGGAGCACAGTGAGAACTGCATACAATGGATTATTGTTATTGTTGTTTTCTTTTCTTTTATTTTATCAATGTACACTGTAGTTGATTTTCGTGTCCCTTTACCAATATCTCCTTTTCCTCCCTATTGTTGTTTTTAATGTAAAATTGTAAGTTCTCTCTGTAGGAAAAAAAAAAAAAAAAAGCCAAGCAGATTGTAAAAGACTACAAAAACAAGCCAAAAAGTTAACAAATGCTTTGTTTGGGTGATGAGGATACGGGTGATGAATTTTCTTTTTTTCTTTCCTATAATATGTATTACTATAGAATTGCTAAAAAATCAAGAACACTTTATAGATGAATACTTGTAGATAAAAGAATTTCCACTTACACAGTATTATTTCTAATTTTTCCTCTACTTTGTAGCTGAAATGCATTTTTATTTTATGTAAATATTCTAACACATGCCTAACACAGTTTTCTCTTACTACTATCCTAGTCAATGTTTTAAACACAAATTTTTCATTGCCTATACAGAGAATACAAATCATATCTTTTCAACTGATGGTCATGATATAGATATTTGTCTTACAAAATTTTTTCATGTCTTCTGAGGTGAAAAACCTTGCTCTTCATTTAACAAACTTCTTCAAATGGGTAGTCACTGAAAATGTTACAAAAGTTCACTTAACTGCTCCTTCAAAATAGATTTTTCTAATTCAAAGAAGCAGCAAAAGATCTGTAGAAATGAGGTTACACATCTAGAAAACAAATATTTGCAATGTCTTTATTTATGTCCAAATATTCTCACTCTTAAGTATATTTCTTAAATTCTTTGCTTCCTCTACAACACAGTTATAATTCAGGATTGATACTTCTGCATTTTATAGTCATTGTTTTAAAATGATTAAGTCGTCCCCTTTGAATCTGACAGAAATACAACTTTTTAAGCTTTTGCAGTGTCTTTTGGTAATTTTCTTGACAATATTTCTAATATGCTTTAATAATAGTTTAATAATTGTTGTATATCTATTAAAGTCTCTATATATGTACACAAATTTTGTTCTTTATAACTAGTCAAGAGACTATGGATAAAAAAGATCTTAATCTTCCCGGATATCGTTACATTACATTTTCTGTCAATGCAGTGTCACAATATTTTAATCACAAATTATCTTTAAGAACAATTCTTAAAAATATTTGGCATTTCTAAAAAGAAGATTCTGTTTCAAATTTAAATGTTACTTAAGAAAGTTCCTTTTTTTTCTAAAAAAAACAAACAAAAAATAACAAGAAAAACTACTTGTTCAGTTCGTAACTTCTTACCTTCCTTCAGTTCTTCTGTACCACATGGAATGCCCAAGGTTGTAACTTCAGAGAAAGATGTCTGTTTAACTTTCTTCTCCTTTCCATAATTAGCAATCAATTGATGGTATCTAACCATAAGGAGACAACATGTATGAATTCCAGCATTCATCAACATTTAATTCAATTCATAACATATAACGATGAAATTAAACCCTTAGACACAAGTCAATGCCTTCCCAACTGTGTCACACTCCCTCAAACTTCCTCTCAAGCCCACTCTGTCAACAGACACCATTTTTATTTCATGTACTCCCACTCTCTGGCACCTCTTCCTGTTATCATGAATATGACTTGTTTTTAAAAGCCATTAAGAAGATAGAAAAAAATGGCTTTAAGTTATACTGGTGTATTCGTTTGCTAGGGCTGCCATTTAGATGGCTTAAAAGAAAACTTATTTTCTCCCAGATGTGGAGGCTGAAAGTTCAAGATGGAGGTGCCAGTAGGGTTGGATTCCTAGGAGGGTCATAAGGAAGGGATCCGTTCAGGCCTCTCCTTGCCTTGGCGATGATGGTCCTCTTGCTTCACATAAGTCACCCTCTGTGCAAGGGCACCCTGATATTTCTCTGCATGTCCTAATCTCCTCCTTTTATAAGGATACCAGTCAGATTGGATTGGGGCCCACCTCAATGGCCTCATTTTAATCACCACTTTAAAGGCTCTATCTCCAAATACAGTCATATTCTTAGGTACTGGGGTTAGGCTTTAACATGCAAATTTTGGGGGAACAAAATTCAACTCATAGCACCTGGGTTTAACAGTAAATAAAGTGAAGATGATTACCTCGGTCAGAGAAATTTAGTGAAGAATAAACCTTTTCTCCATGCCTGAAAAGTGCCCATTTTAGTCACTTATTCATAGGCATATATGGTTTCAGAATTTCAGTGAAAAGAATAAAGAAATGTGTCAGTTAAAGCCAACTGTAAAATAAATACCTACACATAATTCCCTTACGTAAGACAGTTTCACTTATTTTTTTAAAACTACTCATATAGTTTATGTTTCTCATAAAAACATGGTCTGTTCTTCTAATTCACTAAGCCGCAGAACCTGTGTACCAGGGAGGGGAGCTAACGAATTATGATGATAAGCAGAGGCCAGGTGCTTAAGTATGTTGGACAGGCAACACGAGCAACAAAAGTAACAATCACAGAAAGTTTAGTTCCTGTGACAAAATAGGGATAAAATACAGAAAAACAGGCAAGGGTAATTAGATCCCATATCCTAAAGGTAATTGATTAATCATTAGGAAATTACCTTTCTTCCCTTTTACCTCCTTTGAAAAAGAGAAAAGTAATGTTATTCTCTTAGAATCTTCAACATTGAAAATATGAAAACAATATTGAAAGGATAAAAACTCTATGGTCAATATGCTTCTTCTACTTGTTCCTAAATTAATGACGTAGAAAACTACAAAAGGAACTTTCCGTTTTACAAGCTATTTGGGGGAGACAAAAGAGGATGGTGAAATTTCCTTCTCATCTAACTACCCAATAATGGCTTACGAGACTCAGAGATGTACGCAAGTTATTTCAAATATACAAGTACTGTTTTGACCAATAGATGCATTACTATGTTAAGTATGTGTGTCTCTTAGTTTCATAAATCCAAACTTTGTAAGTGATGGGGAAAATTTTATATTTAAAAGGAACAGTTGGGGATTCCTTTTATAAAGTGAAGAATCCCTTTATAGCATGAATATTTACCAGTAACTTATCTCTTTATTTTATTTAAATTTTTATACATATGATTTGCTTAAACCAAGGTAAAACAAGGTACATAGGTCCAATATTACAAAGAAGGAATTATTGTATTCAATTATGGTTCATACATTTAACAAAATATGAATTCTTTAGTGTATATATTTCAATTAACACTTAAAAAACAAACATTTGAATGTATATATGATTATTTTTCTCCCCCCAGCCTATGTTCTTCACGTGGAATTAATGACAAAAAGGTATTACTGAAATGTGAATAAAGTGGGTGGAAAAAGAATAATAATAAACTAGAAAAAATACCAATGAATAATTTTTAATTGTCTTCAAAATAAAATTATAAAGAAAATATTCTGTGTGTTATTTAACTTCATTAGCTATAAGTTAAATTTCTGTTCATTTTATTTTATTTTCTCATTGATTATTAAAAATCAGAAATGCATGTTCATACATGAAAATGTTTTTTCTTCTGGGTGTAATGAGAATATACTTAAGAATTCTGAAAACTTATCAAACTAAAGCTAAGCTAATGAATCATTAACAATAATATTCAAAATATGAATGAAATCCTTATATTTCTAATGTCTAAAAACAACGAAAGGGCCTTGCATGTATTAAACATTACTTGCCCAATGCTATTGCTGGTATGTTTTGTTATTGGCTACATAGTCTGGCATACTTGCAATTCTCATGCCACTGGGACTTAATATGTAGACTCAGCCCACCTGCAACTTCTATAATAATTGAACCCTACAAATGGAGGAAATCAAGGATCCCTGGATCCATAGGTCTGGAGTTTGTATGTGATTATCCCTGCTGCTGAATCCATTCCACCTTTGTACTGTGGGACTCATTCTTTGTTTCGTATGATCAAATCCAACACAATTGTTAAAAGATATGCAGTATCACTTACATAGTAAAGCCATTAAAAGATGCATATTCCTCAGCTGTGAATCCATAAATATCTTGGCAAGATAGCTCCACATCTTGCTGAAGAAGAATATTTACTAAACTTGTTGGTTCATCACTGAGAGCAATCATAAGAGCTGTTCTGGAGCAAGGGATATAAATAAATGTCACTTTATGGATCTTAAACATGCATTTTTTAAAAGTAATTTTTCTCAATTTACTCTTCAAATGTAGGATCTCTACCAGGAAATGAGCCAAGGCAAGACTGCAAAAAGCAGAGCAAATCTGCTCAAAAAGGTGTACCAATAACCAATCATATGATGGAGTCTAAAAGATAAAGTCTTTAGGAAGCAACTAGCTCAATGGTTTTCAATCTTTGCTTCCTGGAAACCTAACATTTTCAAGATGTCTAAATTCCATGAAGGGCTCTGGGGCTCCTACCCCCATTTAACTACTGTGCTGGCCTTCTGTGTAAGATTTTAATGTTATAAATAATAATAATAATAATCTACCAATCTGTTCCGATTGTTTTTTCAGATTGAAAGACAGATAATGGAAGTCTAGGTAATTTTCCCAAAATCATATGTCATATGCTCTTATCTATTCCCAATATTATATATTTCTCATCCTTGTAGTAGCTGTAGTTATATGCTATTTTATGTAGCTTTATTAATTATACCTTTGATTTTTATCAGAAGCATTCACATCTGCTCCTTTCTTCAGCAGAAATTTTACCATTTTGGCATTTTTTTCAATAACGGCAAGTAAAAGTGGAGTATACCCATCCTGAAAAAAATATTTCAAATTGATTATTTAAAATATTGTACCAAATTTACATGCCTTTGAGACTTAAGTTCAATTTTTGAAAATGTGTGCCTATCAGAAACCTCCAAACATACACTTTAACATTTAGAAGATTTTAATACCTAACAAAATATGACTTCAAAGATCAAGAAAAAAAATTAGGGTTGGGTCAGTCAAAAAATTAAATCAAAGTTACTATTTTAGGCTTAATTGAAATTGTGGGCAAGAGTAGCCTAGATTAATTAAGTGATGAGCACCTAGTATTTAATTTAAGTATTGCATGCTATCAATTCACATTTGAAATGCTTTCATAATTAAGTTTCCATAGGATTTCATTTAAACTTCCAAGACTGGCACTTATTTTGGGCTCTTAGGTAGACAAAATATCAATGAACTAAAGTGTCAAGATGCTTTAAAAAAAAAAAAAAAAAAAGGATCTATCAGTTATCCATAATGTCTCAATAGGGTTATATTACTTTAAATATAATGTGATTTTGTAATTCAACCCTATTCTTACTATTATTCATGAGTATATAAATAGAAAAAAGATGGGTTTCATGATTTTTATCAACACCCATTTATAAGGGAATCAAAATATTTCTCATTTGATACAGCCCTTTGAACACTTAGCATTGTTAAATATGTTACTTTGGAGTTCAGAATTACAATCCGCAATGGAATGGAGAAAGACTTCATAAAAAGGAAAATTTTATCAGTTTTTGATAATCTCATCTTCTCCTTTCCAATTTCAGTTAGAAAAATTTATTCTTTACATAACACTTATTTCAACAGACACAAATTATCTGCGATGAATACCCTCTTCAGTTGCTTCCTAAAACGTCAGGGTTTTTTTTCAATAGAAAACTACCTCATTTTTAGTTTCAAGATCAGCTTTGTGTTCAAGCAATTTTTCAACTAATGAGACATTTTGACCACAGACAGCATAATGAAGAACAGTATTATAATGAAAATCCACCAGATTTGGGTCTGCACCATAGTTTAGAAGAATAGTAGCACATTTTTCCTTTTGATGCTGGACTGCCTGTCAATGCAACAAGAATACATGAGTAATCAATTTACTGCTTAGGATATGATATATTGAATTAATGTTTAACACTATGTTTGAATGTATGAAAATCAACAAAAGTTAACTAGTGGAACTCAAACACATTCCAATTGAAAAGGAAAAATTAGAACACACCTTAATCAATGCAGATCTGTTTTCACTATCCTGGACATTTATTTTGCATGGTTGCTCAGTTAAGATAGATACATTAGCACAGGCCAGGTGTAAAGGTGTTCTGTATTAATATAACAAAACACAAAGTTATAGATAAGTCTTAGTTTAAGAAGGTATTATTCCCAAGAACAAAACAGACTGTATATTGTTAAGGTATTTGCTTCATATGCTTATTTATACAGTCATGTGCTGCATAATGATGTTTTGGTCAATGATGAATTGCATATAACACAGTGATCCCATAACATAATAATTCCTATTGCCTAGTGATGTCATAGCCCTCCTAACATCCTACCACAATGCATTACTCATGCATTTGGAACTGGAACAGGAATGCATAGCTGAAGAAGAGGCAAGAGAAAAGAAAACTGCGGGAGAAGAAAAAGAAGATGAATCCCCAAGAAAATTCACAATGAAGGGTTTAGCAGAAGCTATTGCAGACCTTAACAAGCTCCGTAAAAAGTATGAAAACATGACCTCAACACTGAGTAGTTTTTACTAATAGAGAAGGAATGTTTATGGTACATTATTGGCTTCTGAGTAAATCTAAGATTAGGGGGAAAAAAAAATAAGCAAAAGCAAATCACCATGGCCATATTTCTGAAAAGAGTGACATCACCTCATGAAGAGTCTCAGGCAGGTTCTTCAGGAGGTGTTCTAGAAGAAGACATTGTTATAATAGGAGATGACAGCTCCATGTGTGTTTTTGCCCCTGAAGACCTTCTAGTGGGACAAGATGAGGAGATAGAAGATGATGATATTGATGATCCTGACCCTGTGTAGAACTAGGCTAATGTGTGTGTTTGTCTCTTTGTTTGTGACCAAAAAACTGTTTAAAAAATAAAAAATAAAATAAATTTTTAAACAGAAAAAAGCTTATAGAATAGATATAAAGAAAAAATATTTTTGTACAGTTATACAATGTGTATTTTAAGCTAAGTGTTACTACAAAATAGTCACAAGTTAACAAAATTTAAAGGTTTATAAAGTAAAAAAGTTACAGTAAGCAAAAGTTAATTTATTATTGAGAAAATAAATGCATTTTTTAAATAAATTTAGTGCAGACTAGGTGGAAAGAATTTGTAAAATCTAAAGCAGTGTACTGTAACGTCCTAAACCTTCATATTCACTAACCACTCACTCACTGACTCACCCAGAGCATTTTCCAGTCCTACAAGCTCCATTTATAAGTGCCCTATACAGGTACACCACTTTTTGTCTTTTATACCATATTTTTACTGTACCTTTTCTATGTTTAGATATGTTTAGATACACAAATACCATTGTGTTACAATTGCCTAAAGTATTGGGAATAGCAACATGCTGTACGGGTTTGTAGCCTAGGAGCAATAGGTTATATCATAGAGCCTAGGTGTATCGTAGGCTATACCATCTATGTGTAAGTACAAATGATGAAACACATAAGGACAAAACCACCTAATGATGCATTTCTTAGAAAGTATCCCATTGTTAAGTGACATGTGCCTGTATTTACACAAACCTTATTAATTATAACTTATTTAATTTAAAAGGCTATGCAAGTGCCTCGAAGATCAAATATTTAACTAGTTTCTCTTCAAAGGAAACTCTAATAAATTTAAAACAGGTTTTTTTCAAACATCAAAATGGTGTCTGGGCCTTTGAAAGGATGATAAAATTATGCATCACAATAAAATTTAGAAATAATATTCAAAACTTAATATAAATCTCGTGGATAATAGGAATAAGGGATATTGCCTGTTCGATGGCATGCTACTCCTAATTGTCTATTTCTCTCTATTTGCCCAGTTATTAAAGTTGGTATTTTCATCTGAGAGAGGAACACAAAGGTGAAGATGCCTTAGGACTCTCTAAATTGTACGTATCAACCTAATTTTAAATTATTACACTAATTTCTACTTCTCAAAGAACCCTACTCTAAGTGGCCTAGCAGATACCAAGCAAACATTCATGAAGTACGACAGAACATTAATTAGCTTCATTTAAACTCTGCAGTTTTTAGCTGCAACTAGCCCTCAATAAACTTTTATTTATTTATTAAGGTAACATCATCATATCCTTACTTTCAGATAATTTTATGATAAAGTGTCCATATTTAGATAGCTCATGTCCCAAACAAGAAACCCTGGATGCTATTTCTCTGCTTCACTTTATGTCCTCAAAAGTACTTTATGGGTAACTAAATAGACCTATTATTGCCACATAGAAGTCGCAGAAATGTGGCCCTCAAAAACTTAAAAATAAGGTAACTTTCAAAGATCTAAACTGACAAACCTCATACACAATGATATGACTTACCATCTATGGAAGTAAAGCAGGAAAATATAAAAACAGCTTTGAACAATTTGGGAATGCTAAAATTCCAATCTAGGTTATCTAAATGTAATCTCTGGAAGGCAAGACTGTAATATAATTTCAATATAAAAAATGGAACCCTAGTCAATAATATTATTCTCTAGCCAAAGAAAATCAATAATCAGTAAGAGGACCATCAGCTTGGATGACAGAATGGAACCAGAAGTTATCCATAGTTAATTAACATCTTCCATGGAAAAGACCATCTGAATTTAAAGAACTCATACTTTCTAGTCATTGAAAAGGAATACTTTGTTGTAGGACAAAAATAATTCATCAGATATCATGGTCTAAATGAAATATCCTTCAAAACTATTTAACTTACTTTGATGTGATTCCATCCTTACCAAGCAAATATCTGGTGACTAATTTGGTCTCTCTGTAATCTTGATACAAGAAAGCACTGCTTAACCTTTTTGTTAACATTCACAATTTGGCTTAAGAATGAAATTCCTTATGTAATAGAAAGTTTTTCTAGCCCTAAACCAAACATTCAGGGCTAAATAGCTTTAAGGCCACCTAAAATAACTCCTTGCAATAGCATAGCAAATCCTTGCAAACATTTTGATCTGTCTCCTTCATGCACTGTTATACATGTCTTAAGAATTTGGTTTCCACCCAATCTTAAATCTACCTCTCTCTCCAACACCAATTTTCTTTTTAAATTAATTTAAAAAAAAAAAACATACTACTCTCTATAAGAGAAAGTAAAGGGCATTTGGGTAATTCCCAATAGGTCTTCCAAAAATGGCTGTTGTACCCCTGCTAGATAATTTACCCTTCCAGTTGAAATCTAAAATCTACTGTGACAGTTAAACCCTTAATAAAAATCTCAGCGCCCATCTATGTACTCCAAGGGACTAAGAAATCAGCCACAAATTAAAAAGTGAAAGACAAAGAGAATTTTGGAAACAGCAAAAAAATAGCAAGTTATTATGCACATGGGAACCCTCATAAGATTATCATTGGGTTTTTTCGGCAGAAATCTTGCAGTCAAGAAAGAGTGGAATGATATATTCAAAGTGCTGAAAGAAAATCTAGCAACCAAGAATACTATACCTGGCAAAATTACCCTTCAAAATAAAGTATAAATAAAAACTTTCTCTGACAAACAAAAGCTAAAGGAGTTCATCACCACTAGATCTGTATTACTAGAAATGCTACAGGGAGTTCTTTAAATTGAAATAAAAGGATGTTAAACAGCAACATAATAGCATAAGCAAATATAAAACTCATTGGTAAAGGTAAATATATAGAAAAACAGCATACTGTTTTACTGTAACAGTGGTGGCTAAATCACTTAATTCTACTAGAAAAGTTAAAATACAAAAGTATTAAAAATAATGATAACTAAAAAATATGTTAAAAGATACACAATATGAATAGGTGTTAATGGTGACAACAATAACAAAGTGTAGGTGGAAAGTTAAAGTGCAGAGTTTTTGTATGCTACTGAACGTATGTTGTTAACAACTTAAAATAGACTGTTATAATTATAACATATTTTATGTAAGCCCCAAAGTAACCACATACACACAAATACCTATATAAGTTATACAAAAGAGGAGAAAGGAATTGAAGCATATAAATATTTTTTTAAAAAAAGCACAAATGAAGATAGCAAAAAAGGAAAAGACAAAAGAACTACAAAACTAATAGAAAACAACTAACAAAATGTCAATAGTAAAACTTTCCCTACCAATAATTACTTTAAATGTAAATGAATGAAATTTCCCAATTAAAATACATAGAGTAGCTGAATAGATAAAACACAAGACCCAACTATATATTCTTTATGAGAAACTCACTTTAGATTTAGGACACATATAGGCTATAAGAAAAAGGATGGAAAAAGATATTCCATACACATGGTAACCAAAAGAGAGCAGAGGAGGCTATACTTAGGTGAGTATCATACAAAATAGACTTTAAGTCAATAACTGTCAGAAGAGACAAAATAGGACATTTTATAATGGTAAAAGGGTTAACCCACCATGAAGATATAATAATTATAAATATATATGCATATAACATCAGAGCATCTAAATACATAATGTGAACATCAACAGAACTGAAGGGAGACATAGACAACAATACAATAATACAAGGAGATTTCAATATCCACTATGAAAAATGGACACATATCCAGACAGAAGATCAATGAGGAAACAGAGGAATTGAATATCACTATAGATCAGACAGACCTAACAGATATATACAAAACATTCTACCTTACAGCTCCTGAATACAGTAGTCCCCCACTTATCTGCAGTTTCACTTTCTGTGGTTTCATTTACTGGAGGTCAACCATGGTTCAATGATAGGTGAATACAGCAAAATAAGATATTTTGAGAGAGAGAACACATTCACATAACTTTGATTACAGCATATTGTTACAATTTTCTATTTTATTAGTTATTGTTGTTAATCTCTTACTGTGCCTAATTCATAAACATTCATAGGTGTGTATGTACAGAAAAAACATATTATACAGTCATGTACCATATAATAATGTTTCAATCAATGACAGACCACACAGACAACAGTGGTTGTATATGGCTATACCACATAGCCTGGGTTTGTAGTAGCTGTACTATCTAGGTTTGTGTAAGTATACTTATGATATATGCATGACAATGAAATCACCTAATGACATATTTCTCAGAATGGATCCCCATAGTTACACAACACTTGACTGTATTGGATTCAGTAGTATCCATGGTATCAGGCATCCACTGGGGCTTTGGAACATACCCCCCACAGATAAAGGGGGACTACTGTACACATTCTTCACAAGTGCACAGAGATCTTCCTCCAGGATAAACCACATGGTAGGTCACAAAAAAAGTCTTAAAAAATTTAAAAAGACTGAAATTATACCAAATATATTTTGAATCACAATAAAATGAAACTAGAAATCAATAGCAGAACAAAAACTGGAAAATTCAAATATTTGAAAATTAAACAAGACACTTTTTTTTCAGTCTTTAAAGTCTCAATATGATTTTACTTTTAACATGAGCCTCTTTCTCTGTATTTAATAACTGTCCTCATGGGACTATTACAGTTTTTTTACCTGCTTTAACTCCCTTCATTTGAAAAATCGGTAAAATTGGTCTTTCTTACAGTAGTAATTTGACTAGTAAACAAGACACTCTTGAACAAACATACAGTTAAAGAAGAAACCAAAATGGAAATTTAAAAATGCCTTGAGAAAAAGACAAAAAACAACAAATGTTGGTGAGGATGTGGAGAAAAGAAAACTCTTGTAAGCTGTTTGTGGGAATGGAAAGTAATACAGTCATTACAGAACAAAGTACAGCACTTCCTCAAAAAATTAAAAATAAAACTACCATATAATCCAGCAATCCCATACCAGGTATTTATCCAAAGGACAGGAAATAGGTATACAAAGAGATACCTGTACCCCCAAGCTTATTGCAGCACTGTTTACAATAACCAAAATATGGAATCAACCTAAGCAACCACCAACAGATGAATGGATGAAGAAAATGTGGTATATATACACAGTGGAACATTACTCAGCCATAAAAAAGAATAAAATCATATCATTAACGGCAACATGGATGACCCTGGTTACCAGGAAATCTCTCTGCTCTAGTAAAGCCAGAGTGACAACCAGTATCAAACAGACTGGACACATCTTGTTTCTGGTTGATAGACCCAGGGGACCTAGTGTCCTTTCCACACCGCCCTTTGCCGCCCACTGACTCTTCAGCTCCAGGCACCTGTATTTTTTATCCCGCATGTTCACATCACATTTCTTGAGCTGAAGGTAGTCCTTAAGCTTCTCCAAATCCCCGACTAAAGCAGCTTTGTGAAGTTTCCTTAAATTCTTGTCTCGAAGGTTGTAGTCCCAGCCTGTGGGCAGGTCTGAGCAGTGGCCGGGGAACTCAACCTTCCTCCTCCAGAAACTGAAAAGCTTCTTCATTGCGGCACGGGCTGCAGTCCTTCAGTGGGACCAGGGTGTTCCTGGGGTTCCTAACCACCTGTCCTGCCCCTCCGCCCTTGCCACATGACTCGTGGAAGCCTCCAGCCCCAGAGCCAGAATGGAAGCCCTAGGGCGGCCTCACCAGCCCCAGCCTGGAGACCGGAAGTGGGCGGGGCCGCGCAGACCTCGTTACCGGGCAACACCCTGGGCCTTGCGCAGCTGTGGTTGTAGCCCCTACATAGCGACTTTCAGACACGCATTCTCACCTAGGATGGGGGCTTGGCTGCCACACCGTCAATCTTCCTATTAGATCGCGAGCATTTGGTAGTAACCTACCGACTTTCTTACAAATAGCCCCTTCTCCTTCAATGAATAACCTCATGGCCTGGACTCTTGCAAACAGATCTACCTTCCTCGTGGTGAGGAGGATCTCCTACAGTGATCATGTCTCCAGCCTATTCCCAGCCTCTCACCTCCATGCTACAACTCAACGGGTCTTTAATGATAACTGACATCCCACCATAATCTGGATTTCAAACATACTTTTTGAACACTAGCTCTCATATTCCAGGCCACTTTGTCTAATGAATAAACTCAAAAAGTCTTTCAAAAATCGAACTCACTGCACCTACAGTTTATTAATCCTATCACCTTTCCCTGACCTTAACCATCTCACACTGTGCCCCTACTTCCCTACTAAACTAGATTAAATTCCACGGTCAATCATTGCAATCACTCTCATGGGTATACTTTCAGTAAGTTTGCCCCCATTCTTTTTCTTATCTACCTAAACCATGACCTTTGTCAAATCTAAACTTTCTTGTCTGTCCTGGGCCACTAAATGTGACTAAAGGAAAAAACACAAGCATGCTGTCATCTCCCATTTTCAGTTCATGAAAATCCACCTCTGTTGGAGGTGCTCTGTTATTCTTCTAAGCAATCCTTAACATTTTTTCTGGTCCATTCATACTCCTGCTTGCCTCGGCCATTTCCTTGACCTTGAACTTGCTTCATGATCTATTGAAAAAGAGAGTCAATCAGAATAGAAATTCCACAGAGAATTTCTCCTGAGACATCTATTCACTCACCTACATCTTGTCAAAAAATATTTTACTTTCTCTCTTGTTCATATAGATGATATTTCCATGTTCCTAGCAAAAGCCAGTGTCGGAGTGAGCAGGACTGAAGCCATGTTGGGACCTAAAACTGCGTAAGCTGTAGGAAAATTTTAAAAGACACAGTTTTTTTTCTTAGCGTTCATTTCTCTGAATTCCCTCTTTTTCCATGGTTATTTGATATTTTGAACCTTGGTTACAGGGCAGAACGACATTATTTATATAAACGTAAAGTTGTTCTCCACTCAGCCTGGAGCTGCAAACTTGCCTGCCATAAGACATGTACTATCCAGACCCTGAGAAACCAAGGAAGACATCAATAAATCTATGCTGATTCCACCTTGAAGCAAATCAAAATCCTACAGGACCCTAAGATAACATCAGTGACGAGAACAGACACTAGATGGAGCCTTGGTGAGAATTTGCATCTGGCACCTTACACATTCCCCTCCCTCCTGCTTTTCACTTCCCACATTCCATTCCCTCACCCCCTCTTTTAAAAACCCTTCCGTAAATCTGAGTCTTTGAGACGGCTTTAGTCTGGCCATTCTCTTTCAGGTTTACTGAAGAGGAGGTTTAGCCTAACATCTCTTCTCATGTTATCACTATTCCTGAATAAAGTTGACTTGCCATTCCCTCAACAATTTGACTTTGGGGTCATGTGTTTAGTTCTGCCTTTGTTTAGTTTGGGGACAGGCAGCTAGACTTGGGTTCTGTAACAAGATTTTGGCAAACAAAGCCAAGAGCTGAATGCCCTGGAATAACAAGATTTTGGCTAGCCTCAGCCAGGACTTGAATGCTTTGGGGAAACAGATTTTGGCAAGCCAAGCCAAGGTTTTTGTTTGGGGCAAGCAGCTGGACTTGGTTTCTGTGACACCAGCACCAGTGTTGCATGTACTAGATCACATCCTCAATAGCCTATCCAAGGACATTGCATCATGCAAAGCCTTCTCCCCTGCTTTCTAGTGTATCTTTAAAGTTTTCCTCTCTGTTGACTAATTTTTATTAGCACAAATACATGCTCAAATTTGTCCCAGCCTAAAAAATCAGCTAAGAAAATGACAGCTTCCCCTGCAACCATCACCTTAATTTGTCTACAAAAATCTCCTTAAAAGGATTGTCTATAATTTTATAATCTCTGTCTACAATTTTTCTTCCTCAGTTCTCACTTAAAGCAATGCTAATTATCACCTTTTTGCTCCTATCACTCAATTGACACTGCTTTTAAGCAAGATTGATCATGATCTCTATCACATGAAATCCAATTTTCATTTCTGAGTTTTCATGTTAATACAGCAGCATTTAACACAGGTCACCATTGCTTGCTCCTTGAAACACTTTCTTCACTTAGCTTTCAAGATCTCATACTTGCCTGATTTGATTTCCACCTTTCTAAACATTCCTTCTCAGTCTAGTCTTTATTTCCAACATTTAAGAGGGAGGCCCAGGATCAATAGCTTTTTTCCCTGAAATCTTTGGAGACACCCTTAAATCCTATCTTTTACACCTACATTTAAACTACCAGCAAATCCTGTCAATTCTAGTCACAAAATACAGTAAGTCCAGAATCTATTTAATTTTTTCCCCTACTTATACTCACTTCTGGGTGATCTTATTCAGTCCCCTGGCATTAAATACCATACATTTAATAACATTAAATATCATCCAAATGCTATTGACTCCCAAACTGAGTGTTCCAGGTCCCTCTCCTAAACTTCATTCTGGTATATCTAGTTGCCTATTTAATACCTGCATTTGGTTGTCTATTTATAAACTCTGTAGGCAACTCACACTTATGTCTAAACTGCCTCCTGACATTCCACTCTTTCACCATCTTTTCTACTTAAGAACAAGTAACTCTGTTCTTCCAGTTGCTCAGTTTGAAATTTTTGGTGTCATCTTGACTTCTCTCTTTCTCAAAGGCCGCATCTAATCAGCAAATCCTGACCACACTACTTCCAAAACAGATGCAGAATTTGACCGCTACTATCAGTGTAGTCCAGGCCAACATCATCTCTCCCATTTTCATTATTTCACTTTAATATTTTATTGTAGAAACCTGACAGGCCTTAATGTTTCTGTCCCATGCACCACCTTAACTCTGGACTGTTTTTAATCCAGCAGCCCGAATGATCCAGTTAAAGAACCTTCACATGATATCACTTCTCTGCTAAAAATTCTCCAGTGTTTTCCCAAATCTCTCACAGTAAAAGTCAAATTTCTATAAAGATTCACACGTCCCTATACAATCTGTGACCCTAATCCTCCATACCTCCACCCTTTACATCCATGACCTCAAGTCTTTCCTGTCACCCAAACTCACGTTGCTCCAACCACAGTGGTTTCTTTGTTCCCCAACACACTAGGCATGTCCCTGTCTCAAGGCCTCTGACCTTACTGGTCCCTTTTCTGAAATGCTCATCCTTCTCAGAATTTACATCTGTAATGTAAATTTCAAGAAGGCAGCCATTTTTGGATGCTTTATTCCAGGCTACTCTCAGCTCCAAGAGGGCTTGGAAAATTAAGTGCTCAGTAAATGTTATTCAACATGTGAATGGATAAATACATGAACAATAACTGCTGCTTCTATCTGATTTTTGAATTCTTGGGTACAATTTGGGGCACAGAAAATTTCCTCAATTCCATGAAGAAAAGGTAAAAACCAGACTGTAGTATTTGATGAGGAACTTGGGGGTGCCAGATGGGAATGAGACTACAGAACTTAATGTGAAACTGACCCACCAAATATGGCTGTTTCCCAATGCCACAGACCCCAGTCCATCTCTATAAGAGCCTTCAGTAGGCAGCTGCCTGGCCACTACCATGTGGCAGTACCAGTCCTTATTCTATCCTCAAGGTGCTTCTGAGAGCAGAGATCTGTAAAGAGCAGCACATGACACTCAAGTCACACAAAAAATGATCCACTGGGTAGGGAAAAAAACTATCAGAACCTCTTTATACCTATTTTTACATCTTCCTTTGAAAATGATTGTATATGTCTATCTGTTCTATAAAAGATATAATATATTTGTATACTGACACATGCAGTCACATATTTAGTATGCGAATCAATAAAATACACATATAGAGATGTTTGGGGATTTTTTTTTTTTTGTATTTCCAATCCTATTAACTTAATTTAGAGGATATTGCCCTGTGCAATTCTAGAATATACTGAGTCCAGTAACAAGAGACTATTGAATTGCCTCTACCTTATAAGAAGGACCTACAGCTCAATCCTCCATTTCCTACTCCAGGATGAGTCTTTTCTTTGGATGATTGATAAAGGAAATATCCATTTCTTTTAGGACAATATCCCCTCCACCCAACAGAACAAGCCATCAGAACACAGCAATCCAACATCCATAAGAGTAATATAAGGACATGTGGAAGGATTATTTCCCCAAGAACAAAACAAACAAAAAAAACCTTCAGCTATTACCCATCTCTCCCTTTCTCTTAGTACTAAAATTCCTTGAGAGAGTTGTGTGGAATGTCTCCAGTTTTTCTCCTCACATTCTCTCTTGAACCCATTTCCATCAAACTTCTGTTCCCTACTGTTCAGAGAGATGACAACTCTGTCCACCCATCAGAACCCAGATCCCAAGAGTTCTACGTTTGTATGAGAGACATACAGACATAGTAAAGACTTATTACTTCCACCCCTAGTGAGCTGCCCCCATCTCTTCTATTTGTACCCTCGTCTCCCACTTCTGTTGTCTTAATCCAGGCTCTTATTTGTTCCTTAAACTATTAAAACAGACTTCAAAGTGATCGCTAAGCCCCAACTTTCACCATCTTCTCTTGCACATCCTCCACACTGCTGCATTAACTTTGTAAAACGTTTAATGAAAACTCCCCAATAGATCTTCACTCTCTACAAGTTGAAGTCTAAATGCTTATCCTGATATGACACGGACCAATTACCCCCAATCCATGTAACTCATGTCCCTAAAATAATTAGAAGAGATAGAGCTATATTGGAATATTTTTCAGATAATTTATTGAGCTTTCAATGTCTGCTTATCTTATAAGACCAGGCTGTGCCTAAATGAGAGAAGAAGCCTTTTAGATGATTCTTTCAACACATAAGTCAAATTGTGTCATTCTCCTTGCTTAAAGCTCCACATTGTTTCTTCATGGAGAAAAATTAAAAATCCTTAGAAAGCCCTTTATGCATCTTCATGACCTAAGTTCTGAATGTATCTTTAAACCATTCTCCTCTACTCATTTGTGCTCCTGCCATGCCAAACAGCTTTTAGTTCCTTGAAAGAGCCAAATTATTTGTGACCTCGGAGGCTTTCTCACATATTGTTCTCCCTGCCTGGAATGTACGTTAGCTTCTTTTTGTGCTGAGTGATTTTTACCAGAATGTAAAGGAGTACATATAAGAAGAAGCAGTTTTTTCTGGAGGAGTAGAGGATTTAGGCTTAGATGATCCCATAAGAGCTGGCAACAGTCAATCGAAAGTGATGTGGGCACTTTGTGCCTTGGGCCCCCAACTGAATGGTTGGCCACCTCCAAACACACATCCTACAGTCTTTGCCCCTCTCCCAATCTCCTGCCAGGTAGAAATCCAGAGACACTACTCAAGATCTCAGGACAAAAATTGACACCTCATTCAGTTTTATTGGTGACCCACCACAAAGTGTGTCCAAATAGGATGCCAGTCTTGTGAATTCACTGGTCTGTCAGACCAGCTGGAACAACACAGGCTTATAGAGTCTACACCTGTGTTTTATCTTGTTGTTCTCCTTCTTATGATAACACTTTAGACAGCACAACATTTAGAGAAAGCACAAAAGAGAGCAAGAAGGGATAAATAGGAATGGCTTGATTCCACCAAGGATGCCAAACAAATGGGAATCAGTACCAAAGCCCAGATACCAAACTGAGAAAAAAAAAAAAATAGCAGAGGAACTGAACATAAAGAAAGCAGAGTTGTGACCCAGTGTTGACTTAACCACAGCAGCAAATACTTAACAAGCCATGAAAAGCGAGGCACAAGAAGTCCCCACGGGAACCACACCTGGTTGAAGGTTGAATTCTGCTGTGATAGGCGGTATAGACCAAATCTTGCTGGTGGCTTAGGAAAACTTTGCACATGATGACAACCCAAATGAGAATAAATAGAAGCCATTTGCTCATAGATTGCTATAGCAAGGAAGTCAGACACCATTACTCTCATTTGACAGAGACTCAAAGGCAAAAAGAGAAATGGGAAAACTTTAATAGTGAAAAGAGGGAAGGCTTTTCAGGTATGCTCTGATTAGAGGTTTTTGGCTTAGGGAAGGTGGAAATTGGCTAACCAGAAATGGGGCAACTTATTGATTGGTTTGAGGAGCAAATTTGGCTTTCTTTGGCTGATCCCGGATGGAGCAGGCAAGGGGAAACAAAGGGCAAAATACTGGGAAGCTGGAAGTCATTGGCTAGATTTTGACCATTCTGGCTGATTGCTGTAGAGGTTGTGAGTAAGCATTCTATTTTTAAACATGGTCTGACCATTGTCTACTTGTGTATTTATTCTCTCACACATATTCTAATATTAATACCCTCACTGTGTTCTGACTTTTGAGTGTTAAATCTTGATAAAATGTGAATATTTAATGATAGTTATCATTAAGGCTTTTAAATTACTGTTTCTGCCCTCTACAAACATTATAAGAGAAAAATTCACCAACTTCTACACCTTCTTAATATATTTGTTATTTCCATCGATATCTTCGTAGCAAAGTAGAAAAGTTGTAGTAAATTCAAATTCCTACATAGAAGCAGAAGAATTTTCAAGCTTCAGAACTGCTATGGTTTGAATGTTTCTGTTAACTCCAAACTTCATGTTGAAATTTAATCTCCAATGCAACAGTATTAAGAGGAGGAGCCTTTAAAGAAGTGAGTAGGACATGAGAGCTCCATCCTCATGGATTGGATCAGTGCCTTATAAAAGGGCTGGAGGGAATTAGCTAGGCCTCTTTTGCTCTTTCCTCCTTTCTGCCATGTGAGAACACAGCACTGGTCCTTTCTAGAGAACACAAGCCTACAAGATGCCATCTTGGAAGAAGAGATCAGGCCCTTACCAAACACTGAATCTGCTGACACCTTTATTTTGTACTTCCCAGCCTCCAGAACTATGAGAAATTGATATCTGTTGTAATAATTTACCCAGTCTAAAGTATTTTATTATAGCAGCATGAACAGACTGAGACATTAACTATAGTCCCATTTCTCTCAATGTAATATAAAGATATATATTACTCACTTGCCAGGATTGTTCTCACGAGGCAGAAATTTTTCTCCTTTATCCTATGTGTTTACTACTTCAGCATCCTTAGAACTATGTATCTTTGATATAAATTGTATTAATTGGATACAAGATATTCTAATTCACTCAGCCATCCCCTTACTTTGAGATATTATGCTGTTTTCAGTTTTTCACTATTGAAGACTGAAAAGTTCATCCGTGTTCCCTTCTTTAGAACTATTTGTATTGGAGATAGTGATAGGACTAAGATTACCAATTTAAAATGTATGAAAATATTTATGTTTCTTAAAATACACTTCCAAATATTTTCAAAAGTCTTTCTATGTTTTAAGATCCTTTCAAATCAAAAGTTGACTGCGTTGAAAAAAATGGAACGACAAACCATAAGTGGCTGGCTGGAGCCAATTCCTTCTTTGACCTCCTCACTATATTTTTTATAAGGAGGAAGGGGCAGCGAGAAACACATTAACGTAGACTTACATGAAAGGAGATTTATTTTTGCATAATAAATTTTAAAATAAATGTCTTAACACAAAACAAGTTTGCATGTAATTATGCTATTTACAAAAGTAGGGGGTTGATAATGTCAATAATTCTCTAAAGTTGTATGAGAACCGTTTATTCAAATCTCGATAGTGTACTGCGTGATTGAGTTCATGAAACTCACTTGGCATCAGGGATGAAGTTAAAAGGTAAGGTTTTGAAGGAGGCAGGGCCGGATTAGGAGAGCAGGAGCGACTCTGTGGAACGGCTTTTTTTCTTTACATCTGGACAACGTCCGTCTTCCCTACTCATACGTTTCCCCCTGAGGACACGTGCTGTCACGCTCTCTGAAACCACGGCAGGGACAGGGTCGTGCGGGGCTCCCGAATCCTAGCCTCCGATGGCTTCCATTAGGAATCCTAGCCTCCGATGGCTTCCATTAGGAATCCTAGCCTCCGATGGCTTCCATTAGCACTGACTGAGGAAGCCAGAGGGATGTGAGAGGACAGCAAGCTCCGGGACTGAGGCTGCTGGCATTAAAGTGGGATAAGAATAATATTTTTTTAAAGGGGGGGAGAGCGCTAAGTGGGGAAGTTTTCTGTGAAACGAGGTTTTTAAGGTCCTAGAACCCCAGGTCGGCAGGGCCCAGGTCTTGTGCAAGGTAGCTTGAGTCTCCCCCTGACCACCCGCCCAACCACTCTGCTAACTACCTCCAAACCCAGCAAGACGTACCGCTCCCCACCCACTGTTCCGGGTCTGAAGCCGGGCCCTATGCGAGCAGGCGCTCTGAGTCTCTGCTCCTGACGGAATTGTGCGCATGCCCAGCGCTGCTGCCTACGGAGTTGGATTTAGGATCCTCTCCTGCCTTGTAAGCGTCACCGCTTTGGTGCGAGGACGCCACAGCGAGACCAGTTCCTGTGACCTGGCGCTAGTGTGGAGGTCCCGCCGAAAAGCAGAGAGGAAAGTTGGGACGCGTCTGGACTTCTCTCCAGGGCAATGAAAAAGGCGTTGTGCTTCCGTAGGAGGAAAGGCGAGCGGGGCTCCGGCTCCCCGACCCGCCAGAGAGGCCGCGGGGCGTCGGTTTGATACTAGTGATGGGCACCGGGCACCGTGTCTTGTGAACAGAGCTCGGAACAATCTGCAGAGGTGGCGCAGGAGCAACGTGGCGAAAATGCAATACAGTCTTTTGATGGGGATCCATAACATCAAAGAAAAAGTCAAAAGGAACAGATAATAGAGTAGCAGGAGGTTGTCAGGGCCGGGTGGGGAACAAATGGGGACAGATCCTGGGGCAGGTGCGCTCCTGCCCCCGACTCCACCGCCAAATCCCTTGAGAGGCGTGTTCTGCCATTTTAAGACTTCTTAGCAGTTTGGACATTGTAGGACTTAAAATAGTAACTTCACATAGGGTCCTACCCCAGTGTGTCTATCATTCTTTCATGAATCAAATGTTTAACAGCAGCAGAAAGGAAGAAAGGAAAAACAAAACAAAAAAGTCCCTTTAGCTGGATCCTGATCTTTTCATAATTCCCCAATAGAGTGTTTTACTGGCAATTTTTAAACGGTTTCACTAAATTTAAGTACGAGGAGAAAGAAATAAAGTCTATACACCCTCATTTCCTTTTTAGTATACATATTTTTTTATTATCAGACATTAGTGTATTGTAGAAAACTATATAATGAGAGAAAAAAACAATATATTTAACGTCTGAACTAAAAATGCTTTTGATAAAGTCAACGTGTTTTGGTTTTTTTTTAGCAGACTTTATTTTTTTAGAAAAGCTTTAGGTTCACAGGAAATTGAGCAGAAGGCACAAAGATTTCCCTACCTTTTTCCCCACACATGCTACTCCTTTGTCATCTCACCACAATGCTACATTTGTTACAATTGATGGACCTACACTGATACATAATAATCACCCAAAGTCCATAGTTTACGTTAGGGTTCACTATTGGTCTCATTCATTCTATGGGTTTAAACAAATGTATAATGACATATATCACCATTATAATATCATACAGAATAATGTCACTGCCCTAAAAATCCTTTGTACTCATCCCCCCCCCCCCAACCCCTGGCAACCACTGATCTTTTTGACTGTCTCCATAGTTTTGCCTTTTCCAGAACGTCATATAGTTGGAATCATACAGTATGGAGTCTTTTCAGATCAGCTTCTTTCACCTAGTAGTATGCATTAAGGTTTTTCCTTTTTTTTCATGGCTTGAGAGCTCATTTCTTTTTATTGCTGAATAATATTCTATTGTCCATTATGTACCATATTTTATTTATCCATTTACCTATAGAAGGACATTTTGGTTGTTTCCAAGTTTGGGCAATTATGAATAAAGTTGCTGTAAAGATCTGTGTGCAGGTTTGTGTGTGGACGTAAGATTTCAGCTCTTTGGGGTAAATACCAAAGAGCATGATTGTAGGACGGTATGGTAAGATATATTTAGTTTTGTAAGAAGCTGCCAAACTGTCTTCTAAGTGGCTGTACTATTTGCATTCCCACTAGCAATGAATGAGAGACCCAACATTTGGTGTTAGTGTTCTAGTTTTGGGCCATTCTAGTAGGTGTGAAGATCTTGTTGTTTTAGTCAACATGTTTTATATACAGATGTCAATATGTGTGTATGTGCTTTACTAAGGAATCTTAGAAAAAATCTCTGGAATGGAGAGGTGCTCAATTTCTTGAACAGACAGACTCATCTAAAAAATGTAAATTTTTCCTTTATTATTCTCATTTTAACAATTTTCTATAAACAAAATCAAAATATTGAGATTTTAAAAATTAGAATTCTCTGTGATGCTACTCTGGTATACTGTTGATGATATTCAGAAAAGCTTAGAAAGAGATGTCCACTAATTAAATATTGTTTTTACTGACAGCAGGATAGACAAATTAATCAAATAAAATAAAAAGTCTAGAAGCACACTCAAATATATGTAAGAATTGATATTTGATCATTGTGGCAATTAAGTTAGTATGGAAAGGAAAAATTATTCATAAATGCTAGCCAAGATCCCTTCTCAGTCTTTAGTAGTGAGCCACATTTGGACTACAAGAGTACAGCTCTTTTAGTTCACCCTACAGTGCTCAGCCATTGGTCCCAAAGAATTCCCTGAATTCAGTCAGAACTTTGTGTGGAGTCCATATCATCACCCAGACCTTCATGCTAAATTCCTGTTGGAGAACTTTGTTGTTTTGCCAACAAATCTGGGCTGGGACTAGGAGAAGGTGACACTTAGAGTGAAAATCTAAGGGAAAATGTAAATCTAGTAGGGAGCAACTTTAGCCGTCAGATTTGAACAGTATTGTAAGAAGGGATCAGTCCTTCTTCTCTCCTCCTGGATGTTCTTTCAAGACCTATGTACTGTGTAGCCACCTGTGTCGGGTTATGAATGTTCCTATATCATCTTCCCCCAGAGCAGTGGGGAACAGCTTGCCTTAGATTCCATGACTAAGGTCAGCAACTCAGGTAATGAGTTTCACATAATAATGAAAATCTGCATGTGACTTGTATCTCCACCTCAGTTTTATGAGACTTCCATAATTTTTAAGGTTCAACAGAATTCTCTGAATCTGAAGGACTTAGCAGGGAAGATTCGTTTACATCTATCCATGAGCCATCATCAGTATCTAAGTATAAAAAAGTTCCATCTTCCAAGACAACTGGTGATCAACATGGAGACTGAGCATTCATATGAATTGTGTCTCCCAAGTTTTATGTATTAGTTGCTTGATCCCCAGTGTGACTGTTAAGAAGGTTGGAAATCCTATTATGGTAATTGAAAGGTGTGGACTTGAAGAAGTGATTAGATTCTGAGGACCATGCCTGGTGAATGGATTAAAAATGGTAGTCATGGATGTGGTTGTGGGAGCTTTAAAAGAAGAGCACATGAGAGGTTAGTCTTTCTCTGTTCTGCCGTTTTCTGCCGTGTGAGACCCCTACATTGCTGTAAAACCACTACAGAAGAATTCTCACCATATGTGTTACTTGGACTTTGGACTTCCCAGCCTCTGAACCTATAAGCAATAAATTTCATTTTCTCACAAATTTCCCAGTTCCAGGTGTTTCATTGTAAGCAACAGAAACAGACTAATACAGAAAGTTGGTGCCAGGGATGGAGTGTTGCTTATAACAAATACTTGAAAATGTGGAAGCAGCTTTGGAACAGGGTATTGAAGAAAGGCTGGAAGAACTTGAAGGAGCAGGCTAGAAAAAGCCTAGCTGCAGGTGGGAGTTTACAAGACAAGAAAACCAGGGAAAGTTTGGAATGTTTTAGAGACTAGGTAAATGGTGGTGACCAGAATGCTTATGGAAATATGAACTGTAAAGACCATTCTAAGAAGGTCTCAAATGCAAATGAGAAGGGACTTATTAGAAACTGGGGCAAAGATCACCCTTGCTATGAATTGGCAAGGAATTTGGCTGCATTCTGTTCATGCCCCAAAGTATTATGGAATGCAGAACTTAAAGGTGTTGACCCAGTGTATTTGGCAGAAGAAATTTCCAAGCGTCAAAGCACTAAGGAAGCTGCATTGCTACTTGTAACTGCCTATGCTGAGTTATGGCATCAAAGGCATGACATAAAGCCAGAATTTAAAAAGGAAGCAGAACATAAAGATTTGGAAGATTTGCAGCCCAGCCATGTGGTAGAGCAGCAGAGAGCAGTCTCAGGAGAACAATATAATGGTGCTAGAGGATTAGTCCAAAAAAAAAAGAATTTATCAAGAGAAAAGGAAAAAGGCCCCAAAGGAATTGCATAAGCCTCTAGGGCCAACCCTTGCATTACAGGCCCAGAGGCCTTGGGAGACAGAATGTTCTTGGGGAACAGGAGGCACCCTCCACAGGCTCACTGCCCAGGGCCACCTCAGGAAACTGCTTCCAGCACCAGCACCCCAGCTGCTTTGGCTGCTCCACCTGTAGCTAAATTGTCCCCAGATGTGGCTGGACCCACAGCTTTGGAAAATCCAAGCCCGAAGACTTGTTGGCATCCATGTGGTGTTATGCCTGCAGGCTCACAGAATGCCAGAGTTCTGAAGGCTTGGGAGCCTGCATTCTGATTTCAAAGGATATATGGAAAAGCCTGGGGGCCCAGGAAGAGCTCTGTTACAGGGGTAGATTCACTGCAAATAGCCTTTGCTAGAGTAATGTCGAGCAGAAACATGGGGTCAGAGTTGTAGCAGAGAAACCCCAACAGCACCATGCCTACTGGAGCCACGAGTATGGGATGTTGAGACTTAGGACTTTTGAATTGAAATGAAGTAAGAGGAAATGAATGTATTTGTATGTGAAAAAGACATGAGTTTTAGGGGGTCAGGGATGGAATGCTGTAGATTGGATGTGCCCCCAACCTCACCAAAGCTAAAATCCCCACTGAAAACTATTGATAGTGGGGAATTCTGTTATGGTAATTGAAAGATGGGGCCTCACACAGGTGACTTTGCAGGACCATGCCATAGTGAATGGATAATGGTGGTCAGGAGCACGGTTCTGAGGACTTTAAAAGGAGAGAGCATGAGGAACTCTCTTTCTTTCTACTCTACCATTTTCTCCCATGTGAGACCCCAGCACTGCTGTAAAGCCACCATGAAAGAAGACTCTCACCAAATGTATTCCCTGGACTTCAGACCTCACAGCCTCTAAAACTGTAAAAAATAAATTTTGTCTTCTTACAGATTACCCAGTTCCAGGAATTTCATTATAAGCAACAGAAACAGACTAATACAAATACTAATATAAAGCTAGTATTACTCAGAAATTTGAAGTTTATAGATAATTGTATACTGATATTAAAGAAGTATTAATAGAGTTATGAGCTATCTCTACTATTGTCAGAAATATGAGTTTTATGTAATATGCTTGTACGTTATATCAGTATTAAAATAGCAATGATATTTATTACATTTTTTCTATGTAACAAACACCAAGTAATTTTCCAAGAAAAATAAGATGCTGAAATGTTCTTCTCAGACATAGCAATCCAGTTAAAACTTGTGATAACAGATTTTCTCTTGGCAGTCCTGCTAAAGATCAAAAAAGTAGGATTATGAAAGTTTTGATAATGAAAGAGCAATTTAAAAGTCAATATATAAATTTCGGTTTTTTTTAAATTCAAGAATTTAGGATTATTTAAGAATTGTGAAATTCTGAAATAATATCTGAAAGAGAAATTTTACGGATTTTTTTTTACAATAGTTGAACATGTTATCACTCCTCTCTCAATAACTGATAAAGCAACTAGATGAAAAGAAACCAGTAAATGCACAGATGAATTGAACGACATTCTCAATCAACTTAACCTATGTGACATGTATAGAACACTAGCTCTAATACCCTAAAAATATGCATTATTTTTATGTGCCCATGGAACATTCACCAAGATAGACAACATATTGGGCCATAAAATAATCTGGATACATTTTAAAGGCTTGAAATTCAAGCCTTGAGGTATGTTCTCTGATCACAGAGATTTACACAGAATTCTCTGATAACAACAGATTTAAATTAGAATTTAGTAACACATATATATCTGGAAAATCCACAAATATTTAGAAATTAAACAGCATGCTTTTAAATAAGCAATGGATCAAAAAAGAAAACATAAAACAAATTAGAAAACATTTTAACAGACAGAAAGTTAAAATTAACATATCAAAATGTGGGATGTAGCTAATTCACTGCTTAGAGAGAAATTTATAACTCTAAATACTTATATACAAATGAAGAAAAATTTTAAATCAATGATTTAAGTTTCCACCTTAAGTTCAAAAAAAAAAAAATAGAAGGAAGTAAATAAGAGTGGAAATCAACGAAACAGAAAATGGACAAAAAGTAGAAAAAAAAATAAATGAAAACAAAGGTGGTTCTTTGAAAAGATTAACAAATTTGATATTACCACAGCTAGCCCATATAAAAGAGAGAGAACCCAAATAAATGAACAATATCACAAAAGAGAGGAGGGAACATCATACAGACATTAAAAAAATAAGGTAATATTATGATGAACAACTTTATGCCAACAATTTTAACAACTAAGCTAAAATGAACAAAATTTTTAAAAGCCAAAATATACAAAAAACAATATGAGTAGAAGTAAAAAGTATGGATATCTGTTAGAGGAATTAAAATTACAATTAAATTTTTTTAATTTAAATTTTAAAAATTGAAAATTTAGAAAATTGTAATTAAAGATCTCATTATTTTTGATGCTCTTGTTCTCATATGAAAAAGAATGTTTGAAAGTCAGTGCAACTTTTGTGGTATTTTTGTTTGTTCATTTTTAAAGTTTTATTTTATTTTTAATTGACAAATAAATATATATTTTTATAGGGTACAATTTAATGCTTTGATGCATATGTACATTGTGGAATGACCAGATCAGGCTAATTAACATATCTATCACCTCAAATATTTATCATTTATTTGTGATGAGAACATTTAAAATCCTCTTTTAGCTATTTTAAAATGTATTATACGTTATCATTAACTATGATCACACAGTGTGCAATAGATCACCAGAACCTATTCCTCCTGTTTAACTGAAACTTTGTACACTTTGACCAATGTCTCCTTTTCCCCTGTTTATCTCCCACCCCCACAGCCTCTGGTAACCCCCATTCTGCACTCTACTTTCCTGAGTTCAACTTTTAGAATCCACTTATAAGTGAGATAAATTGTATTTGTCTCTCTTTGGCTGGCTTATCTCACTTGGTATAATGTCTTCTGGATTCATCAACGTTGTCACAAATGACATAATTTTCTGCTTTTTTAAGGCTGGTTAGTATTCCATGTATATATATACCACATTTAGGAAAAACTTAGTTTCTAAAGTTCACTTAGTTCACTAAGCTTATACAGTGCCTTTGTATAAATTAGAAAATAATTAAGTATGTTATTTGTTTCTATATAATCACTATTACAACAAAATAGATTTGTTATAAAGTGTATCTTATTTTTACAACAAATGAATTATTTCTAATAAATTACTATTTAGTATGATACAGTAATTTATTCATAATAAATGCACTTTATTTAAACTGGGAATGTAAATAAACAGAAAACAATATGAACTGCAATAAGAAATGTTAGGGTTAGACAGTAAACAGTAATACCAATAGGTTATTATATTTTTAATTTACTCTTGCAGATCTATATAGAAACCAGAAAAAGCAACTCTTTACTGAAAATCTCAAGTTATATTACATGTGGTTGAAGTACCAGTCTCTCTATTATCAATCTCCTTTTTCTTTCATAAATTGAAGGGATATGTTGACTTCCATTAGAACAAAATACTTTTCTCCCCTCTGGGGCTAATTGTTATGATTTACTAATTTTGTTAGAGCACAGATACTTCATTGGCACCAACCAGAAGATCAGCATTTGTGTAATAAATATTCAAATAGCCCATCTCTGGACTCAACTCAAAATTTTAATAGAAGAACAAAAATGTGTCATAAAAACAAAAATACTACAGTGAAAATTGTGCCCCCTTAGGTGTGGTGACTTGTGCAGTGCATGACCTGAACAACTGCATAAGGCCATCTTTAGCTTGGTCTACATTTAGTAGAACTTCTATGAGTCATTTTGCTGGATGCCAGAAATACAAACATGAAATTGATGTATTTCTGATCTTCAAAGTATGCACTATAGAACAGAGTTAACTTCTATGGTTTTTCAAAAATCTTTTCTAAGGAAAACATTTTTTTCATTTATTCATTTATTCCTTCTACACATAATTATTGTCTTTTAGAGGGTACTAGGTATTACTCTAATATTGGGGAATAAAAAGTATTTTCTTACATAAATATACATTTTAAATTACTTGCTTTATGTATTTCCATTTGCTTTTACTTTGGGGATAATATCTGTACTCTCTTACTTTGATCCTTAATTATATTCAACTTTCAAGGCAGCTAAGTTTTGCTACAATACACTGTAATAGAAGAATCAGTGGATAGCTTTTTAAATAGTTAAAAGGTTACAATGCCAAGCTAATTGATTTCAGTCATTCAATTTTTTTTTTTTTTTTTTTTTTTTTTTTTGTCCTTCTTTGGCACAGGGCTTTTCATAATGCTTGACAAAGCATGATTTGCAAAATAGAAAAATTACATCACATGGCACTAACTCTTTGGACTTTCCTGCTGTATGAGAGATAGTCCAGACAACTTCTTTCGCACCTAAAAGAGAGAATCTCAAGAGGTCACCACTTAAAAACTATAATCACAAACTCTTCATTAGAAATAGGGTTAAAGGGCTGACCCCGTGGTTCACTAGGGAGAGTGCGGCTCTGGGAGCGCAGCAGCGCTCCCGCTGCGGGATCGGATCCTATATAGGGATGGCTGGTTCGCTCACTGGCTGAGCGCGGTCACAAAAAAGGACAAAAAAAAAAAAAAAGAAATAGGGTTAAAGAATAAATGATATAAATGCTGTTTCAAATGCTCCTCAGTGATCCTCTTTCCTTGAGGGATGAGTCTGAAAACAGTCTACATGGCACTGCACAATATGACTTACTTTCTACATCTGGTTTTTCTGTCATGCAAATGCTTTAAAAAATGACGGTGTTTTGGCTTACATGGTATGAACAAGAACTTCTCCCACTAGAAAGAGGGACAACTGGTGTAACACTCTGGAAACTTGAATGTGTGGATATGAATTGCTATTTGAATCTCTGGTAGGTCCCATTCTGGCAAACTGCCACCACTTCCTTAATGGTTCCTCTTCAACTTAATTCACTGAATATAACCTCCAAGTAGTTCAGAGTAGATGAAATCCAGAAACCAGACCTTCTCATTTGTAGCCATGTTTGTAGGACTCAATTCAAAAAGTAGATAAAATGGCTAGGATTAAATGAATTTACTGGCATCTTCGTGAGAAGAACACGGAGAATAAGTCAGCCCATTTGTGTCTCTTGGACTCCTCTCCCTGGTATCTGGGAAGTTTTTGCAAGGATCACTGTCTCTTAACTCTTTTCTGTTATCTGCTGTATTTCAAAATCAGTTCGTCTAGGCCTCACAATGGATGCTATGTGCTATGCTGAACAGTCTCTACCAATATTCCGTCCTTGGACTAAAGAATTAAAGAACAAACTGAGTATGCTCTCTGCCCCTAGTGAAATAAGTCCAGAAAAGCTCATGAGCTTTCTCTCTGTTCCGTAAAATATGATAGAAATTAATTTAAACTCAAATTAAGTCAGAAAGAAAAAAATATTACTTTTTTGAATTACAGATGACTTTTGTAAAGAAAGTTTTATAAATTTTATGAAAGAAAATTTAATCCCCATATCTTTTAAAACAAAATATTTTTGAAAAGTTAATCTAGCAAAATCTACATTCATAGAAAATGTAAAGTAAAATTTATTCTTAGTCATATTAGATTTATCATGAATTAATAATTTGTCCTTAGTCTTGCTTTCCCATTAGTTCAATATCCTTGTGACTTCTAACTTACTCTTTTTCTCTTTAGTATAGTCTTACTACCTGCTTCAGATCTTTTTTTAGTATTAGAATATATACATAGGCAGAAAGCATTTCCTTGTTCTGGTCAAGATGGCGGAATAAACGTTCCCAGCGTCACTCTTTCCCACAAATCAACCAATTTACAATTACAAAAATGTCACATCAGCCAAGCTGGGGCCGCTGGAGCTCAGGGGAAGAGGAGGAGAGACCTACGGAGTTCATGTGGTGGGAGAAAATACGATGAGAGAAAGAAAAAGCTGATCTGAGCATTTCAGGCCTAGGCTGCTTTAAGGCTCGAGCTGCTGAGCACATGGAGCAGGAGCCAGAAGATGCTGCAGCTGTGCCCTTCAGATGGAATTACTTGGAGGTGACAGGGGAGAAGAGGACCTTGGTGGCCCCCAGGACAGTAAGACCACTAATAGGGTTCCCATGGACCCATGCAGGAGCAAGGAGCCACAACAACCAGAAAAAGGGGAGCCACTCAGAGGCTGGTGAGTTATTGCAAGGGACAGCACCAGGCCGGTCCCATGGGAAGTGTTTGGAGCATGGGCAGTGGGCGAGATGGGAACACCAGCAGAACACTGGGACACAGTAGGAACAGACAACCTGTCCCCCAATCAACATAGGACCACTCAGGGGACACTGGTCAGGAACACAGAATTGCATGGGGTGGAGTTTGATGAAAAAACTCAGGCCCAGATCAGAGTTTCTACACAACACAGATCCACTGGGTCTCTGGAGAGCCAGAAGTACCTATAAGATCAACCATTAAACCCTGAGCTGCACAAAAAGTCTTCCCTAGGGAAACAGCAGCAAAGCAGCAATTTAAACAACCACACAGTTCAAGTACTGGTCCCCACAGGAAGTTCCCCTGCGTTAGAAGCAAAGGACAAATAATTAGTTCCGGCCCAGGAACACCACCAGCACCTTGGGGCCTTCCTGGGAACCAAAGGCTTGGATCTGGGGACCGAACCCCACTCTCACTTCCAGGCAAACTGTGCCAGTGCCTTGGAGCCAGCACAGGTACCCGAGGCACGGAGAAGGGGACTGGACCCTCCTCCCACAACCAGGCACACCATGCCAGCACCTCGGAGCCCGCCTGGGGACCTGAGGTATGGAGAAGCGGACCGGACCTCTCTCCCACAACCAGGCACACTGTGCCAGCACCTCGGGGCCCACCCAGGGTCCTGAAGCATGGAGAAGGGGACTGGACCTCTCTTTCACAACCAGGCACACTGTGCCAGTGCCTTGGGCCCCGCCCAGTGACCCAAGGCAAGGAGAATGGGACCGGACCTCTCTCCCACAACCAGGCACACCATGCCCACACCTCGGAGCCTACCCGGGGAACCGAGGCATGGAGAAGGGGACCGGACCTCTCTCCCACAACCAGGCACAACGTGCCAGTGCCTCGTGGCCCGCCCAGGGTTCCGAAGCATGGAGAAGGGGACTGGACCTCCCTCCCACAACTGGGCACACTGTGTTGTGCCTTGGGGCCCACCTGGGGCATGGAGACAGGGACTAGACCTTCCTCCCACAACCAGGCAGGCCATGCCAGTGCCAGAGACCCAGGGCATGGAGAAGGGGACCAGACCGCCTTCCCTCAACCAGGCACACCGTGCCAGCACCTCAGGGCCTGCCCAGGGACCTGGGGCATGGAGAAAGGGACTGGACCCCCTCTCCCCCAACCAGGCACACCAAGCTAGCTCCTTGGGCCTCACCTGGTGACCCGAGGCATGGAGAATGGCACCAGACACAGCTCCCACAACCTGGCACATGGCACCAGCAACTTGGGGTCTGCCCAGGGACCAGAGACATGGAGAAGGGGACCAGACACACCCCACAACCAGGCATACCGCCAGTGCCAAGGAGCATACCAGAAACAGCACCTCCATGTAGGTGGCCCACTGCTGCCTCCTCAAGAACCATGGCTGCCACGAAAGTGACTAGACACCACAAGCATCACGCAAATGGTCCACCAACCACTGGAGTGCATTCACACAAGGAGAGTCACCAGCAGAGTCAAAGAAAAGAAGAGGATGTCTCTCCACAAAGCCCATTTCAGAGTGAAAGAAGAAGCATCTGCTCTATGCTAATATTGGGGGATCCATTCACATCTCTCAGCATTGGACAGATCATCTAGGCAACAAATTAACCATGTTTAATGGTTACCATGTATTCTTTCAGAAGGAGAGAAGAAATTTAGGGCAATTAGAGGGGAGAGGGGGAGGGAATGGGGGAAGGGGAGAGATTGGACAAGGGGCATAAATAATAATTACGATTTGTAACAATACATATGCTAGTAATATTGATTTGATCAACATATCTCAATGTTCAACCGCCAAAATATGTATAATCGATGTTGATTCAATAAATAAAATAAATTTTTTTTAAAAAAGGATATATACATAGGCAAAAATTTTAGATTTTTTTAATAAATTAACTGAAAATAAACTACAAATTCTGATTATATAAACATAAATCCAAATCTGCATTCATTAAAACCAAGAAAGCATTTTAAGTTCTATTTCTCAGAAAAAAAATTTAAACAAAAAAATGCAGAAATATTTCTTCTAGAGCCATTTTGATTTGTAGCTGTGATTAATATCTACAGGTAATGCACATGTACCCCTATTAGATGTTTGAAATCATAATTTATGATTTATTTTCTAGACTAAACTGTTACCATAGAATCATAAGTAGGAAGAGAATTTTGATGAGGTTTCCATCAGAGCATACAGTATTTCATCTGTCACACGACCTTTCACTGTTTATAGAGCTCCAGAAAAGGGTACACTTCCTGTTGCCCTTAGAAGACATTACTGACTTTGGTATTCAGAGTTGTAAAGCCATGATACACATATTCTTCCATATTTAAAACTAAAATATTCTATCCACTTAATTTTTTAGTTCTTTTCTTCATCTTTTCTTATGTGTTTATTAAATCCTGTTAAATACCATTGATTAATCTCCTTAAAAACTTTTAAGTCCAAAGCTTGAATAATTATAGCTTTATTAATATTGTGTATTAGGACCTCCTCTCAATTTTCACCCTTATGTGGTACATGACCAGAGCTTTATCTTTTTCAAGGGAAATGAGAAAACCATATGAGTTTTAAAAACAGGGTTTTACATTTCTTTCACTACTATTCAGAATGCCCATAATTTTATAGTCACATAAGTAGTTCTCTTATACAATTTAAAATATGTCTTTTAAGATTAATTTTTAATATGTCTTCTTGGAGCATTTTGCTTTGGGGTTTTAGTAGCAAATCTTTTCATTAAACTTCTAAAAAGAGTATATATTCTGATGTCTTAAGATGGAATGTTCTATGCATGTCAATTAGGTCAAGATGGTTGAAAATGTTGTTCAAGTTCTCTATATCCCTAGCTGACTTAAAGTTGCAGTTACTGTACACCGATAGGGAGGGAATGAAAGCCAGAATCCTAAAGGATAAAGTAAAGTAGAGAAGTGTGTAGGCAGACAGGATAGACCAGCACTTCTCAAACTTTGATGTGCATATTAATCACCTGGGGAATTTTATTAAAATGCAGATTCTGATTCAGTACTTCTGTATTGGACACCAAGATTCTGCATTTCTAACAAGGTCCCAGGTGACACCACTGCTTCTGGTCCGCAGAGCACGCAGAATAGTGAGACTACCCTTTAGAGAAGGGGAAGAAATATGGGGGAAAAAATCCAGAGGATAACAGTTCAAGACAGCACAGAATAATGGGAAAGTATTATCTTGCTTTTATTTCTGATCATATTTATATGCAGAGGAAAAGGAGCAGAACAGATGAAGGAGAAATTATAGATGAAAGACATTACTACTAACTTAAAATGAAAGAAGTAATGTGTGCAAATGACAAAATGAATCCAAACAAGGAGGCAATACCACAGACCTGTAAGTTACTTTTGCAAAGCAAGAGGGATAGTGAAAAGTAGGAGGTAGGGAGGTTGATGAGAAGTTAGTTATAGAGCTGATTGGGAAAAACTTTGAGGAAACTCTCTTTAGAAGGTTTCAGTATTCTCACTGATCATTCTGACCCAGAGCACTCAGAAGCACGGGGTATCCCTCAGCCACTCATCTCCCCTACGCACAACTATCAAGTAAAGTATATCTAGAGACATCCAAAAACATTGCATCAGAGTTACTTATCCAAATGACAGTAATCTGGATATAGAAGGATTGGCTATTTTTGTGAGATAATTTTTATTTTTATTTGTTACATAAAAATCCTCTAAAGACTAATATGTGATACATCTAACCAAACTAAATTTGGAAAGAAATTATAGAATTCATTCTCTGGGCACTAAAATTATTATTTAAAAATGTATTATACTGAATTTAAAAGATATGAGGTTACTAATAGCTAATAATTATGTGGCAGTTAAATTTTTCACTTTTTTGATAATCATACTTCAAATATCAAGTGCTATAGATGATTTTATATGCCCTCTTGCATAAGTGTAGCAAGAACCTTTGAAATATCTAAAGGATGCGAGAAATGTAGGCATACCAACCAATAGTCCTCCATGTGGTTATGAAACAATGAGCTTTTTATTACTTACCATCTTTTTATTTTCCATGTGCCTACCTAGGTTCATCAATACAGAACACTTAATTTCTTTGACAAGAAATTAGTTATACATTTAAGTGCTCTGTCATTATAACTCTACTTTCTAATTTACACAACAGATTGGAGAGCAGTCACCATGATAAGCACTTGTAGTACAATGGTGTTAATGTTCTGATAACTTGTATTAAAGTGTCACTGTCACATTCCACCAGCCACCATAAAATTGATGCTCTTAGGGCAGGACTTCTTCATCTGACAAAGAACCGGGGTTCTCCCTATCAATCAGCTGGTTAACATTCATACACACTTCTATTTTAAAGTCTTTTGGAACAAGATCTCATGTTTGAAACAAGAACTGCATGTTCTATCAAATCTATGCTCTTATTTTCTTTTTAGTATTAACAATGGATATACATTTTTATTGGGTTTTTGTCCTCATGGGAAACATAGAAACCAATCATTTCAGAGGTCAAGAATGAAGATTCAACTCAGCACCAACACATTATGAACATGAGTGGCTTTTGTAATTATTTACATGGAATCAATTCTACGTCCCATTCTCTTTCTGAGGTTATTCTGAGAAATATCTTCATTTGAAAAGAACACTTTTACATTTTTATCATCAATTACTAACTCCAGATTATATGCAATTCCTTATTTCGGCATCATTTTGTTTCATAGCCCACTCAAGCTACTGTTGAAATGAAAAATTCTGCTTCTGATAAAAGCAGGAGGAGTGAAGAACATGGAATGACTCAAGTGAGGTAAATTTTGCATTGCACATTTAACTGCATAAAGAAGTATACCTTAGGATATTTAACGTGTTTGCAGACTTTTTATTCCTTAAACCATTGTGCTGCATGCCAAATTTAATTGAAGAATTTGATGTAAATAATCCATATGACATTGTTAGTATGTGCTTTTTAAGAAAGTATTTAGGAGCTGAAGAAAGAGTGATTTGGGGACCGAGCCCGTGGCGCACTCGGGAGAGTGCAGCGCTGGGAGCGCGGCGACGCTCCCGCCGCGGGTTCGGATCCTATATAGGAATGGCCGGTGCACTCACTGGCTGAGTGCCGGTAGCGAAAAAGACAAAAAAAAAAAAAAGAAAGAAAAAGAAAAAGTGATTTGGAAAATGATGTAACACAGAGATTTCTACTTTTATGTTTTCAGATACCCTAGAGCAGTGGTTCTCAGTTTGGAAACCCTATACTTCATAGGGAATCACAAAAGCTAGAAATGGTATCCTTCAAGTTTTAAAAATATTTTTAAAAACATACTGGAATTGTAACTTTTACCTAGAGTAAAGCCCCATTTGCAAACATGGGAACTGTGTTTGCCTTTATTGATTTCAAATTAGTGTAGTTACACTGATGATCTCATGCTAATTAGATGCTCTAATTAGCACACTGAGGCAGAGGGAAGGTAATGTATGGTATCTTTCATTACTAAAAGTGGAGAAAATAAGCATTCCTTAATAACTGTTTGCTATGCACTCTTAAAACATTAATATAGAACATAGGTGTGAAATGATAAAAGAGTACTTTGGTGATGAAAAAGCCTTTAAATCTTCATTTCTTCATGTTTTGCCTTCTTTTGTGTGTCTTAAACTTAAATCTGACAACTTGGTTAACGTGCATTTTTGTTTGTTTGTTTTATATTCCTTTTCTGTATCATGGCACTTTTTACACTTTAGATCTAGTATGGACATAAACCTATTCTACATTTCATTTACATGTTTTATTTATTCTTTGGCCATCTTGCTCCTAGAAAGCACCCTATATAACATATTCTCAGTCTTTCTGTTCACATGTAATCTCTAACTAGAATAATTTGCCCCTAGTTCTTTGCCACTTTTGCTCCTCAGCTTCAAGGCCAGGTTACATTTTATATCTTCTATAAAGTCCTTATTTGCTCAGGCAGAATGTGCCCAACTATGATTTGGCATATATCAAGCATTGCACATCATGCTGCATCATAATTATAGATGTACATTTCTATCCTTCCCACGGGCATTATACATATCCATACCTGGTAATTAGATTTATACACATCTCTCTTTCCCTGTCATTTCCAAGCAGCCACTATTCTCAGGCAAGCAGCTGCCATGACGCCCTCTTGCCTGCTGAGTTTATGAGGGTTGACAATGACATGGGAACAGACTGGGCAGTGGCCCAGAAAATGGTATGGGCAGTTGTGCAGCCAAAGTCCAGCACTGCCCAGAGTGGTCTCCTCACTAAGGGAGGGAAATCAGTGAAAAGAGGGATCTGCCTGTGCCTCCTCCCAGTGCAGGCAGAATCTCTGAGGTGGGGAGATCTCTAGCTAAATAAAAGCCCTGAAAAACCCAACATCCTTTCTAGTCCCAAGGAAACTTTGAGGCACCCTGGTTCCTGAGGCCCCACTACTCTGAAGGACCCACCCTTCACCACGATTTCTCTTTTTCTTCCAAGAGATGATGCCTGCCCTGGGTGGGATTCCCTCACCAAAATCTCCTGGGCCCCTCAGACATTGACATATATGAGTACAACTTTTCAATTTCCGACCCCATTCTATAGGCTTTGAACTAAAAGCACAATCTAAGAAAGGAAGCTAGAAGTTAAGATTTGGGACTCTAGAGGATGCATTTTCTGCCTGGTAGGGCCAAGGAAAAGACAATGGTTTTTTCTTCTGAATCATTGAAAAATGAATCAAGAATCATTGGAGAAGCAACATTTATTTTGTGGACTTTTAACTTTACTTGGTAATCTTTTGCATTTATATAATGCACAAAGTACTTCCTCACCACATTGATTCCTAGAGCAGGCCTGTGAGTAAGGAAGATGGCCATTTGCCTTTCTGTTTGTGGTTTAGGAGACCAGTGTCCTGTGCTTGGTAGACATGGAGTCCCACACTCAGGTATGCTACGAGCTAAGTTTGTACTTAAGTTAGTACTACTGCAAAGTTGGTCCCATTAGGGTTAACACTGGTTGTAGAGTAAAAAAAATTAAACGAAGTATCGTTTTACTTTCCTGTCGTTAAAGATCTGGTTAAGGAAGAGGAGAAAGGTTCATGAGCTTAGATTATCCCCCAAAATGCTGCCATGAAAGAATACCTCAGCATTTTACCCATCACTAGAATGTCTAATGGAGCTTATGGTGATCGAAGCATAACAAAACAGGCCCTGCCTGGGTCCGGGGGTCCTGGAAAATAGGAAGGTATTACAATCTACATTCAGATTGCCTGGCTGGGCTAAAGTTATAAGACTGAAGTGGAATATTTGTAGCAAAGGAGGAAAATCCTCTTTCTTTATACTTTTTAGCAAGAAGGAAAATATGAGGCATGAGGTGCCACAGATAAATTACAATTATGAGGACTGCCTTGGGTCGAATGTCCCCCCAAAACTTACTTAGAATTAGCTGAGAAAATCCAAAATTAATTGACCCTGGAACCTTGAAGTTATCAGTAGATTTTGAAGCTATGATACACAAGGGCTGAGAGTTACCCACAGCCTTCAATCACACAAGTGGGGGATAAGTTCAATATTCAACAGTTCTGCATTAGGATGCATCTGCAGTCAGCACTCTGCAAGTTAGTTTTCTGGCTTAATGAAGTAAGAATGCTATGTTTTTCATGCTTCTGGAACTAGAGCTTCACATCATCCTCTGTTTACCCTTCAGAAGAACAAGTTGGATTTGGTCATAGAGTCAGGCTCAATGGCTTCTTCCTTCCATTAGCAGAGGATGACAACAAGTTTAAAAGAAAGAATAGAATAATAATAGCTGCAAACAGATTTTTTTTCTGTTCATACTATTGTATATATGGGTCATCTTAAAATAGGGTCTTCCTACATGTACTCTAAGCTGGAGGTAGCAGTAATATAGCAAGATCACTAACCTGAGTCAGGCATCAGGATTCAGATCTCTCTCTCCACTAGGGCAATTTATGTAGGTTTCTGGTCTTCACTTTCTTGGTAAAGAGAAGTTGAAATAGCTAGCCTCTTGTTGGGCCTTAAAAACTAATGCCACCTTAAGTGACATTACAAGCCGCGCCATTATGGGCCCGCAAGGGTGTATTAACATGGCAGCCTAAGACGGCGCCAGGAGGAAGTAGGGTGGGAGTGTCTGCAGGAACCTTGCCTTAGCCCTTATTGGCCAAATACACACCTCTGCGCTCATGAACACTGCGTGATTGCAATAGCTAGGCACTGAGACAGGATGCATGCTCTCGTAACCTTTAAGCTGATTGGAGGATGTAAAAACCTCCCTTCCCCATTTGCCTTTAAAAGCAAGTGCTTGTGTGATAATAAACGGAACTGCTGGACAGAACCCCCACCGCGTCTGAGTGTCCTTTAACGGGCTGGTTGGGGCCGGCAGCTGTGCTCACCTCTCTTCACGGCTTTCTTCCCCCGTCTCCTTCCAACGGGGACTGGAGGGAAAGAGGAATCTGGGCAATTCGCTCGCCCACCAGAAGGAACACCAAGGGAGAGACTGATAGCAAGGCAAGGGCTGTTCGGGTCGGCTGGCGGCAGACCCAACAGCCTCTGATGTTCCTCTCACCTAAAATATGTTATTATTATGTTTAAGTTTTACATTCATCAAACAGACTTGCAAAGTTACTTCCCCTCATTTGTTATCAAAGTGGTAGATCTTCTATTACCATGCAGCTTTATATACAGTCATGTTTTTTGATTGCAGAGATTTTATTAATTCATTTCACTTGGCTCAAAATATGAGAGGATATTTTGATAAGTACATGTAAGGATGCACATTTTTCCTTTTGCTCCAGGCTGCATATGGCTTGGCACAGCAATGAAGCATGCATCTGAAAAAGTGTTTAAGGGACAAGATTTACTCTATGTAGCTACAGAGGACAGAACAAGGACCAACATTCAGAATATACGGAGAAGCAGTTTAAACTTAATATAAAACACTTTATATTGATAATGTTTTCTAAAAATCAAAGTGTGAAAAAATAAGATATAATGTTGTAAATTGGTGCTTTCTCCAGCATCATAAAACAGCCAAAATGAGGCCCAATATCTACCAATCAGAAATATAAAAGGACTCCTGTTTGGGCACGGGGGTCAGATTCTACTGCATCTGAGATGCTTGCTTCTACATTATCACTATGACAGGCATTGCTGGTCATGCACCCCATCTCCATTCTTCTCTTCTTCCTAACAGCACCCCATTGCATGGTGAAGTGTCACCATGAAAGAAAAAAAATGTCTTTCAGTTTCCCCACCTCTCTTGCAGTTAGGGGTGGCCATATGACAAAGTTCTGGCCAATAGCCTTCAAGTACAGCCTTCTGGCTATGGTTGGGAAAGCATTTCTTTTTCCCATATGGTAACCTCACTTTCCTATTTCCTCTTTCTTTATACTTTTTAGCTAAAAGGAAAATATGAGGCATGAAGTTCCACAGATAAATTACAATTATGAGGACTGCCTTAGGTCGAATGTCCCCCCAAAACTTAATCCCCACTGTGACTGTTAAAAGGGTGGGAAATCCTATTACGGCAGTTGCAACGGAGGGCCTTGAAGAGTTGGTTGGATTCTGAGGACCACGCATAGTGAATGGATTAAAAATGGTAGTCATGGGCGCGGTTCTGAGGCTTTAAAAGGAGAGTGCAGAAGGAGCTCTCTCTCTCTCTGCTCTGCCATTTTCTGCCAAATGAGACCCCTAGGTCACTGTTACCACCACCAAGGCCTTTACCAGCTGTGTTTCCTGGACTTTGGACTCCCCATCCTCTTAAACTGTAAGCAGTAAATTCCATTTTCTTTATAAATCACCCAGTTTCAGGTATTTTGTGATAAGCAACAGAAATGGACTAATATAAGGAGAAAACTTAAAACTTTCACTCAGGGTTTCTGATTTTGAGGGCAATGCTGAAACTCTCCCAGCTCGCTTTTTGCAGAAAGTCTTCAAGTACAGCTGTCAGAAAACCTTAATGGGCCTCTAGTGTTTTCAGCCCTGCCACTGTGGTGTAATGAATAATCAGCCTTTTGTGGCCACCATGCCTCCAATATGGTGGATTATCTTCTGGCCCCTAATAGGCCTGTTTCATTAAACAAGCAAAGCCTGCTGGTAAAGGTATTTCATGCAGCAGCCAAAGTATTTCTTCACGCATAGGGCTATGAATTGAAAAACCACTATGGAATATTTCTGCAAACTTTTGCAGATTTTCATGGGGCATGGAAACTAGGCTAGAATCATTATCTTTATTAATTCAGGATATGTATAACTGAAAGATATATTAGATGAAGAGCAAATGCACTCCTACTGAGTCAGGTCCGGATAGCTTCTTAATGTCCATTCCACTGGTGACCCAAATCTTGACATATTCATATGGTAACACTTTTTTATCTAGGTTTTCAGTTATTCCTTGCTCATCTTTTATCATTTCTGCTTCTCTGGTTACATGGTGTATGAAAGGTAGGAGACTCCTAGAGATGAAATCTGGGCTTATGTTCTCAAACAGGAGACTGGGTTTTTCTTTTTCTTTTTGGCTGCTGGCCAGTGTGGGGATCTGAACCATTTACCCTGGTGTAGGAGACTGGATTTTAATCTTGGCTGTGCCACTTAACTGTACTTAGTTTAAGCTTACAGATGTTCAAATGTTTAACCTGTAAACAGATAGATGCCCACACTTCTTCTTGGGTTGTTGTGAACATTAAATGAGACAATATATGGACAGTACTCTGGAAACCATAAAGTGTTATGCAAAAGAAGTTCTGAATATCATTAGTAAGTGCATCAGTTAGAACTGCATTGGACTGCAAGCACTGGAAATCCTGACTCTCAGTGGCTTTAACAAGCAGGAGTTCATTTATCTTAGAAGAAAAGAACAAAAACTCCAGAAGGCAGCAGTTCAGGCCTGGGCCAGCTGCTTAAAGAAGTGACCAACTACCGATGTCACTATTTTTCGCTTTGCCATCCTTTTGTCCTCCTTACTATAATTTTTAGGATCTGGAAAGTCCTTATTTGTGTCCTGAAGAAGTTTTTGACCAGGAGAGTTGATCTATATAAGCGGTCTGAAGAAGGGACAGATGTCATTGTCCTGGAAGTATTGAGATATTGCTGATTACCCCTACTGCTATGAGAGTAAAAATAAAACCCGGCTGGACTCATGCTCCTCCTCTGAAGCTAGCACCTCAAGAAGATTGGTGTGTGATTCCCACAAAGACCTTGCAACTTTAGTTTCCTAGAGTATCTAAGGTTGGTAATGCACTCAATCTAAAACGAGGTATTCTAACGGGCTTACTAATGCTACTCTCTCTCTCCAAATAAATAAATAAGTAAACAGTTTTGTCTCATCTGAGTGTATTTATTTAAGCTATATAGACATCAAGGATTTATTTTACAAAAATTCAAATAGATCTGAGATTCTAGATCTAATTCAGAATCAATATGCGTATTTTCCTAATTGTGAATCTTGTTCCCTAAACGAATGTCAGAATTCCTCATAGGCATTATCTACGAGATAAGCAAAAAACTGCCAATGCATATATTTCAAGGCATACCCAGAATCCTTAGCGTTATTAAATAGCATTGATGAGTCAGTCAGCTAGTATTTTCTAAGCTGTCCTGAATTAAGGAGTCTGGCTGGTCTTGGTCTTAGAAGTCCATAAGCTGAATACTGAAAACTAACCTAGAAGTGATCAGGTCTATGGACTTGATTTACAACATGCAGATTTATAAGGAATTCATGTATAAAATTTGTGCTACAAATTACTTGTGAACTAGGGCCAAATCTTTAATTATGCATCGAGAAACTCAGAAGATAAAATTACATTCAAAGGCGGCTTGATGGAAATAGAAACAAAGGATGCCCAAAAAGGGAAAAAAGTAAGGTGTTATTATAAATTTATACATGAGATGGCCAATAAGTAATTTTTCATATTTCATATGAGTAGAGTTACAGCTTTAGGGCAAGAATAAACTCATATTGCTATTTTTGCAATGAAAGATAATAAATATTGAAAATTATGTAGTTTTAAAACTTTTTGACTATGGCATAGACATATTCCTAAATTAATTAATTTTATTGAGATTTGTGTACAGAACTTATTGATATTTAATGCAAATGATAAATATATTGTTAGGACTCTTGGTTGTACATAATAAAATGTATCACAATGGTTTATACAAAGGAACCTTTTTGGCTCATGTAACTGAAAAGCGTAGGAGTCAGATCTTCAGGCATGGCTGGATTCAGGTGCTAAAATAATGTTGTCAGACCTGATGTCTCTTCATTGCTTGGTTCTGCTTTTCAGAATCCGCCTGACCCAGGCAACTCTCCAGCCTGGTTGTAATCTTCTCTCCTCTTCTTTAATGTAAAGGAAATTCAGCTAGATGATCTCTATCTTTGTTTCAGCTCAAAGTTCTATGATGTATAAAGTAACCCAAAATAACTGCTAACAGTTTATAAAACATTTCTCATTATTCAATAAATATAATGGTTATTTGCAAGTGAGTACTGCATATTAAAATTTCATTAAAGGTTATTCTTATAGTCATTTTAAACTTACCCTGTACTTTTAGTAACTCTTTTCTTTGATATAAGCAAAACTACAAACTAGCCCAAGTTGAAGTATCACAAATTCCAAGTCAACTGATAACAAATTACTGAGATTTTAATGTAACTTAGATAGTAATATTAGTATACCTGTGAAAAGTATTTACAGAGTGTTAAAGGGAAATTTTACTCATTAATTGACAATCAACAATCAAGTTCTGAAAACCTCCTTTTTATAAGAAACAAATAGAAAATGGGATGCAAGAAGAATGCACATTAGCAATTGCAGGCCTCAGTTTGTTCCATTAAAATGTTGGGTGCCTTGGGAATAAATTCTGTTACAGGAGAAAAAAAGTGTAAAATTCAAACACTGGAGAATAAACTACTCGAAAGCACATTGTGCTTTATCAATTAAATTTGAATTCTAAAGGATGTTAAAGTACAATTTAACACAATATGACAGCTTATCTTTATTATGCAAAAATTCATCACTGATTTGATAATTAAATGGTCCTGAGATTGTTAGACATGTTCTCTTCATTTATATAAATAGTGAAATCATTAGTGAAAATATGAAAGTAATTTCAACTTGATAGGGACCACTAATGGTAGTAGTAATATTCTGGAACCTAAAGATGTCATATGAACGCTGTTCTGGGAAACCAAAATCACAGCTTTCTCGAAGATGCTATGTAGGGCTGATATGTTTTTCACTTGAGGAACCAATTAGAGCTACAGCATTAAACATCTTCAGATTCAGCGAGTTCAGTTTCTAGAGAGCTCCACAGCAGCCACTTACGGTTCATTTTTTGGCTCTGAAACTATTACTACCTCCAATGGCTATACAAAGTGAATATTATGTGCTTGCTCTTGAACACTCATGGTTACTGCACTTCTCTACACTATGATTCAATGTGATGTTTAGATTGTTCATTTTGACAGTCAGAAAGATATATTGCTTGATAGGCATTGAGATGGATGGGCTCACATAAAGCTATTGGTTAGATTTTCATTATACGTACTTACATGTTGGCACTTAGGGAAGGTATATCCAGATAATTGTCTTGGGATAAATGTTAGAGGTTAGAATCACCATTCAAAACTACTGTAATTTCCTTTCTATAAATTTATATACATTTTTTTTACGGCCTATATCACATCTGAAAATCTGACCTGACAATGTGTCAGCTCATAGTTTGATTGCTGCAATAGACTCCTAACTTGAAGTAATCTGCCTCCAGTTTCTCCTTCAGGCTATCGGGTCAGTTCAATGCCACCAAATTAATATTCCTATGATACCTTATACATTTTTAATCTTCCAAACAAAAACAATTTACCATTCTAAAAGTGAAGTATAAACTTTGTCCTAGTATCAAAGGCTATCTTTTCCCTTTTCTCTCATAATTTTTAATAAAAATTCTATTTAGATAATGAGTTGGGTGTCCCCAAGACCACACGGAGCTTTGATGATAAGCTAGGATTTACAGGACTCAGAAAAGCTGCTATACCCACAGTGACTGTTTATTATGGTGAAAGGATACAGATTAAAACAAACAAACAAACAAACAAAAAAGCTGCATGGGGTTAAAGCCAGGAGAAACCAGACACAAGCTTCCAGTTGTCTTCTCCCAGTGGAGCTGTGCACACAGCACCTAATTCTCCCAGCGACAATATCTGACAGCACATGCAAAGTGCAATCAACAGGAGAAGCTCACTCAAGCCTTAGTGTCCAGGGTTTGTAATACTGCTCACAGAGATGCAGCTCCCACATGACTGACCTTAGATACTGAATCTCTAGTCCCCAAGAGCTTAAACTGAGCTGTATGACCCACAGCCTCAAGCATACAAAAGCACTCTTATCAGGTAGGATATTCCAAGGACTCATAGGTTACCTCCCAGGAACTGGTCAAGGACAGGTCCTTTCTTTGGCATGTACAGGATTTGAGCCTTTAATGTAAAGATAGATTAGTCAACTCCTTGTTACTCAACCACATCTTGCTTATTCCTGCTATTGTGTCTACCAATTTGAAAAGTTTTCTAACCACCTATGCAAATCCTTACTACCCGTAAAGGCCCAGCACAAATCCATGCATCTATTTCCATGAAGACTTTCCCTCATGCTGTCCCACATCTCTACACATAGATGCATTTGCATCTCTGCCATGAATTTAAGACTTTTACATATTGCCTTCAAATACCACTTTACTGAGCATGTTATCTCTTTGTTGTCATGCAGTAAAATACTCAGGAAAGAAAGCATTACTGATATATCACTTAGGTTTATTATTCATTCTTTAATGTAGAATTTCATTTGCCCTAAATTATTCTTCCAATCTTCATATTTAATGTTAATATACAAAATATGCAAGTTCCTACCCATTCTTCATTTCAGACTGCTAGCACATATTTGTTGCCCATTTATCTTTTCATGCTAAAGAAATCTAATCTTTTTATGATTCTAATCACTTTGATATTAGTTGCTTTTCTCTGTACTTTCTCTACTTCTGGTACTTTTTTTTTTTTTTAATTGGTGACCAAAATATCACTACATTTTGCACAAGAGAAAGATACTTTAATTTCCAATAAACTTCTAGGTCTGTCCAGAATTTTACTAGGTTTTTTTTCTTCCCCCTCACCAAAGAACTTCATCAGTGAAATGTCCTTGATTACTTTTGAGTCTTTTTCCTAGGCCACAGTAATGATGGATGGGAGTCCATCATTCAATATTAAGATAAATGTTATTAGTATTGACAAATTAGTATGTTCTAGGCAGTGTTCTAAGTGTTTATTATCTTAATCTTCACAACCCAGAGGCAGGTACTATTGTCCCGTTTTCTTTGAAGCAATCAGGACATGGGAAGATTAATTAAAACCACAAGTTAAGTCTGAGTCCAGAGCCTGTGCCTTCCCTGCAAATGCTATGCTGGCCTAACCTACAACCCTAATTAACAGATTCCTTTTAAAAATAGCTCCTGTTTGTCAGAATTGAAGCATGTCTGGCCATTTTCTGCACAATTACAATAAAATTTACCCAAGTCAGATTGAGAGATCTAAATAGTTTCTAAAATAAAATTTTAACTTTTAAAATTAATAAAATTTTAAAAATTTTGCTACCTCTTTTGAGTCCTCTATTTCAAAATGTTACATAAGCCAATGGGCAGCATTCTCTGGCAATTTGTATCGTTCAATGAGTTTTCCTCTCGTAGAGTGCAATTTATTATTATCTGTGATTTTCCTGATATGAGGAAAATTAGGTGAAACTTACATATCTTCTGCATCTTTTCATATATCAAACAGAAACACATTATCTCCCTACCTCCTGTAACACACACTCAGTAGTTTTTAATATGTGAAACAATGCATTTTATCTCCCAGAAACGTCTCACACCCACCCCCACTCCTAGATTCTTTTCTAACATATTTCAAACATAATAACAGTTTAGCACCTTTTCATTATATAGTATTTGTAAAGCCAGTATATATAGGGAAAAGAAAACTAAAAACAAAATGTTTACAGCATAATTGAACATTAATGAGAAGAGAGAAAAAGCCACATAATATAGCTGAAAGAACACTGGAGTAGAACTAATAGGATGGGATTTTGATACTTGTTATAGCAATAGTTTATCTGTGACAATTCTGTCAAGTAATACTCTATAAGATTAAAAGAAAAAAACGTACATAAGAGGCATGACAAAAAATTAACATGGAATTGGATTTTAAGAAATTTTAATGCTAAAATTTCTCTCCATCTCCAAAAGATGCCTTGAAGACAATTCCATTCCCCAAATGACTCCAATAGGCAGCAGATGGTGTACTGTTAACTAATGATAGAAAACTGCTAAGTCCTATTTTGCCTTCATCCTTAGTTATGCAACCTACTCAGCAATCTTAAAACAGAAAAAAAAATGGGGAAAATGATTAATATGAATTATATCCATTTAAAAAGATGATTTCTAGTTGCTTTAAATGAATCCAGGCACCATAAATATATCCTAGAGTACTGAAAGAATATGATGAACGCTAACTCATGACCATGGGCAGTAAATCTTTGAGTCAGGATGATTTGGTTGAAGCACCAGATAGATGCAAGCTTCACAAGGACAAGAACTTGCTAATGTTGTTCCCTGGTATATCCACCACAGTACTTGGCATGTATTAATAGCTTGACAAATGTCCCTGACAAAATTCCAAAATCTATTTTTTAAAGTCTGTGAGCACACAGAAAAGGAAGCAGTGATCACCAGGAGGCAGCATCGATTCACAAAGACTAAGCCCAAATCACATAATTTTCCACTATAGTCAGGAATGAATATGACACCAAAGCAGCATTTGACTAAATTCACATGAATAATCTCTGTAAACAGGACAGAGCATAAAAACTAGGTATCTTGCAATTAAATGAATTTGTAGCTGGTTGAATGAGAGCTCTGCACTCTTTAATGGATCAGTATGAAGCTTGAACAAGATAGCTTTGCCTAGTCAACTTTTTTTTTCAGTCTTATATGTAAACAGAAAACAATTTTATCAAACTTGCTCATGATTTAAAAACTGAGAATAAGGGCCCAAGTTTACAAATAAAACCAAAATAAGTAAAATGAAATTAAAATGATTATAAGTAAATCTATTAAATGAGGTAATAACTACACAAGTTCCGAATGGAAAGATTTCCTGTTTACATGTGAAAGACTTTTGAGCAAAATCATTAGAGTATATGATTGTCACAGAAACAAATTTAACTTTACTGTGTATTTGTTAAGATACTGTAAACTTATACATACCTTCCATATAACCTGAATTCTTCATAATTTATATATTCTAGTCTTTTGTAGAGATATAGTAGCCAGTGGGGCAAAAACTAAGATGATAAGACCCACATTTGTAACTCTTACACATTGGTCACTGGTTACCTAGAATAATAGCTGTTTACTGTTACATCCTAGAAAACATACCAAGTGGTTTTTTTTTGTTTGTTTTTAAGTTTTTTTTGTACAAAAATTATTGCTTTTTTTTCTTTTTTTTTTTTTTAATTTTATTTTGTCGATATACATTGTGGCTGATTATTGTTCCCCATCACCAAAACCTCCCTCCCTTCTCTTTCCCCCCTCCCCCCCAACAATGTCCTTTCTGTTTGCTTGTCGTATCAACTTCGAGTAATTGTGGTTGTTATATCTTCTTCCCCCCCACCCGGTTTTGTGTGTGTGTGTGTGTGTGTGTGTGTGTGTGTGTGTGTGTGTGTGTGTGTGTGTGAATTTATATATTAATTTTTAGCTCCCACCAATAAGTGAGAACATGTGGTATTTCTCTTTCTGTGCCTGACTTGTTTCACTTAATATAATTCTCTCAAGGTCCATCCATGTTGTTGCAAATGGCAGTATTTCATTCGTTTTTATAGCTGAGTAGTATTCCATTGTGTAGATATTCCATATCCACTCATCCGATGATGGACATTTGGGCTGGTTCCAACTCTTGGCTATTGTAAAAAGTGCTGCAATGAACGTTGGGGAACAGGTATACCTTCGACTTGATGATTTCCATTCCTCTGGGTATATTCCCAACAGTGGGATAGCTGGGTTGTACGGTAGATCTATCTGCAATTGTTTGTTCCTCATACCAAGTGTTTTAAATGCAGTCTAATTTTACTTGTCCAGAACCCAGAAAGATGGGTGTTATTATCCCTATCTTAAAGAAAAAGATTCTGTAAGGCAATTAGAGATCCATTCAACCACATGACAAGTGCTAGGTCCTTTAATAATTCCAATACACTTTTTTGTTGTTGCTGTTGTTGTTTAGGGACTATTACATTTTGACTCATTACAGATCTACTGATCCACAATCAATAAGAGTAGGGCCCAAGAATATTTTTAAAGCACCTCAATAACACAGTGAAAATGGCCCACAGCACAGCTTTGGGAATTACCTTAGACTATCTAAGTATTTCTCAGTCAGGCTTCTAACAGAAGTTTGATAGCAGAGATTTTGAGATAGTACTTTCTAGTGACAGGCAGTATTGTATAAGGAGTATAAAGCCCTGGTCAAATTGGAGCCCTGTTAGTAGTGCTACCTCTTGTTATGCACTTAACCCTGCTGAACCTCTATTTTCCCATACATACAATGAGCACTGTTGTAATAAGCACTTAGCATCATGCCTGGCACATATGTACTCAATAAATGCTACCTACTAATTTCCAAGGTGAAGCCCAGAATATACTATATTGCCAGTTAAGGGTTGTTTTATAACTCTGGCTACTAGACAAGCAGATTCACATACCATTATGAAGGGCCTGTTCACTTTCTCATCCACATGGTGAATCTTGTTACACATCTGAGAAAAATGGTAACATCACATATTTGCAATAAATACTATTTAAAAGCTGTTCTTATCATACTTACATCTCACATTATTTGCCTAAAAGTTCAGAATGACTTTATAAAGACGTTAAACAGGATAAAGCAAATATTAATAAAAGCTTATCTTTAGTATCTCTTGTTCTTCTGGGATCAAGATTTGTAATATGTAAGCCAAAAGTGTCAGCATGTGAGGCCATTTATAAAGTGCTTTAGCCTAAAAGCAATGTTATTTTAAACTATTATTTTAGACAGTATCCTTTCAGTTAAAAGTTGTCCTTTTTTGAAGTTAATTGCTCTTTTCAAACAACTTTAATGAAAATATCTTGCCAAGAAACATTTATTTATTACTAAGTTGGGTCTAGATCATGCCTGAGTCACAAAGCACAGAGGTAACTACCGGTTAAAATTGATTTGAGCCTCTTTATAAAAAAGAAACTAGTTAAAGTCTCATTAATGAATATAAAAAACTCGACACTGCATATTAATCACGTCATCACTCATGGCTGTGGTTCCCTTACAAGTCTAATGCAAAAAGAAACCCAATTTGACTTGGTTGTGAGCATAAAATGCCTACCATGTGCATCCAGGAACAACGAATTGCACACCATTTCATATTATTACCATTCACTTCCCCCATAATCCATCATTAAAAACACACAAAATGATTCATACTTAGGGAATGCTTTTTTCAACACCAAGTAAATACACCTCTATAAGGCATTTCAGATTCCAAAAAGAGGATATTAGAAACCCATTACTGTGAGGGTGAGGGCTATGGTTTGTTTGTGATAATTTGTGTTGATACAAGTATACTTCACAATTTTGTGGAAAAATAGATCAAAATACAAATCTTTCCATGAACTTTTCAAAGTACCCTTGTATGTCAAGTATTTGGGGAAAATATCTGATTCTGGACTTCATTTGTATTGTTAGAATGCATTTTTAAAAATGCATTATTCTAGCAATTGAATGATCTGTATTCTTTGATTTTTGGAACTAGTTTACTAATTTAAAATAGCACTATTTATTAATATAGAATATTTGGTTCACAGTCCCTAATTAAACTTGCCTAAGTTTGCCTTACCTACTGAATCATTTTCATTTTATTACTAAACTGGTTATAAAACCTTACTCTACAAAAGCCAAATATTTATAAATAGCCAATACTAGCTAACCTCCCTCTAATTTTCCCAGACAGCACTAAACATCAACCAAGTTATTCTAGGTGACCAATGAAGAAAACTGCCTCAGCATTTCTTTCCTTACAAGGCTTGTTTCTATAAGAGTGAAGATATTTTCCTCTGGAAAATGTTTTATTTGTGAACCAAGAAACAATCATGTTTAATAAGTAAAGTTAAAAATATTAAAAAATATTAACGAAACCCATCTCTAAACTCTCTGAAAGAATCCATTTCAGAAGACCTTTTCAGAATTTATAAAAATTGGCTATAATCTCTTATTGAATTTATATTTATTTTAACCCAAGGGTCAGCAAACTGGCTTTCAGGCCAAATCCAGCCTGCCACCTGTTTTTGTAAGTAGTTTTATTGGAAGATGCCATTACTATTCATTTATGTATAGCCAGTGGCTGTTTTTAAGCTACAAAAGCAACGTTGAGTAGCTGTGACAGAAACTATTTGGTCTTTAGAGCCTAAAATATTTACAATCCGGGTATTTACAGAAAACGTTTGCCAACCCCTATTTTATGAACTTTCGTTTAAAAAAAAAAAAATTTTACATTTTCTTCTCATCACAAAGATACACACTATGGCCTACACATGAGTTGAGGAGAATTTTTGTTGACTAGCCTGTATTATCTAAACACTACTTACATTTGTTTCTATGGATTCTTTAAAAAGCCAAGTTTACTTCTTCTGAAATCAGGTTTATGGAACCAATGAATCATGGAAAGTTGCTGACAATAATGCCAAGCACTGCTTCAATACAAATTTAAGGTTTATTTACATACATTTATAAACAATAAAAACTCCTTTAATATTAGAAATTCCCCAATACTTAAAAATTAAAAGCTACAATGGCTTTTAAGACTACATGGAATCAATTTTTTCAGGTAACATACTGTTCATAAAATTCAATTATTAATATATTCATATTACTTTCACATCTAACCTAGTTGACATCCAAAGATTTTTACCAATCTTCCCCATCAATTCTACTTTTTCTAGTCATCCTTAATATCCAAGTCCCAATTTTTGGTCTATCTATTAAAACTTTATTAGCATTTTTCCTTTTTCAACCAAACATATTTTTACCCACACCTCTAAATGCAAGGGAACAACTTACAGAAGCACTGGCAAACCACCACCAGTGCAGGATACTAAATGCCAATGGGTCAGATAACTACAAAAGACAATATTTACCTTCCTGTGACTTTTTTAAAAGTCAGGGGAAAAATCACATATATCCTGCATCATTGATGGTACTTGTATACTTGATTCATATAGCATATGAATTTCTCTTTTCAACTAGTTTTCCATAAATATTGAAATATCAGAAAGTAGTAATTTTTTCTAAAGTTTTTCTAAATGATCATTAGATTTTCACACTATTTAATAGAAAATAAAACCCAGCTAGCAAACTTATGATTTAGGCAAAAAAACAAAAAAAAAATTTTCTCAATAAAATGTAGAAATATTTTAATTTACATATTACAATAAATCAACATGTCAAACTCCACAATTACATATTCATAAAAATTCCACGCATTGTCCTCAGAATAATCAGTTTCTGTACAAAGATTTACAGATATCCAGTGTATGTAAGTTTGTCCTCAGTGTGCTACAGAGTTTAGAGGTTCTGCTCGAATGTTCCCCAAATCAAGCGCAGAATCTGTTTCTTCATCAATTTCTCCAATGACTGCACTATAATTAATTTATGGAGGAAAAAAGTCAGAGTTAAAACAATCACACTTCTTAAATAAATATGCATCTTTCAAAAAATATTATCAACCAAATCAAAGCAATTAGCACTATTCTTCCAAAACATGTAAAACTGAGAGGACATAGTAAAAACAAACTACTTAAGGTAAAAAGCAAACATTTTCATGAGTCAGTGAATTGCACATTTAAGCCACAAAACTCAAGACAAAATAATTTGAAGGTAACATTATTACAGTAACTAATATTAAAGGACAGATTGCATATAGTGATTGGATCATAAGTCTTTAAAGGAAAAAGATGAATGGGATAAAAACGGTACAAAATCCCAAAACTTCTAATCCTATGATCTTAATTCAATTCTGGGACTATAAAAAAAAAAAATTACTAAAATAAAAAGCACATAAAAGTATCAATTATTTGAGCAATTCTGATGAACTAGATCTATTGATGATATATATTAGTTTCATTTTTATGATTTTTCAGTTTCAAAAATTTAAATCCAAGACCAAAAAGTACAGTTCTTCACATACAAAGATAACAGCAGCAACAGGTACTTTGGTATCTAACAAATGATTTTTGATGTGATTGGCTAGGGTTAAAGCCAGGAAATTTTTCCTTGATTCAGGATTAACATAACATCTGTAACATTAATTTCATTAATACCATGCTAGGTAACCAGCCCTTGGCCCTCTAACTGAATATAATCAATGTTATCATCCAGACCACAGGATGTATACAAAATACTCCATAAAAAAAAATTTGTTATTCGTTGGGTTTAAATTTGTTTGGTTTTAATGAGAGTAAATCCTAAAGAAGCACACTTATAATACAGAATTTGCCCAGTTTTGAATTAAACTATATAAATCCTTCAGTTCTCTAATAAATAAAAAGTACCAAACTCTGACAGAATATAATAAAGTGTTCTCAAAATAAAATTGAAGAATTCAATTCCACTCTTAAATATTTAGTATCATTTAAAATCCTTATGGTAGGGAGTAGAGTGCCAGTAAATGTTTGAAAACCACTCTATGGAGAAAAAGGGGGAGGGTGATTTGCAGCATTTACTGATGTCCATCATGCAAATACTCCTACCATGGCTAATTTCAAGCTATGAAACAAGACATCAATCAACTGGTTTGCAAAATTCCTGAAAATGTAACAATCTGCTTTCATGAACCAGTACAGACTGGCTCCATCACATCACTGGGTCTAGGGCAAAGGTTCACTTTTTTTTTCTTTTTTTTTAAACTAAAATTCAAGAAAATGTTTTGTCGGTTTTTTAAAAAATTAAAGTAAGAGAAACGTTCTTAAAATCAATTTTTATGCAAAGCCCCAATATAAACAATTAGTGTTGTTGTGGTCAGGGGACCTGGGCCCTGTCTGCTTTGGCCCCTTCTCATTCTTTACAGCTCATCTTATAACTTCACCTAAAAGTCATCGCTGTAGAATATTTTATAAACCCCTAATTTCTATTAAATATCAAATAATTTATTCATCTAATGGTGATTCCCTTAAGATAAACAACTTGAATGAATAAAGTATTCCTTCATCTTTTATATCTTACCTGTCCCCCAGAAAACCTAAAATTGCAAATGCATCTTTTTTGCTGCCTTCCAGCCATATTCTGATTTCACATAGTACTCACCAGAAAACTGCTAAAACATTCTTCTAGCCTCTATAACTGCACTGTCTAATACTAGCCACGTCACTATTAAAATTATAATGAAATAAAATTTAAAATTCAGTTCCTCAGTCACACCAGCAACTTACAAGTACTCAAAAGCCAAATATGGCTAGTAGCTACCGTACTGGAAAATGCAGATATACATCACTTCCATCATCACAAAAAGTTCTTTTGGAAGAGCACTGCTCTATACTGTTGCAGGCTTTTCTTAAATTGCTTCCACCAAATATTCTCAAACTGGTATATCAGTGTATCTCAAGTTAACTAAGGCCACAGGATGAACATGGGACATCTTAAGTGTGTCAATTATACTAAAAAATTAAAAGAAATTATATAACAGATAAAGTCCTTATTTACAAAAACAGCTCTATTATAGAGCATGAATTATTTTAAATTGTTCAAATGAGATTTCAAAGACACTTCTCAAACTCTAGTCTTGGACCCTAGGAATCCATTTACGTTCCTCTAAATTTCAGGCATTTGGAAGAACATTTTAAGAAGTCTCTCTAATGAAGTATTCAGTGTTAAGGCAGGGCTCTTTCTGGACCCTACCCAGGCCACTTAACAATTAGAAATATGAATAGATTGCAGTAGGTAAAAGTTTAATTTGTAAGGAGATGGCTTTGATTGGCTACTGAAGAATGTAAAAATAAAATGTATAGATTTGCCTTACTTTGAGCAAATATAAGAAAAGTCACACTTACAAAACAAGTAAATGCATGATTCTATTAACCATGTACGGATGATATAGTATGATATTGGGAAAACCTCTTCTTTATAAAGCATTCATTATATACCTGTAGTATAATCTTAACCTGCCTTAAAAGGACATGTTTTACTTACACATTGTCACCTCTTACGATGTACAGCCCTAGTACCACTTGTTCTACTCCTTGTGAAGAGCTGAACACTCGTTCATGGCTTTCATCCAAAATCAAATTAATGGTCTGGTCAAAACCTTTCAGTGTTCCCTGTAAAGAAAACATCCAGGAGAAAAAGAGAAATATTCTAGTTTACCTGAATGTGTAAATTCAACCTTACAACCATTTTACCTGTCAAGTACTCTGACAGAAGTACCTATTTTAAATATAAGTCCACTGGCAAATAAAATGCCTTCTTTATAATCAACACTATTCCATGACACAAAACTTACCTCTTGGTTTTTTAAGAGGGGGGAAAAAACTGCACCACACATATGATTAGTGTTCAGAGATACGGAAAGTTACCAAGGACACCTATGTACCAGTGTGAATATTTCCAAGTAGAACAAAAGCTCGTGTAGTCCAGGAGCTAACATTATAAGGAAACAAACTAAAATAAGGGAGAGTTAAGGGAAAATGATACATAAATATATAAATAAGGGGAAACCATATAGGCCAGCAATAGCAATGTAACAGTATCACTACATGCCACATGCTAGCACTAGGCACTGTGCTAAACACACTGCACACATTATGTCAACTATCTCTACCCTTTGAGGTAATCCTATAAACATCCCCATTTCAAAGAAGAAAAACTGAGGTACAGAGAGGTATTTGTCAAAGTCTCATGGAAAGTAAGGAGCAGAGCCAGAATCTGAACCACTAACGGCCAGCTCCAGAACCAGACCACAGCACCACTACATTATATTATCATAAACAAGTAAATAAAATTTGCCATTTTTCAGAGATTCAAATTAGTCCCATAAATACATACAAATTTCAACTGGTAGTTACAGCTAACACTTAGTGAGCACTTACTAGTAGCCAGTGTTCTACATGTCTCACATATTTATTATTAAATTCTCCCAATAACCCAGTAAGGTAGATACAAATATGACAAATAATTAGAACCAGAACTTGAAAGAAGCTTGGTTTTGAATAAAGGAAGACATGAGCCTAACACGGCACAGTAACTCGGATGCTATTTAAGTTTCAGAAGAAACATCAACTTATCTTGGTTTTGGTTTGTTAAATCTCTCAAGCTCACTACTGAATTGTTTCATGTTCCAAAAATCAAAGTATATAAAATTAGCATGAAATACAGAAAACCTAGAACCTAGAATTTGAAAGAGAAACAACATATGTAATATTCACTGTATTTAGTTAGCAAATGGTTGTTATCATAACACCCATACATAACTTCTTGGCTTCACTTTACACATAACTATTCCATCAAGTGAACTATGTGTCAAAGAAATACAGAATTATTTAACTTTAGTAGTAAAATGCTCTTTTTATATAGTTTTCCTTCTTCTGTAAAATTAAAAATAATTTTCCAATATACTATCTACCCTGTCAACAAAAATAAGGAAATTAAAACTTGAGGTTTTCACAAAATAAAAATTTGCAAATATCTATTGATAGCAATAGCTTCTTGAAACATTGAGATTAAAATACAGATGCTCCTCTACTTACAAAAGGGTAACACACTGATGAACCCATCTTAAATTGAAAATATAAGTCAAAATGCACTTAACATGCCTAACCTACTGAACATCATAGCTTAGCCTAGCCTACCTTAAATATGCTCAGAGCATTTACATTAGCCTACAGTTGGGCAAAATCATCTAACACAAAGCCTATTTTATAAGAAAGCATTGGGTATTTCATGCAATTATTGAATACTGTCCTGAAAGTGAAAAACAGAATGGTTGTATGGGTACTCAAAGTACGGTTTCTACTTAATGCTTTCACACCATGGAAGTTAGGGACCGTCTGTGTTTCAAACTGCCCATATTTGACAAAATACAATGTGAGATGCCTAAAAAAATCCATGAATGCTTCTTTGATTAAAGAAGGAAGAAAGGCAACTGCTCTTGGCTTTAAAGTCAAACTCAATTTAAATCTGTTTGGTTCTGCCACTTATCCTTGTAACTCTGGCAAAGTGACTCTGAGGTTGGTTCCAAACCTAGAATACACGGGTAATTCTGCTTCACAAGGTGTACTGAAGATTAAATAATGTAATATATAAAGTGCCTGGTACATGATATACATTTAATAAATGGCAAAGTCTAGCAATTTGACTAGTAATAGTCGCTAAGTACCCAATGAGAAAAATCACTTGAATTGAAAAGAAACAAAAACAAAACTGCAGAATGGGAAAATAAAGGATTAAACTATTTCAAATAATTAAGTAAGTTTAGAAAATAGAGTAAGTTTAGTGTCCTTATAACTTTTCTGAAAGCAATCAATGTATGAATTATAAATAAAGAAATAACTAAGTAGCCCAAAAATCATAGGATAAATTCTTCAGATCAAATTCCAAATACAAATATCAGCCATAGGAATGTTTTACCTCTACTATATGAGATAGATTAGCAACTGAGAAATTCCTTCAAGGAACAGGCCAAGGATATATATAAACTTAGAGTCAATCATCATAATTTGTCCTCCAGAAGACAGAGGTCATACAGCCTAAGAATATACAAACATTAAGACCATTCAAGCCTTAAATATTCATGTATTTCTAGTAACTAAATCATAAAAAAGTTCCTAGGAAGCACATGGACTTCAAAAAATTATGATTTGTGTGGCAAATGTCAGAGCACTGAATGGAGAAGTAAATAAAAATAGAAAAGGAAGATAAATTTAAGACACAGATCTGCAGACTAGACTAGGAGCTCTCTGACAGTAAAGCCTGTTATTTTAGCTCCGAGAGGCCTTGTAGATAAGACATTCAATGTTTATGAGTGAGGAAAATATGGATTGGCAAAGACATAAAAGGTAAGAGATGAATCATAAGAAAACTGCAATACAGGCGTACTGTGGTGCTTAAGTATTAGAGATCAGAGGTTCTACATAAAAATTTACAACCAATAAGCCTACAAGAAAGCAGATAAAATGCCAAAGACTTACCACTATCATTCTCCCATCAGAAGTAATAACAGCAACAGTTCCTGATAACTGAATCAAGGAAAACATTTCACAGGAAATGCAAACTGAAAACTTAGACTCTGGTAAGGGAATGGATTAGACTACTAGAAAAAAGGTGACAGAACTAAGATACACTATTCAACATAGCAGCTACCTTCATAACACAAAACTTTAAAAGTTTCTAACTTCTCTAATTGTCTTTCTGATAATTACACAACCAAAACAAAAACAAAAACAAAAACCTCTTTCTGTATTTGATCAGTGTATCCTGTCTTGAAAGTTTTAAAATGAAAGAAGTGGTGGACTAACGGGTACAAAACTATGCTATCTACTTTAAGAGAATTACTGTGCAGTATATACATGTATTGAAATAATACTGTACCCCACAAATATGTACAAATGTTAAAAAACAAAAACGAAAATTGTATAAGTGCTAAATTCATCAATGTTGGATGATTTCAGGCATGTTAAGACATCCCGTCTTCCAGGACCTGCTTCTGCTATAATCCGTGTCACAAGGTAATAACAATGCTTGCACCAATAAAAGCCTTTAGAAGTATTTAGCTTTTGTCCCAATTTGTACAGGAGCACAATGCAGTGTTTTTGTCCTGAGATTTAAAACAGTAACACTTGCTAAGGGTATTTTACAACCTCACATGGGTTTTTTTTAAAGTTACTTGACTCTCACGAACAGCCAACATTATTTTCATCCTACCGATAAGTTGAGACTTCAAGTGACAAAGGGGCAGAAACCTAATTTGTGGATCATCTTTAAACTTTCTGCTATCCTCGAAGTCAGTGACGCCTGTGAATAAGGACACAGATTTACAAAACCATCCTCCCCGACAGAACAACTGTTCATCTTATTCCCAAACTTGAACATACGCGCCCTAAGGAAACAGTAAGGATGAATCAATAGGGTGTTTTTATGGAGACGGAGAAATGTTCGCAATTACATTGGGTTTTTGTTTGTTTTTTAGAATAAAAGACGTCCCGGGCCCGCAGGAGCGGCGGCCTCGGGCCCCCGGCGCGGGGTGGGCCTCTCCCGGTCCTTATCCCATCACCCGCAGCCCGGGTCCCGCGGTGGCCGGGCGTCCCAACCGCCTGTCGATCCCGACTCCCGGCCTCTCCCACAACACCGGCCCCGCTCCACTGAGGACGCCGAACTTGTAGTCCCAACTAACCCCCGCTGTGGTCAGCCCAAGGATACGGTTGATGTAGTTTTCCAGCGCGGAAGTCATACTGCTCGGCCCGGCGGTTCCAGCAAACAGAGAGGCGCCCGCTACAATGAGCTCTAAACCTGCCCGCGCAAACAGCAGCGAGCGCCCACTGGAAACAAATATCGCGAGAGTTACAGCCGTAGCCATCGCGAGCCGGAAGTTCAAAGAAACGGGCCAACCCACCAAAGGGGAGACAAGGTAGTGCGCGTGCGCAGTGTGTTTCCACGGTTCTGGGCGGTGATCCGGCTGTGGCGAGAGACAAAAACGAGCAGGAGGAGGAAGAAAAAAAGCTTCTTGGAGGTGGGATAGAGGGAGAAGGTGGGAGTGTGGATTTCGTAACCGAGTGAAAGGCACTGTGGTAGAAGTCGGCAAAGTGTTGAGACAAGGCAGGCAGGAAGATACGGAATAAGGTGTTTTCATTGCGAGGAAGCAGAAGTGAAATGCGTGCTGTTCACGGGGAAGTTGGAATTCCTAGTTTTCTGCAGCACGGGCTGAAAATTAAACTAAAAAGAAGCCAAATGGCCCAGAACAGAAAGTTGCGCGCGGTAATCATACGGTCTACGTTTCTGGAGAATCCAACAGTGAAAAATATGATCGTATATTCTGCATTTGTCTCTAAAAAGTGCTCTGACATGGAGGCGTCTTTACTCACTTTAAGAAAGTAAATGGAAATAGGTAAAAGTGTGTAAATGTCCCTTAGAAAACTGATGTCCAGACTTCTCCCAAGACTCGAGGTCTCTTTTTTTCCTCAGGGTGAAGTTAGAAAATAAGAGGCTGCTCCGCTGCTATGGAAGGACTAATTCAGGAAGAATCTTCTAGATAAGCACCAGACTCTGTTCTAGTCCTGGCTCTGCTAACGAGTTGGTCTTGTAGAACTCACTTCGGCTCTTCTGGATCTCATATTCCTTAGATCCTGCCACAGTTATCATTTGGATATTTTCACGTGATAACTAGAAAGCGTCACCGTTCCCCCAATATTTTCTTGTGGTTCCGTAACTTCAAAGGGATTGAAGTTAGAAAACGATCTATATACAGAACACATGGGGGAGCAATTTTCTTTGTTTACAAAATGCCTGATTTCAGTTAATTCGTAGTTTCTTAAGTGAAGAATTGAGGCTTAGGTATAACTTGCAATGCCAGCAATTTTCCTTCTGAAAAGTGAGGGATCCCTTTTCATTAGAGCATATGCACAGTTACCTACAAGATTACTCCCAAATGGATAATATGTTATACACTGAAACTTGTTCTGACCTGTTTGAAACCACATATAGTCAGGAATTCGGTGGTGAGTGTCCCATATTCTCTGGGGAACAAAAGTATCTTCCATAAATAAGAAAACGAAGATGTGCAATTTATAAATGTTACGCTTTGAACTAAAAATCAAAATTTTAATGAGAAATGAGGTATCATTAGTGAGAAGTTTTTTAAAAAAATAACCTAGGTGTTACCTTTTTTAAATGAGTAATCAATGTAGCTTTTCATCCCTTACAGCAAGCTTTGGTTTTAAAAATGTTTATTAACATTATGTATTAACTTTTGGAACTAATATTAATTATAAATACATTATAAGACTATGTCCTGTGTAGGTTCCATTAAATTAATATGCCAGATAAATAGCAGATGTGCAGTGTTTATAGAGCATCACAAAATCTCTTGTTTGATAGTTTCTTATACATGTCTTCTCTGTTTTCTGTAGTCCCTAAGGCTCACAGATGTGGAGTGAAAGCCTATCAATAAAGAAAATTTCATTTGTTGAGACAAAATATGTGTTACTTTTGGATTCAAACATTACATATGATGTTTATCTAAATTAGCCTTGTGATCTTGGGAGTACATGAACTCAGAGAATTTAGTATCTCATAAAGGAGAATTAAGTTAAAGCTCCAAAGAGGTACAGTGAGACTTTAAGCTTAATTCAAATCAAAATATCTCAAAGCACAGCTCATTTAAGTGATACTCTATCACTGATACAGCATCAACCAAAGTATGCTTGAAAAACTCTGATTTTATTGTTAGTTCTGTCAAAGTCTACTTGAGCAGAAGACAGTAACCTGAAGGATCAGACTCCTACTAGTATCTGAGGAAACTGAATTTGCACTTCCTCATGAATAGTTCATGGAAAACCACCACAATAGTGATTTGAAAATTAGAATTTTATTTTAGCCTAATATGGGAACTTTTACTTTTATTTTTGACTGATTTATATTTCTGCAACTTGCAAACGTGTCAACCAATCAGCAATATATATTGAATAGATCTATCTAGCATTCTCCTAGACAGACAGGGACATTTGAGTATAAATCATGGTCTCTACTTATAAGGAATTTTTGAATAGTTAAGAGCTTTATCTATAAACATGAAATAACTAGTGCATGGAGAAAAAAGAAATCCCAAATGATAAATAGAGGTAAATGATATGGAAATCATAGTTCACTTAAATACATTACAAAGTGCTTTTCGTATACTATATTTTTCCATTTAAGGTAATAAAGACAAGTATTTTTAACTTCATTTCTTAAGGGATGGAAAAAATCAAATATAACTGACTTGTTAATTGAGAAGCAGTGTAGGATCATGATTAAGAAAACTTGATTCAGTAACTCACTGGATTCAGATTTTGTGTGACTTTGAGCAAATTACTTAACCTGTGCCTCAGTTTCCCCGTCTGTAAAATGGAGAAAGTTATATTACTTATTTCATCAGATTGCTGGAGAATTAAACGAAATCTTGTAAAGCCTGGCATATGACAAGCACTCAAATGTTGTTATTCAAGGACATAGAGTACACCATAGGTAACCTTTTTCTTTCCCAAAGTTTATTACAATGCAATATTTTATTCATTGAGTTTTTTTCAGATTGGGCAAATTGAGCGGTACACATATTAAGTGCTTAAGAAAGGGGAAAACAGGTATATGTTAGAATCTTAGAAGGTTTTACAAAAATGGTAAAACTTAAATTGGGGCTTGAGAAAAAGTACAAATATGCTTTAGGGAAATTAACATGATGTTAATATTTAGTGGAGAAAGGAAATGAAGATGAGAAAGCTAACAAGAGTCCAAGTCTGAGTTTCTGATTTGTAGCAGAATTGTAGCAGTAAGAATGAAAGGCAGGAAAAAAATATGATTTAAAGACAAAGGTTAAGAAAGGCAATGGACAGACAGCAAATCCTGGGTTGGTGAATTAGAAGGACAGGACAGGGAGAGTAGGGAGACCCAGGAAAAGGCAGGACTGCTTGTTAAAGTAGACGGGGCCAATCTATGGAACTATGTTAACATAACTTGTGTTGTTCACTAACCAGAAGTGAAGCCACAGAACATACTGATTATACTTACACTGGCATATGCTTTACCTGAAGGGTCTAGAGAAGCAGTGTATCTCTAGAGACCCACTGTTTTGGTTTATAAAGGATAATATATATTAATAAAAATTTCTTACATTTTTATTTTGGAAACTGTTTTAGTCAGTTCAGGCTGCTATAATAAAATACTTTAGATTGGATAACTTATAAACAACAGAAATTTATTTCTTACACTTCTGGGGGCAGGGAAGTCCAAGATCGAGACACCAGCAGATTGGGTGTCTGGTGAGGGCCTGTTCATAGATTTTGCCTTCTTGCTGCATCCCTGCAAAGTGGAAAGGGACAAGGCAGCTCCCTTCAACCTTTTTTATTAGGGCACTAACCCTCATGACTTAATCACTTTCCAAAAGACTCCACCTCTTAATACTATCAAATTGGGTGTTAGGTTCCAACATAGGAATTTTGAGAGACACTAACATTTAGACAATAGCAGAAACCAAACATGATAATGTAGGCATTCTCACTACAATATGTTATGCACAGTCGTTAAAATCTTCACATTAAAAAAGACTCACTTCAAATAACAGAACTTAAGGAAAAAATAGGTCTGGTAAAAATCACTCAAAACCTGGACACCTGAACAGCTGAGCAGTAGTTCCCGAACTTTGCTTCTCTTTGATATCACCGGGGGATCTTTAAAAATTACTGATGCCTGGCTCCAACACTCAGACATTCTGAATTAAATGATATGGTGTGAGAGGCTGGGCATCAAGATTCTAAAAATGTCCCTGGGTGACTAGTATGCACTAAAGGTTGACAACCACAGAACTGTAGCATTAACAGAGACAATAACAATCCAAATGAAAATATTAGCTCATTAAAAAAAAAACATGTAAAATTTCTAACAAGAAATGCTATAGTAAAAGTTGAAGTTAGCTTAAAGAATGACAGTTTATGGAAGGGTAGATACATGACTGTTGGAAACAAGGGCAGGAGATCATCACCATCAGAAATTTATTAATATCTTTGGAGAAAAATATTGAGGTTAGGCTATGAGGAATGGACAATGTAAGAAGCTACAGAAAGATAAATGGGGTGGTGAGAGTGAAGTATAAGCATTATATTAACAGAAAGTTTGCAGAACCCTGTTCTCTAATGTTAACAAATGAGATTTCTAAAGTTTTTATATCTGTACTACCGAATTCATCATCCTGACCATCACATATTATTATAACGCCCATCTTTGACCAGGTGTAAGATACGATCCCACGGGCCGAGCCCGTGGCGCACTCGGGAGAGTGCGGCGCTGCGGCGCTGGGAGCGCGGCGACGCTCCCGCCGCGGGTTCGGATCCTATATAGGAATGGCCGGTGCACTCACTGGCTGAGTGCCGGTCACGAAAAAGACAAAAAAAAAAAGGATACAACCCCACTATTCTTCTGAAATTAACATCTTGCACCAAGTATAACTAAACAAACAAAAAACCAAAACAAAACCTCAGGTTAAACTTCAGAAGAATGTATATGTTGTTTCCCTCCCTCTCTCCCTTTCTTCCTATTGTCGAAATTTCAATCAAGAACATGCGGGGACATTTCTATGTCATTATCCAATGTGGTAATACAGAATGGGGTTTTTCATGCACGTAGTATGATGTAAGATAATGATCTCCATTTTAACATACGCACCAGAAACTAAATTAAAAATCACAGAGGTATCTAACAATGCGGTGGTTTCAAACAAATTCTCAGAGAATTTTTTGTTTTGTTTTTTAACAAAAAATAGTTCAAATTAAAGACAGCTATTTGTAAGAGACATTAATCATTGTTTTTTGGCTGCTCAATATCAGAACTCTCTTTATTTCTTGAAAATGTCAAACTTTATGAGTTTTGGTAGTGCATAGAGCTCAATATAGCAGGAACTTTTTTTCCCTAGTGTTTCTTAAAGCTAGAGAGGACTAGGCTTTGCTTATAACCACCCCAGACTTTGAATTTGGGGCCAGTGCTTCAAAACAGCAGTATATACAGAGAACCTACTCTGATGGTCACACTAGTTGTAGCAAGAGCAAGTTCATGAAGGGGCATGCCATTGATATTAGTGGTGGCATCCGGAGTGCAGTAGGTGGTGCCAGCTGTATTGGGGCACAGGCCTCAGTCTGCATTGTTTTGCAGTGGTGTCTACAGGGTCCTGGCTGACTCAGCTTTGCTGTGTGTTTAGGACATACCATCTGGCTACCTGAATCTTATTCTCCAGCCTGTCTCACAATTTTGAACTACTCAGTTTACTTTAATAAATTCCTTTCCTGCTTAAATCAGCTCAAGTTGGTTTATGTTGCTGGCCACCAAGAATTCTGACTGTAATGGGGTTTGGTTTTAACAGAAATATTCTGGAGTATAGTGTGCATTGATTTGCCTTCCTCAGTATGAGATTTGGATGTGTAAGGGTTAGCAGTGAGCTACAACGATCTGCAAATATTTTTGATAACATAGCTTCTAAATTTTTTTAAGCTAAAAAAATTTAACTAAAACTCCTTTACAAGCATACTTAGTAAAATTCTAAATTTTTTTATCATAAGTTTATTAATTGCAAAATGTAATTTCTGGAACATACAATTTTGTTTATGTGGCTTAAATATACTTTTATTTAAACCTTTTAGCTGCAGATTTAACTCATAAAATTATCCCAGAGCCCATACTTATTATCAAACCCACCAGCCAACTGTATTTTTTTTATTTAAATAAATGTTACCATGAATCCTGTGGGAAATGTTGGAGAGTCGATCCACTATGAGCCCTGAAAATCACTGCACATTCTTTCTGGGCCTGCTACAAATGCAAGGCCCTAACCACTCATTAACTGGGTGATTTTTATGTCCCTTTTAGCTCAATTTTTAGGTAAATAGGTACATAATAAAATCCATTTCCATTTCCCAGTTCTTTCAAAATGATTTGTGTGTTCCAATGTACTTTCAGTTGTTAATATGTGCACAACTGAGTTCAAAGGTTTTTTTCTGGAACCCTGTCCATGTCCTGTCCATGGCAGGCTGGAAATTCTGGGGAGCTCTAGGCCCTTGTAACTTGACCACTCCGTGCCCAGTTACTCCAGGAAAGAGGCATGGGTAGCTCAAACCTTCATCTCCATGACCAAAATCACCAAACTATGAGTTTGGCTCAGATTTCTTGAAAGCCACAACTAGATCACTGTGGCGTTTGGGAGGAAGATGATCTCAGATGTGTCACCCCCAAGGAGCAGTCTTCAGTCATGACTGAGTTTATAAATACCTTAGCCCCTTAATCAACCAGGTGGGATAATTCAGGTGATATATCTCCAGTCATACAACATAGTAGCTGGCTTAATAGTACATGTCTTATTTCCTTGTAATACATCTCCACTCCCTTTCTCGTTTTCCCTATATAAACTACTTTCACTTAAATTCTTGCTTCAGGGTCTACTCTTAGGAGAACCCAAACTAAGATAGAGATCACGAATACTTCTTTCTTTAAGATGGGTCTGTATCTTACTTGAGTATGAGGAGCAGTAGCCTACCCCTTGTCCTTGTCATCATTTGATCTCACCTGAGCATCTTTTACATGAAGCAAAGGACAAGGTGGAGCTTTTGTCCTTCTCCACAGATCTGCACAGGCCTCTTAAATATCCCTAGGTAGAGAATCACTGCTACTACCAAAGTTGGCCTAAAGTGGACTGCTTACTCAAAAACAAAATTCTTGTCTGTGGTAGACCATAGTCAGTCTTCTGCACTGAACTTCAGTTTTGCCCAATGATGTAGCACGAAATGAACACTGATATAACTTAGTTTTCTTACTGTATGTCACAGCAAACAGTTCATGGTGTTATGGTAGAATCTTGTTTGTGAAGTGTCTCTCATCAAGCCTGAAATGGTATAAAGGGCAGAGAGTAAGTCCACAATTCAGAGCTGCTCTGACCTGCTGATTCCTTCCTCTGGGAGGGTCAGATCCCTAAACTCTGAGTGTATCTCCTGGTTGTCACAGCCACTAATTTGTATTCTTAATCTCATGTGCATCCTTGGATTGCTGGCTTACTGGTCCAAAAGCAAGCCACAGTGAAAGTACCATTAGGTGAGTCTGAGTGTCCATCCTCACCTGTACTCACACTAACTGGGTCTTAGGAGGTCTGGGTGGAGCACTGAAAGTGCCTGTACCAGGGGGTGACTCAAGTTTCTAGTCATTTAAGTTTGGGGATTTCTAGAGGAGGAAAATGTTATAAGTCTGGCCATGGAGAGTCACTGCCAATATACCTGCATGTCACCAAATACACTGGGCTCTTCAGGCAAACATTTGACACATCTGAGATCACCTTTCTCCCCAGCACCACAGTGATCTAGTTGTGGCTTTCAAGAAATCTGAGCCAAACTCATAGTTTGGTGATTTTGGTCATGGAGATGGAGGTTTGTCCTACCCATGAGTCTATCCAACTGGGCGTGGAATAGTGAATTTACAAGGGCCTGGAGCTTACAGAATAAGTCACTCATGTTGGCATTTTGGATACTAGTGCCAGTCAAATAGTTAAGCAAAAGGTTTCCCCAGTCTTTCTCAAATCAAGTTGAGATGGTGATGCTTACCTCATATTTGTGTGAAACTGTCCCTATTATATTTCCCCTTTGAGTCCTTTGACCTCTTTATAGAATTTTCTGTTTAGAGTCTCCAGAAGCACACCCTGCAGCAAGGATTTACGTGTCAGTGATTTATTAAGGAAGTTTTCCCAAGGGACATTAGTAAGAGGTGAGGGAAGCAGGAAGGGGAGGAAACCAAGCAAAGGTGCATTTGCAGGCTGAGTGTCAGGGAGGGTGGCGTCAGTCTGATTCTGCCTGGGAATGCTGGTGTGTGAGTTGACACCTCACATTTTTGTCCTCATCCAGGGCAAGAGAGCTAGGCTTTTTTAACCTCCATCTTACTAGTCCTTAGGATGGGCTGTCTGGGGCTGTGGAAGCAAACTCACAGGCACTTCCAGCTCACTATGAGTGAGGGCAGAGTCTAAGCAGCCCAAGGGTAGGAAATATTCCAGAAATAAGTAGCAAGTCCTGGCCTCTGGAAGCAAAATCATGTGGAACTAGTAGAGAGGTGGACAGAAACCATGAAAGTAATCTTAGGAGGTCTGGGTGGAGCACTGACAGTGCCTACATCATGGCGTGATTCAAGTTTCTAGTCATTTAAGTTTGGGGATTTCTAGAGAGGGAAAGTGTTAGAAGACAGAAGATAATTTTGATTTGGTAAAAGATTTTTAAAATGTGTTTCCTCCTCTTGTTTCTGAGAATCTCTGTGAAAACAGCCTTTTCTTTTTTCTATCTGTAGCTGTCCCGTCTTCCCCCACAAGTTCAGACACAATACCATGGAGGTGGATAGAAAAAAGAGTTCCTCTTTATAGTCTTTTTCTACTTTATGCAAATAAATGTATGCAAATACATGGTTGTAAACACATAAAAAGTTCCAGTTTGGCCTGAATTCCAGCAGTTGACACAACTTTACCTTAAATCTGTCTTCCCCCTGCACACCTCCCCAAAGAAACACATGCATACACATACACATGTGTTGACATACACAAAGAACCTGTCTGTATAAATTAACCTGAGATTAAACCTGTTCTGCTCACTCAGTCAAAAATTTTTAATGGAAGTTTGCTAGTAATATATATGTATAATTTGATACAAAGTATCAGAAATGAACAAGACAATTTTCTTAAGAAATTTACTGCTCTGTGTAGAAAATAATAGATGTTATATATACGTGCATCTGTTACATATCGTTAACCACCATAGGAAAGCAGAAAGAAAACTATGCGGTGGTGTTTATTACCACATGGATTCTGCTGGGAACAGTATCTCTCTTGGCATAGCTAAGCTTTTTCATTCCTTTGTGTATAGTTTCTCTTGCCCTTCTCAGTTGCCAGGGTAACTGGATATCAGGAGAACACTACTAGACAGATAACCTTATTTCCTGATCATTATCAGTTCTACAAACATTGATGAAACTGGAGTGCAAGATACTGTGATGATCATTGCTTATCTAAAGCTAATTAAGACACCACTTCTGCTCTTGAGAGATTTGTAATGTAGTGACATCTTTTCTAAAATAAATATAACTAGCTGAAGTTGTTCTACTTGTGAGTTTGGGCTGGCAGACACAGGAATAGGTTTAAGCACAATTAGCTGAAGTTTCAATGGGGGCAGGATCTTGGATGGAAATGAGAAGTGGAAGGATCCAGCTTTAGCACTAGTTGTATCAAAGAGGTGGGAGAGATAGGTGGAGTTTGGGACTGGTTGAGAGAAACAAAATAAATCCAACTTAGAAGACTGACCTAAAATTTTCAGCTTTAGGAATTAGTTACAAATTGAATGTCTTCTCCTGCCTGAGATAGTGGTATAAGTTGCTTAACATTGATTTATAAAAGATACTTGATATTTCTGAATCATTTTGCCACTTGGCCTGTCCCCTTAATCATGCCATATCCTCCTCTCAAGGCTCTCCTGTGGCTTCTCAACTGATAAGGAGCAAGTTCAAGCCCATGCACAGGATGCCTTGAGTACTTCACCCTGAAACATTGCACCCTAGTCTTCCACATCCATTCAAACTCCTAGGGGATCTGCTCAACCCATGTCAAACTCCAGGTGAATAAGAAATAAACTAAATGTTGTATAACAACAGAAATTTGAAAATTGTTTTTGTTTTTTTAATAGCAGTTAGCTGTACACTACAATTTTTTTTTTTTTCATTTCTTAAAACTAAGTTTAAATTAAGGTAGAGGTAGTTAAACATGCATAATATCCATTTAAATTATTAGTAATGTAACCCTAAATTGAGGCATTTTAATCATTGCAATTCCAAACATTTTATCAATTCAGGAAAAGTTTTAATGGAAGAACAAAAACATGTTGGAAAGTTTTTTAGAATGTTTTATAGATATTTTTTTGAAAATTCAATTGCAAACTGGAAGAAGAGGATTTGGAACCCTAATAAAGACTCGGGGACTCAGGGTTCTGTCATTCTCAACCATTAGCCTCCATAGTCACTGAGGAAAGCAAAGAAAGGACTTTGGAGTCATATGAAGCATTTTTTAAGGCTAGCCTTTGATGTGGTTTTCATCACTTTGGTCTACATTCCAGAATTGAGTCACAATTCCCCAGCCTAATGGCATGAGAGGACAGGAAATATAGTCAACCTGTATGCCCAGAAAGAGGAGTGCAATTGATAGACATATAGCCAGTCTGTGCTATGTTTTAGAAATTATCAAGAATTAGTGCTCTCATGGTAGACAAGTATAAAATGATTAAAGCATTTGGTTGAAGTACTTGATCAAGATCACACAAATACTCAATGATAGAACCACAGAAAACCAGAACTCAGACCTACTGAACATAATACTTCCTCCAGTGCTTCAAATTACCTATCTACATAGGTTGGGAGGCTTTTGGTTGCAAGTAATAGGAATCCAGAACCAAAGTGGATTAAGAAAGAAAAAATAAGGGTATATGTAAGTTCATATAACTGAATTGTCCATAGACTGTTGTTCTAATTTTAAGCTATAAGGGAGACTTGATTGATAGGTTCATGATGCCTTCTGGGCACTAACTCCCATTTTGATTCTTGCAGCCCTGTTCTCAGGTGCTGGTCTCATTTTCATGCTACATCTCCTCATGGAAGCATTAACATACCTCACATTCTTCTCACATTGTCCAGAGAAAGTTTCTGGAGCTCCCACAGAAAAGCAGGGAAACTTTATTCATAGAAATCCTTAGCAAATCTCTCATATTTCATTGGCCAAAATGCAATACCTGCCTAGCCCTGGACAAATCACAGTGGTCAGGTACAAGATGCTGTGCTGGACATAATCTGGGGATGGTGTCTGTCATTTCGAATCACATAGCTGCTTAAAAATTGAGAATGGTTAAGTTCTCCTAAGGAAAATTGGGAAATTCCTTTTGGTTGGAAAAAGAGAGAAAATGGCTGAGGAAGCAGCCAACAAATATCCATTATTCCCTAAGATATATTTGAAACTAATGCAACAAAGCTTCAAGATTAAGATGCTTAAATAGCTCATCCACTCAGTTATATTGAGCTGAATCACATTCCCTATATATAATATCTATAGTACCTAAAATATTACTAAAATGTTTATTTTTGTCATTTTAAATTTGGTTGAGGTTTTTATTTCTTGTTTTTCTGGTTGAGGTTTTCTACATAAGCTGAACCTAAGTTTGGAAATAAAGATTTAATACTATATAGCATGTACAATTGCAACCCTTTTAGTGCGAAGTCATAAAATCTTATGTTTCAGAATATGATATTTACTTTCTGGAGGTTTATGCTCATAAACTTTCTGAACAAGGAGCATTATCCATGGCTACTGCTAACAAAAAGGACAGAGAAGCTTTTCTTAGGCTTTTCCTCCAGTGTCATTTGTGCTAATCAGTTCCTCTATTCATTTTCTAATAGCCTCTGAAAATATACCCTTTGTCCCTTTTCCAATAAACCCCATAATTTCTTATTCTTTTGTTTTCCTTGATACTTTCAAACATATTACCATGTCTTACAGTGTTATACACATTGAATTGAATGAACTGTGCAAAATAAGCATTTTGTTGTAGATCCAAAATAACTACACCTTTTTATGTCTGAGAAAATGTTCAAAAACAAAAACAACAAAACATCTACACAGCATATAATTGTTTAATGATAGTCCCTTAAGCGCACCATCAGAACTCTTTTATAGAATTTTGTGAAAGGCATACTAGAGTATCTCCATGGAAATTGGTCTGATTTAAAATATATTATCCTGAGTCCCTTCCACCTGGAAGCAGGCTAGCGAGCACCCCTGGAATCCCAGGCAAAGAATCGAGGGCCACAGCCCCCTCTTCCTGGAAATGAGAAGAGAGAATGCCCAGGGTCCCAGGCAAGGAGGCAAGGGCAGTGTCCTCCACCCAAAAGCAGGCAAGAAAGCATGGCAAAAACACCACTTCCATGCGACTAGCTCACCATAGTCACCACCACAGCCACAGCTGCTGAAAAAGCACCTCGGTGCCACAGCAGCAGCTACAGCCACTGTGCAGGTGGCCCACCAGACACTTGTCTGCATTGACACAAGAAGAGTCACTGGTGGAGACTGAGAAAAGAGATGACCTCTCTCCCAAAAGCCCATTCCAGAGTAGAAGAAACAACTACTCTACCAGATGACCAGACATCATCACAGAGATACTAGAAATATGAAAACCCAAGAAAATATGACACCATCAAAGGAATACAGTAATTCTCAAATGCCAGACCCTATAGAGCAAGAAACACTTGAAATGACTGAAAAGGAATTCCAAGCAACAATCTTAAGGAAACTTACTGAGATATGAGAAGACTCAGTTAGGCAACTTAATGAAACCAGGAAAAAAAATCTGGGATATGAAGGAGGAAATTTACAAAGATTAATACCTTAAAAAAGAATGTAACAGAACTCATGCAACTGAAAGATTAACTCAATGAAATAAAAAAAGACCACCAATAGCTTAAGCAGCAGGCTAGAACAAGCAGATGAAAGAATTTCTAATCTTGAAGGTAGTCTTTTAAAAATAATCCAGGCAGACAAAAACTAATAATGTTATTAAAAAATTAAGAAAGTCTAAGAGAGCTAGTAGACAACCTCAAGTGCACAAACGTTGGAATCATGGGTGTTCCAGAAGGGGAGGAGAAAGGAAAAGGCATGAAAAACCTATTCACCAAAGTAATAACAAAAAACTTCCCAGGTGTAGGGAGAGAACAGACCTTCAGATCCAGGAGTCTCTAAGATCACCAAACAGATTCAACCCAAAAATATTCTCTCCAAGACACATTATAGTCAAACTGGCAAAGCTCAAAAACAGAGAGTCTTAAAAGAAGAAGAGAAAAGAGTTAAGTCACCTATAAGGGAGTCTTTATCAGACTAACAGCAGACTTCTCAACAGAAACTCTACAGGCCAGAAGAAAATAGGAGGATAAATTCAAAATATTAAAAGAAAAAATTGCAAGCCAAGAATACTATACCCAGCAAGGCTATCCTTCAGAAATGAGGAAAAAATAGTTTATTTTCCAGAGAAACAAAAGTTGCAGGAATTCACTGCAACACACACAGCCAGCCCTACAAGAAATCCAACAAGGAAGTCCTGCATCTGGAATCCAAAAAACACTAATCACTACCACAAATACACAAGAAAGAGCAAAACCCATGGTAGGAAAAAAAAAATGCAAATGAGAAAAAGAAAGAACCTAAATCTCACTGCTACAAAAAGCTATAGTGAAAGTTTTTGCCATCCCTAAGTGATTAACTGGCTTCTTTCAGCTTCTGTTATCAGCTTGCACTAGGCCTCCCCAGCCCCTCTCCTCATGCCAGGAGGGTATATATGTACGTGTGTAACTATATGATAACTATAAGTGTGTGACTATTTGATAACTTTGACTGTGTGACTAATGTAAAAATGTACCTTTTAAAAATCCCTCTAAACTTCAATACAGGGCTGCTTCCTTCCAAGACTTTCTTGGAGGAACAGTCGCCGGCCAGCCAATAAAACCTCCTTTTAAATTCTCAATTGGGTATTCTGGTTCCTTTTTCATACAGCAGCCTTATAACAAGATGAGACTTTGGACTTGGACTTTTCAGTTGGTGCTGGACCAAGCTAAGACTTTGGGGACTGTTGGGATGTATTTTCTATGTGAGAGGGACCTGAGTTTTGGGGGACCGGGAGCAGAATGATGGAGTTTGGATGTTAGTTCCCACAAGAGTTGGTTGTTTAATAGACCCTGGCACCTCCTCTGTCTCTCTCTTGCTTCCTCTCATCATGTGATCTGCTTGTACCTACTGGCTGCCTGCTGCTTTCCACCAAAAGTAGAAGCAGCCTGAGGCCCATGCCAGATGCAGCTGTCCCAGAATTATAGGCCAATTAAGCCTCTGATCTTTATAAATTACCCAGTCTCAGGTATTTCTGTTATAGCCACACAAAATGGACTAATATAACCTGCATCTCTAACTTTTAAATTTTTCTTTATATGTTTATATTCCTTGTACATTTAGTTTATTTTGGGAAGTTTTCCTTTTTTCTTTTTGATTAAATTTTGAAGTAGCAAAGTTGAATATAAATAAATTTTTATTCTGTTTTTTCTCCAAAATACAATAATTTCTTTCAACAGTAAAAATAATAAAAATAATAATAATTGAAATACATTATCCTAAGGAAAATTCCATAGAAACAACTAATATTTTCTATAGTATTTTTTAAAGTTGTTTTTAAAAGTTGCACTGGCATTCACATCAAGGTTTGATAAATCAGAGCAGTGCTGATGTTATGGCAAGGTAGTACTTTTGCAATCTTCATTAAGAGGTTGTGATTACAGGTATATTATACCTTGCATGGGAAAATACAAAGCAATATGTCATGTTTTAACAGCTATGATAATAAATGGTAGCATACATCTATGTACAGGTAATGGTGAAATGAATTATTAAATAATATAATTTTATTTTTATCACACTTATCTTTTTGATTATTTTTACTTATGCCACATATAGATTGGACTGGTAATTAATGGTAGTAATATAAAGTAACCTTTAAGTTTAAATTTAGGTAAAGAAGTAAGTTTATTTGAAGAAAAGTAGAATAAACAATGAAATTATTTTGTCTTCACAGATGGTAAAAATCATGAAAATGGTACAGATATGACTGAAATTTGGGGAACATTGACTTTGCCCTTCAGTATGTGCTTATGAACTTGTAAACACAAATGCCATTTTGTCTTCTATATGGAGGTGATCGTAGATAACCTCAACAAACTGGAAGTTTTAGAATAACATTGATAGTGTATTCAGTGCAAAGGAAAACAGTCATTTTAAAGAGATGTATCTGCTCCTAGACAATAAGGTATTAACATTTGTAAGGAGTGGATATGTACTTCAGAAGGATGTTTAGAAATAAAGGTGAAGAAGGAAATTTGTGAGAGCACACTTTCACCTGAAGAGAGAATGCTCTGTTAGGCCTATTCAAGAAGCTACTTGACAGAAATATCGCTATTTCAGAGATGGTCACATGAAAGTCAGATGTCATTACACTTTCCAGTTATGTAACTCCTTGTCCTGCTTCCTTGATTCTTGAATACCCTAGTGATAATTGGGCTCACTGGTCAGAATGATAAGCCTAGACTGCTTGACAGTCAAACTCTTTATTGTAAATAAGTGAAGTGGCTTAAATATCAGTCTGATGAGCTTTGTTAGTGTGAATCAGCTTTCTGAGACCTGCTAACTGTGTTCACATTGATGAGATTAAGTTTCTAGGTCTCAAAGGCTGAAGGAGAGATCCTGGACTGGATGGCTACATCAAGATATGTACCACTTTGTGGGGATCTATCTGGATGGGCAATATATCTAGTACATCCCTAGGTCTCCTAGCTCACTTCTTCTCAACTTCAGCAATTCTGCTGTCCATGATTATATTTGTGATTTGAACCAAGATCTTGATGTTATTTTTATGTCATATTAACATATTAAATAGTTTGGAGATACTTCCTTAAGGAAAAAAAGATGCTCATTTCTGTCATTTATTTTTGCTGATAGACTAAATGTTTTATAAAAAAAATGTTGAGTTTCTTGAGTACCCACCTGACCTGAAATTAAAGCATCAGACAAATATTTCTCATTCAAATTACTGTATATTTTTCTCTTCTTTTTCTTTCTTCATTGCCCACCTTTTTGAATGAACCATTTGCACTTACTTCTTCAGTGCCAAGCCTCTCTTTTCCACCCCCAGCCATCTGGTACCCACTGCCATTATTCTGCTGAAACTTTCTCCAAGGTTTCTGACTGATAAAAACAGAGTTTCTTAATCATCGTTCTACGTGTCTGCAAAATTAGATGGTGTGTTTTATGCTCTTCTTTTGAAAACATACCTCCTCCCCTTTCTGATGTGCATGGCCTATATCTTTTCTTAATTCTCCTCCTGACAATTTATACCTCTCTCTCGAAGTCTTTAACTGGGAGCTTTTTAAAAAAGAAATATAACATGGCAGATCATGCTAATCCCCCCTTCCTATTCTCTCCCACTCCTCCATATTTTCCTATGATTCTGAAGTCATATTGTCATTTCTTCATTTGGAGGTCTGTGTACAATATATGTTATTTATGTTTTTAAAATTTCACATATACAGTGTCATATTGTAGCACCCTTTGAAGCTTGCCTTTTTAAACTAATCATCATGTATTTGAGAGTTATATATTTTGATATATCTACACTTAGTTAATTTGCTTTGCAATTTTCTATAATCTTCTGTTGTCTAAGTTGATGACACTTTCAACAACTGTTTAAATATAGAGTTTCAGAGGACTTTATTTTATATTTTCTTAAGTGATTTCCTGTAGCACCAGCTACCAGTTATAGAACAATGATCCCTATAACTCCATTAGCCTTAGAGATCAATTTGGGGATAAGTTGGGCAAGCTCCATGCATATGTCTTATAGGTATTAAAATTATCCAAAATTAAAATTATGGTTGTTCCTGGAAACTTTTTCTTTCCCCACCCTTTTTCTACTACCCCACTTGAGAACACCACTATTCTTCCAATCACCAAAAATAGAAAACTTGGAGTCTTTTTTAAACCTATTTATATCTTTTCTCATATCTAATTGTTTACCTAATCCTGCTAATTCTATATGCAAATGTCTGCCAGTTTTTCTTCTTCATATCTACTACCATTGCTATTTTTTTCTAAATATTTTCCATACATCTAATTTCTCCATGTTGGGGAGAGGACAGGGCAAGGATGGTCGACTAGAAGGACACAATGTATCCTTGCAGTGTATCCTTGTCACTCCCACAAAGCAAGAGAATACATTGAATACGCAACTATACTTGGACAAAAAGGCAGAGAGAGAGCTGGAACACATCAAAAGAGCAGTGGAGATGCTGGTGAGTGCAGAAACTCAGGATACCCAAGCAGTACAGAAGAAAATTCCCAGCCACCACCAATGAGGAGCAGCAAGGACCCAGGAGAAGTCTCTGACTGCAGGAAAGAGGTGAGCAAGCACAGCCCAGAGAACCAGCAGCCCAACCCACAGGAGAATTTGTGTTGCCCCTGTGGCCATGCTCTCAGTGGTGGCAACTGCTCATGGAGCCCACATGACTGCATTGGCCTGAGGAGGACAGCAGCAGAGCCACTTACACCCCCCAGGTGCCAGTCCGCTAGAGCAACTACAGTTTGGAATTGGTCTCAGTACCTGAGGGTATTATTTCAATTTGGCCCTGGCAGTATCCACACTCCTAAGGCCACATCATTGCCAGATTGCCTACACTACATGGTGTCCTGTACCCTGGGAAGAGGATATCCAGTGCAGTGAGGGTGCCACCCTCAGGACAGAAGGAATAAGCACACATACTTTAGAGAGCTGGAAAGCCACCTAAGCATGGCTTCTAGCAACTGCTGGCAACCCTGCCTGCCTTGATGAAATGCCCTTGCAATTCTTACAGCCATGAAGAGGTGCTGGAGTGGCCTCACTCAGTGTTGTACACTTCAACAGAAAAACTACAGAGTACCTCAACACCTCGCCTGGGAGTACAAGGCTCTGCCCATAGTCCCAATGACTCCATTGAGTCACCCACTCTAGCTGAGGGGCTGCTGGGTACTTATTATTCCCCTCAAAGCCTAAGGTCCAAAACCCAACCCCCAGAAGCCCTGTCCAGGGTCATCCATTCAAGCTGAGGAGCTTCAGAAAGCACCCCAGTGCATCTATCAAGGTCACAGGACACTGGCCAGGGTGCCAGTGAGTCTGCCCAGGGTCACCCACAGCCAAGGAGCCATAGGGAACCCAGGCACTTATCACAAGAATTCATGGTCTCACCTGCAACCTCAACAACCCAACAGGGTCATTCACTTCAGCTAGGAACTATTGAGTGCCCCAATACCTAGGCCACAGAGACACTCACAGACAATTCTGGTGCTGAATATGGTCGAACTAACCACACAGACCACACTACTGCATCTACCTGGAACCAACAGTAAAACATCATGCCAAATAGTTAATATAAAACATCTACAGGAGCGTGGTCTCTCCTCAAAAGTCACTCCAGAGTAGTAGTAGTAGTAGCAACTGCTCCATCAGATGCCCAGACATCAATATAGGGATACAAGAAATAAAAAAAAAAAAAAAAAGAAAGAAAGAAAATGAAAATATGATGGCTCCAAAGGAATACAATGATTTTCTAGTACCCAAACAACAAGAAACCTCTAAAATAAATGAAAAGAAATTTCAAGCAACAATCTTAAGAAATCTCAATGAAATACAAGACAACTCAGACAACACATGAAATGAGAAACACAGTCCAGGATCTGAAGAAGGAATTATATTTGAAATAACCCAGGCAGACAGAAAAAAGAAAGAAGGGTTTTTTTTTTTTTTTTTTTTTTAATGAAGAAAATCTATTATTGCTATCAGGCAACATCTGAATTATGGGTGTTCTGGAAGGGGACAAGAAAAGAAAAGGCATTGAAAAACCTATAAAACAAAATCATAGAGAAAATCTCAAGTATTTGAGGAGATACAGACTTCCAGATCCAAAAGGCTCAAAGATCCCCAAACAGATTCAGTCCAAAGAGGTCCTCTCTGAGACACAGTGTAGTCAAACTGTCAAAGCTCACGGACAAAGAATCTTAAAAACACTGAGAGAAATGTCAAGTCACCTATAAGGGAGTCCCCTTCATACTAACAGCAAATTTTTCAACAGAAACTTCACAGGCTAGGAGAGAATAGAATGATATATTCAAAGCTCCAAAGGGAAAAAAAACTTCCAGTTAACAACACTATACACAGCAAAGCTATCTTTCAGAAATGAAGGGGAAATAGTGTGATTTCCAGAAAAACAAAAACTGAAAATTCACCACCACAAGACCAACCCTACAAGAAATCCAATAGAGTCCTACATCTTGAATTCAACAAATGATAATCACCATCATGAGTACATAAGAAAGGATAAACCCATTGATAGAGCAGATATGCAAATGAAAAGAGAAAGAGAAAGAAACTGCATCTTACCACCACACACACAAAAAAAAACCCACCAAAGACAATAAAAGGGAAAGAAAGGAGCAAAAGATATATAAGACAACCATAAAAAATTCAGTGAAATGCTAGGAATACAATAATACTTTTCAATAACAACCATAAGTGTAAATGGATTGAATTCCCCACTCAAAAGACATAAACTGACTGAATGGATTAAAAAACTACACCCAACTGTACACTGCCTACAAGAAACTCACTTCACCTGTAAGGACTCACACAGACTGATATTGAAGGGTTGGAAAACGATATACCACCTGAATGGAAACCAAAAATGAGCAGGTATAGCTATTCTTATATTGATAAAGTAGTCTTTAAACCAAAAACTATAAGAAGAGATAAAGAAGTTCATTATATAATGGTAAATATAGCTATCCAGCAAGAAGTTGCAACAATCGAATGTAGATGCACCGAACATTGGAGTACCCAGATATATAATGCAAATATTATCAGACCTAAAGAGAGAGAGATACCCCAATATGATAGTAGTTGGGGACTTCAACATTCTTCTATCAATTTTGGACAGATCATCTAGGCAACAAATCAGCAGAGAAACACAGGATTTAAACTATACTTTAGGCCAATTGGACTTGACAGACATCTATACAACCATTCATCAAATGACTATAGAATATACGTTCTTTTCATCAGTACATGGAGCAGTCTCCAAGATAGGCAACATGTTAGGTCACAAATCAAGCCTCAGCAAAGTTAAAAATATTGAAAATGTTTCAAGTGTCTTTTCAGACCACAATAGAATAAAACTAGAAATCAATAACAAGAAAACTGGGAACTATGCAAATACATGGAATTTAAACAATATGCTCCTGAATGACCTATGGGTCAAAGAAGAAATCAATCAGGAAATCAAAACATTTCTTGACACAATTGAAAATAAAAGCACATCATACCCCAACTTATGGGATACTACAAAAGCAGTACTAAGAGGGAAGTTTACTGCAATAAATGCCGACATCAGAGGAACAGAAAGTTTTCAAATAAACAAGCTAACATTGCATAGAAAAACAAGAACAATCCTATCCCCAAATTTGTAGATGGAAAGAAATAATAAAGGTTAGAGAAGAACTAAATGAAATAAATGGAGACAAAAAAAGATGAACAGAACTAAAAGTTAGTTTTTCAGAAGATAAACAAAATAGACAAACCATTACCTAGACTAAAAAGGAGAAGACCCAAATAACAAAAATCAGAAATGAAAAATAACACATTATAAACAATACCACAGAAATACACAGATTCATTACGGACTATTATGAACAACTATACACCAACAAATTTGAAAATATGGAGGAAATGTGTAAATTTCTGGACATATACAAACCACCAGAGGAACCAAGAAGAAAAAAAACCTGAACAGACCAGTAATGAGCAATGAGATTGAAGCAGTAATCAGCAGTCTCCCAACAAAGAAAAGCTTTAGTGCTGAATTCTACCAAACTCTTAAAGAAAAATTAGCAACACTTTTTCTGAAACTATTCCAAGAAATCAAAGCAGACAGTATTCTCAAAAACACATTCTATGAGGCCATCATCACCCTGATACTAAAAACAGACAAATCACAACAAAAAGAACAGGCCAATATTTTTAATGAACATTGATGCAAAAATTCTCAGCAAAGTACTAGCAAACAGAATTCAACAGCACATCAAAAAAATTATAGATCATGATCAAGTGGGGTTCATCCCTGGATTGCAAGAATGTTCAACATATGCAGATCAATAAATGTGATACACCACATCAACAAAGTCAGTGACAAAAACCATGTGATCATCTCAACAGACACATGAAAAGCATTTGACAAAATTCAATATCCCTTCATGATAAAGACTCTCAACAAACTAGGTATAGAAGGAAAATATCACAACACAGTAAAAGCCATATATGACAAACTCATAGCCAACATAATCCTGAATAGATAAAAGCTGAAAGTTTTCCCTTTAAGAACATGAACAAGACCAGGACGCCCACTCTCACCACTCCTGTTTAACATTTTACTGAAAGAATTAGGCAAGAGAAAAAAATAAATGGCATCCAAATTGGAAAAGATGTAGTCAAATTGTCCCTGTTTGCAGATGACATGATCCTTTATACAGAAAAACCTAGACTCCACCAAAAAACTCCTAGAGCTGATAAACTAATTCAGTAAAGTTGCAGGATACAAAATCAATATATAAAAATCAGTAGCATTTGTATAGACCAAGAATGAACTAGCAGAAAAAGAAATACAGAAAGCAAGCCCATTTACAATAGCTACCCCCCACCAAAAAAAACAAAAACAAAAAAAAACTAGGAATTAATTTAACCAAGGAAGTGAAAGATTTCTACAAGGAGAACTACAAAACACCAATGAAAGAAATTAAAGAGGACACCAAAAGATGAAAAGACACTCCTTGTTCATGGATTGGAATAACTGAGATTGTGTAGATGTCTGTGATACCCAAAGTGATCTAAGATTCAATGCAATCCTCATCAAAATACCAAGGAAATTCTCCACAGAAATAGAAAAAACAATCCTAAAATTCAAATGAACAACAAAAACCCCTGGATAGCCAAAGCAATCCTGAGCAAAACTAAAGCCAGAGGCATTAAACTATTTGGCCTCAAATTACACTACAAAGCTATAGTAACCAAAAAGTATGGTACTGACATAAGAATGGTCACATGGACCAATGAAACAAAATAGAGAGCTCACAAATCATATATACTTACAGCCAACTGATCTTCAACAAAGACTCCAAGAACACACACTGGAGAAAGGACAGCTTTTTCAATAAATGGTGCTGAGAAAACTGGATATCCATGTGTAGAAGAATGAAACTAGACCCATACATCTTGCCATACACCAAAATCACTTAAAATGGATTAAAGACTTAAAATAAGACCCAAAACTATAAACCTTCTATAAGAAAACACCAGGGAAACATTTCAGGATGTAGTACTGGACAAAGACTTTATGAATAGACCTCAAAAGCACACACAAATAAAGAGAAAATAAATGGGATTATATCAAACTTTAGTGCTTCTGCACAGCAAAAGAAACAATAGAGTGAGAAGATGACCTACAAAATAGGAGAAAATATTTGTAACTATGCATCTAACAAATGATTAATATCCAGAATATACAAGGAACTTTAACAACTTAATAGCAAAAAACCCCAAATAATCTGCTTTAAAAAATGGGCAAAGGAACTGAATAGACGTCTCTCAAAAGAAGAGATAGAAATGGCCAACAAGTGCATGAGAAAAATGCATCACTAATCAACAGGGAAAGGCAAATCAAAACTACATTGTGCAATTATCTCACCCCAGTTAGATTGGTTATTATCAAAAAGAGAGAATAATAAATGCTAACAAGGATGTGGAGAAAAAGGAATCCTCCTACACCATTAGCGGGAATGTAAATTAGTAACAACCATTATGGAAAACAGTATAGAAGTTTCACAAACAACTACAGAGAGAACTACCATACAGTCCAGAAATCCCATTGCTGAGTATATACCCAAAGGAATGGACATGTTGAAAGGATACCCATACTCCCGTGTTTATTGCAGCTCTATTTACTATAGCCAAGATATGGAAACAACCTAAATGTCCATCGGTAGATGACTGGATGGGAAAATATGGTATATATGCCCAATGGAATACTGCTCAGCAAAAAAAAAAAATAAATTCTGATTTGCAGCAGCATGGATGAGCTTGGAGAAAATTACGTTAAGAGAAATAAGCCAGGGACAGAAAGAAATACTGCCTGTCTTCACTCATAAATGGGAGCTAATAAATAAATAAATAAGGAGGAAGGAAGGAGGGAGAGAGGGAAGGAAGGAATGGAGGAGGGAGGGAGGGAAGGTAGGAAGAAAGGAAGGAGACAACCAATCATAGTAATACATTGAACTTTCAGGAGGAGAGAACTAAACCATGGTTACTAGAGGTGTAAAAAGGGGAGGAGAAGGGTGGATAGCATGAAACGGGTTAATGGGCACAAAATAACTAGTTAGCGAAAGTAAATTTTGTTGATTTACAGTTGAGCTAGGCACCTATAATTAGCATTAATTTACTGTATGTTATCAAATGACTAGAAGAGAGGAGATCAAATGTCCTCCATACACAAAAAAGATAACATTTTGTAATGATAAATATGATAATCATCGTGACTCGATCATCACACATTGTACGCAGGTATTGATATTCAACTCTGTACCCCACAAATATGTATAAACAATTATGTTTCAATAAAATAAAAATAATAATAATGAAATTTTACCTGTTTATCCTTCATCCTGCTGTCAGAATTCTCTTTCTTAAATAGGGGTTGGCAAATTTATCTGTTAAGGTATAAATAGTAAATATTTTAGGCTATAAGGGCCATGTTGTCTTTGTGGCAACTATTCAACCCTATTTATTGTAACATGTTAGTTTCTATAGACAATACATAAATGAATAAATGTAGAGGTATTACAATAAAACTTTATTTACAGAAACATCAGTGGGCCAAATTTGGTTCAAGGGCCATGGTTTTCTTACCCCTGTTCTACAATAAAAATTGGATCATGTATTTCTCCATCAAAGCCTTTATTTTCTACAGAACATAGTATTCTCCATCCTTCCAAATCTGGCATCACCTGTAGCTTAACACAGATCAATTGCCTCAAATTCTGAGGTTCTAACCTGTGTTCTGACTTGCTCCTGATAACTCTATCATTGTATAATTGACACAAAAGTTCAAGATAAACACATCTTTTTACAAATCATTAAGGTAAATTCACTCTGAAAAAATGGACAAAAGATATAAATAAGCAATCCACAAAAGAAAAAAGAGAAATGTTCAAAAGTATTGGCCAAAATGTTTAACTTCACTGCTAAAGGAATGTAAATTAAAATGTTACATCTGAGGCTATAAAGTAGGCAGTGGAAACTGTGATAACATCCACAGTTGGCTACTATATCAGTGCTATTTTGGATATGTTGGATAGAAATAGAGGATATGTTAAGTAAGCACTTTTCTAGAGGAAAATTTAATAACATATTAAAAAACCTGTGACCCAGCAATTCCATTTCAAGGAATTGCTCATAAAGAAATTATCGTGAAAAAATGTAATGATTTGGCTGCAGGGATATTTATTGCACTGTTATTTAAAATACCAAAATACTTGGAATAACAAATGTCCAATAATAGAGCATTGCTTTAAAAAGTAGAAGTGTTTAAAATGATGTATAAAGACCAATTTGATGAGTTTGGACATATGCATATACTTGTGAAATCAGCACTACAGTCAAGGTAATAGACATATCCATCACCTCCAAAAGTTTCTTCATGGTGATTTTTGTTTCTTTGTTTTTCATGAGTGTGTGGTAAGAACACTAAACATGAGATTTATTCCTTTAACAAATTTTTAAGTACACAATACAGTATTGTTAACTGTAGGAACTATTTTGTACAGCAAATCTCTAGAACTTATTCATTTTGTATGACTGAAATTTTATACGCATTGAAAAATTCCCCATTTCTCCCTGATCTAAGTCCCTAGCAACCACCATTCTATGAGGTTGGCTATTTTAGATACCTTATTTAAGTGGAGTCCAATAGTGCATATTTGTCTTTCTGTGATTTGCTTATTTCACTTAGAATAGTACCCTCTAGATTCATTCATGTTGTCAAATATGACAGGATTTTCTTGTTTTTTAAGACTGAACAATGTTTCATTGTATGTAGATACCATGTTTTCTTTATCTATTCATTCCTTGATGGACATTTAGTTTATTTTCTTGTCTTGGCTATTGTGAATAATGCTGCAGTGAACATGGGAGTGTAAATACCTCTTCATGATCCTGTTTTCAATTCCTTTGGAAATATACCCAGAAGTGGGATCACTGGATCATATAATTCTTTTTATTTTTTTGAGGAACTTCCATACTATTTTCCATAAGGGCTATACTAATTTACATTCCCACCAGCAGTGTATAAGGGTTCCCTTTTCTCCACATCCTTGCCACATAGAACTTGTTACCTTTTGTCTTTTTGATAATAGTCATCCTAACAGGAGTGAGGTGATGTCTTATTGTTGTTTTAATTTGCATCTCCCTGATGATTAGAGATGCTGACCACCTTTTCAGATGCCTCTTGGCAGTCTGAATGTCTTCTTTTAAGAAGTGTGTATTTAGGTCCTTTATCCATTTCTTTATTGAGCTATTTGTATTTTTGGTATTGAATGGTATGAGTTTCTTACATATTTTGGATATTAACCCCTTACTGAGTTTGCAAATATATGGCTTGCAAACACTTTTTCCCATTCCATAGGTGCCTTTTCTTTTTGCTAATTGTTTCCTTTGCTGTGCAGAGCTTTTTAATTCGTTGTAATCCCATTTGTCCATTTTTGCTTTTATTGCCTGTGCTTTTGGTGTCATATTCAGAAAATTTTTGCCAAGAAAATGGCAAGAAGGTTTTCCCGTTTTCTTCTAGAAATTTTAGTTTTAAGTTTTATGTTTAAGTCTCTAATCCTTTTGAGTTGATTTTTGTGCGTGATATATGATGGAGGTTGAAAAAAAATTTTTTTATGCATGTGGATATCCAGTTTTCCCAATACCATTTAATGAAGAAACTATCCTTTCTCCATTGTGTATTCTTGGTACTCTTGTCAAATATCAGTTGACCATAAATGGGTGGGTTTGTGGGTTCTCTATTCAGTTTCATTGGTTTATATGTCTGTTCTTATGCCAGTACCACACTGTTTTAATTACTATAGCTTTGTAATATAATTTGAAGTTGGGAAGTGTGACACCTCCAGCTTTGTTCTTATTGGTCAAGACTGTTTTGGCTATTCAGAGTCTTTTGTGGTTCCACCTGAGTTTTAGAATTGTTTTTTCTATTTCTATAATAAAAATGCCATTGGGATTTTGGTAGTGATTGAATTAAGTCTGTAGATCACTTTGGGAAGTATGGACATTTTGACAATATTAATTCTTTAAATCCATGAACATAGGATGTATTTTCATTTTTTGTGCACTTTTCAATTTCTCATCAATGTTTTATATTTTTTAGTGTACAGGTCTTTTACCTTTTGGTTAATAGTTAAGTATTTGAATTTTTGGTTGGTAAGTAAATGGGATTATTTTCTTTTATTCTTTCAGATACTTCATTGTTCATAGAAATACTACTAATTTTTGCAAGTTGATTCTGCAGCTTACTCAATTTGTTTATTAGTTATAACAATTTTTTGTGGAGTCTTTAGGTTTTTCTAAGTATATGATCATGTCATCTGCAAACAGAGGTAATTTTACTTCTTCTCTTCTGATTTGCATGTATTTTTTGTTTACTTTCCTGATTACCCTGGTTAGGATTTGTAGTACTATGTTGAATAGAAGTGTCAAAAGTGGACATCCTTGCCCTAATCCAGATCTTTGAAGAAAAGCTTTCAGTTTTTCCTCATTGATTGTGATGTTAATTGTTGGTTTTACACATATGTGTTTATTGTGTTGAGGTTCCTTTCTTTTATACCTATTTTGTTAAGAGTGTTTATCATGAAACAGTGTTGAATTTTGTCAGATCCTTTTTCAACATCTATTGAGATGATCATGTGATGTTTGGTTTTCATTCTGTTGATATCTTGTATGACATTGATTGATTTTGTATGTTGGGCCATCCTTACATTGCAAGGATAAATCCCAATTTATCATGGTTTATGATCCTTTTAATGTGCTGTTGAATTCAGCTTGTTGGTATTTTATAGAGGATTTTTGCATTTTTGTTTATCAGGGATATTGGCCTATAGTTTTCTTTTCTTGTAATGTGTTTAGCTTTGGAATCTGGGTGATGCAGGCCTGATAAAATGAATTTGGGAGTGTTCCCTCTTCTCCCATTTTTTGGAAGAGTTTAAGAAGGATTACTATTAGTTCTTTGAATATTTGGTAGAATTCACCCATGGAGCCCTCTGCCCCTGGGCTTTTCTTTGTTGGAATGTTTTTGATTATTGATTCAATCACCTCGTTTGTTATTGGTATGTTCAGGCTTTCTGTTTCTTCTTGATTCACTCTTGGTAGGTGGTATGTTTCTAGGAAGTTATCCACTTCTGGTTATCCAATTTGTTGGCCTGTAATTGTTCATAATAATATCTTATGATCCTTTTTATTTCTGTCATCCTTGTAACATTTCCTCTTTCTTTTCTAATTTTATTTAGTATTCTCTATTTTTTTATTAATTAGTCTAACTAAAGATTTGTCAATTTGGTTTATCTTTTTTAAAAAAAACTATTAGTTTCATTGATTTTCTTTTCTATTGTTTCTCTATTCTTTATTTTATTCATTTGTGCTCTAATTCATGTGATTTCCTTCCTTTACTACTTTTGAGTTTAGTTTGTCAGAAATTTATTTAGGTTATGTTCAATGAGATCAACAGAGACCCCTGATTATTGATGTTTATTTAATACCTGCATTTTAATAGTTAGAAGAGTCTGTGTGAGTATAGCAGATTAATGTAAATGGTTTCTGGTCCATTGAAATAGCAATTGTTTTGTTTGCTCTGCACATTTTTTTTACATTTTTTCTCTAATAGGAGACCCTGCTTTACTCATTATAGTAATGAGGATGTGACTGAGAATGGTTCTATCTTAGTTCACAAGGCACTGGTCACAGTGATTGTTCCAAAAGATGGGTATGCAAATGAAGACAGGCCAATCAAATGTTTCCCCTGTGATTTTATAAACAGTTTATACACAGTTTTATATACAGTTCAGAGGGAAACAAGATCTCTTTCTCTCTCTCTCTCTCTCTTTTTTTTTTTTTTTTGGTGACTTGTCAGTCTGGGATTATATCCCTGCCTTTCTTCCATCTTATTCCAGTTCCTACCACTGACGGCCACATGGAAAGATCCCATTTTCAGTACAAGAGACTGAAGCAATACCCAGAGATAGTGGGCCAAAAATGGAGGGTACCCAGGTTACATCATGTGAGTTTCTGTATCCAGCTGTGCATGAGACCCACTTTTTTCCTATTTTTTCTTATTGGTTATATTAGTCAATATTCCTTTTTATTCTTCAGCTATTAGAATGTGATCTAGATAACCAGATGCCACCTTGGAATGAGCTAAGTTTATGGCCACATTTAAAGAGAATGGAGGTATAACTCTTCTCTTACATATGTATGATATTATTTGTAATCACAAATAGTATTGGCATCAACAGAAAAATGGACCTGATATCTAATTATTGCTATGATATTATACATGTTTTCATTCATTTTAATATAATAAATTTGTTTAATGCCAACTATGCACTAGACATTGAAGTAGTTATAATTTGAGTATACATTAGGGAATAAAGTTATCAATGTCCCCATGCTTATGGAGTCATAAAATTCTACCTAATCAAGGGAGACAGTCACAAGCAAGCAATCAAAAAATAATTGGGGCTGCAGTTGGAGAGAAGATATGGGAGCAGGACAATAATTGTTTATGGAAATATGAGGGGTGATTAAATAAAGAAGGAGAGAGGCTAGAAGGATCAGAGTCTTTGGGACACTGTCAGGACAAGGGATCCAGGACACATGGAGGAAATGCATTTGATGGAGGAGGAACTCTTCTCAACCTTATTTTTTGATGGAGAAGGGAAAATGGCTTAGTGGCAGTTACATTTGGTGATTTGGTCATGAGAACGCTTCCATGTGATAGTTCCATATTCTTAATAAAGTATGTATCAGGGACACCTGCCAAGAAATAAGGGTGGAGAAGATGGTGTGGAAGATTGTAGAGAAAGGAACTAGATAAATATGATCATCCTGGAGAACAGAAAAACAAACTTATTAGAGAAATGTAGCAAGATTTCTGCATTGTATCAAGATTCAAATAGTGGATGGAGATTATGAATTTAAAGTGAAACTAGTTACCTGCTTATGTGATTTTTGTTACAAATAACTTCCTGCTTAGGTGCAAGCAGAAAGAAGGTGAGTTCAACTGAGGGAAAGGAGGGATTGAGAGTTGAAGATGTTTGCAAAGGGACAGCTATGTTGATGATGATGGAATGTGTGCTAAACAAGATGGGAAGTAATGGTAGGAGGGTATTGATGAATAATAAGAAAACGGTGAGATGAAAAGATTAAATGTCCCCATATCACTGAAGAACGATGTGGTTGTATGGGAATATGTGCGTCAATGAACTGAATGCATGGGAAATTGTAGGAGGAAAGTTAAATGTTTTTATTTGAAATTTGAGAAAGGGTTGCTATTTTTTAGGACATGAAAAGATTAAGGGTATGACACAGAATGTATGACTAAAGTAGAAAAAGGAAAATGTCATTGGAATATGAAAGTCAAGAAACTAAGATGGATTTTCTTTTGTTTTGTTTTGAATCGTCCTCTTAGGTAGTGAAATCACCAAGAATAAAGGAAGAAAATTCAGTAGAATGGAAGGAAGACTCTTTGCCAGGAATAGAAGACTTTAGTAAATGAGGAACGTTGAGTAGGAGATCGGCAGAAGATAGTAAGAAGGAGTAAGAAACAATGTTATATGCAGATGTCATAGCATAAAAAGAACAGTGATTTTTAGCAGGAGGGAAGGGGTGAGATAATTTGGAAGAAGAAATGGGAGGGAGCAAGGAATGCACCTACCTCACCTCCTGGCCCTGATGCTCTCTTGGGTCCCAGGTAGGCTTCAACTAATGCAAGAAGGTAAAAGGAATATTTGAGGGAAAGGGGGATGCTGATTATATACTGGAGCTACAGGAGACACTAGAGGGTTTATTTGGGAAAGAAGGGTAGTGTAGAGGATAACAAAGCTTGTGGATCAAGAGTTTGTAAGAAAAAGAATAACAGATGTTGGGACTCCTGTAGATTAGGGAGATACACAGGGACGGGAAGGAAGTGTGATGGGCTTGGACCTGAGAACCTCATCTTGTAATACTCCTGATGGAATTATTAATGCAGCCTCAGGCATTGAGGTAGGGTGTGGTCAGGAATACTAGTTATCCTCTCAGCAGCTGAGAGTTCTAGAATCATCTGCCACAATTGGTCCCATTATCTTGGACAAGGTGCTAAACCTCTCAAAACCTTCATTTCTCCATCTATGCAATGAGCTGTTGTCCTAAATAGTCCCTTAAACTTCTTCAGGTATTTTAAGTATATGAGAGTGAAAAATGAGGTTATGCCCCTGGTAAGTCTGCAATATTAGAAATAAATATTCATCTTTCAAATCAATGATGTATCAGTAATTAATATTAAAAAGAGTGAGAAATATCTGAGTTTATACATCTGCTATATTAGACTTTAAAGCTTATTAATGATTTCAACAAAAAAGATAAGTGACAGAACAATTCAGCATATTGTAGAGACATTTGGTTATGCGTTCCTGCTACAGCAAATACATTTTGTAACTCATAAAGATGAATTAGTAATAGATTTATGATATCTCAAATGCTAAATAGTAAAGTTGAAATTGAATTGCTAACTCTTATCTCTCACCCTCTTTCCATTCTTTTATTCCCCTATCCAATCTGTATTATTAATTAACTGTATTCTTATTATTATAACAGTAGGGTAATGCATGAATGAGACATTCAAAAGTAGACAATCATAATTGGTGAAAGAATTGATTTAGTGAGATGATTCTTTCAATCAATAATAAAAATGCTTCTCCACACTTCATTTTATATATTTAGACTTATTTCATATTAACCTACTCGGTTAAATTGATGGGTCAATTCAGTCAACACTGTAACCACACTAATACGCTACTGCTCAAAAACTGCTTATTTCAATCCAAATAGTGGAAGAACTTTTAACTTTTTAGTAGGCTAGCTGAGGAGTTTGTCTGGGGGTTCCTACTTTTCTGAGTTCTGTGTCCTGACAGATGTTTTGTTGAATGGTTTCAATTCCTCAGGGAGAGAAGCCACTCGGGGAGAAACAGCAAAGTCTGAGCTTGACTGAGAAAGGACATTGCATAAAATCAGAGAAGGGCAATATGGACATTATATATTCAGTACATATTCACTTATTTGGAAATGAAAATGCTATATAGTAGGGCTAAAACCTTATGCACATGAATTAATTTCATTCAACTAGACAAAAAGTTAAAATTTAGATATTCCAACAGTTGAAAAATATATCTGACCTCATGAAAGTGGTTCAGAACTTTCTTCATCTTGTAATAGTGAATGTAATTTTAAATTTTTGTATTTGAGAAATGTGGCATATTAGCTTATTTCATCCTGGGTATTATACCTAAAGTTTGGGTAATTGGCCACTAGATGGCAGGGCTGTGATGTGAATAAAGTTCTCAAGACAATAAATGGGTGTATTGTAGGCATAGATAATTAAAAGAGCCAACACACGGAATTCCTCCTAACACAATTTAAGAGCACAAGTTGAGCACATACAATGTTTTAGGATTTTTGCAAGTGCTGGAGATAAAAAAGATGACTATTACATGATCTCTGTTACCAAAGAGACGCTAGTTTTATAGCCAGAAGTATGTGTGGGGTTTGGGGTTTTTTTAAAGCACTATAATAGGATGTGATAAATACTATTATAGATTTTTTTATTTCAAAGTATGAGAACACAGAGACTATTACAATTAATTCAGACTGTGATGATGGTATTGAGGTAAGGAGTTCTTCGGTTATAGAAAAGGTAAAAAGTCTGAGAAGGTCTCATCTTTAAAAAAGAAAATTTTTAAACCAAAAAGTTTAAAGATAACATCTTTAATTGTTATGTATAAATTGGCGATATAAAACTTAGGGTAAGATTAAGTTAAAACTAACTTCTTTACTTCTAATCCAGTGCTTCTTAACCAGGGATGACTTTGCCTCCCAGACGGCATTGGGCAATGTCTGGAGATATTTCTGTTGATCACAATTGGGGAAGGGTGCTATTGGCATCTAGTGGGTAGAGGTCCAGAATGCTGCTACATAGCCTACAATACACAAGACAGGCCTCCACAATAAAAAAAAAAAATTACTAGCCCAAAATGGCAGTAATACCAAAGCATTGTAAATGTAGACAAATGTACTGAGAAGTTTAAAATTGGACAGAACACCAGTAAAAGTTCAGTGTTTAGGAACAACTTAGGATTGGACCATGAAAACTAAACTTTTTGTCTCAAGATCAGGAGCAGATGAAGTCTGGTGTTTCCAAAGAGTAGAAAAGATACCCTGACTTAAGGATATTTGGGCAAGCCTATGCAATAGCATTTGAATACACAACAGTTTGAGCTAGAACAACACAAGCTTGATTTTGCCAAGGCAAATAAGGGCTAGAAAGTGTGGCATAGTGGCCAAAGTTGGAAGTCAGATATGACATTTACTAGCTGGGCAACTCACCTTCTAAGTTTCTATTCCTTTATAATGGGAATGGAAATTTAATATAATTTGTTGAAAGGATTAGAAATGTATGTTAAATGTGTAGAATATAGAAGTTGCTCAATAAATGTTATTTACATTATTGAGATATTGTTAGAGTCCTAATTATACCTCTCTTTCCATGGTTATCTTTGCCCCCTTTTGGAAAACTATTTAAGGAACAACTATATTGTATAATATTAAAGACAGAAAAATATGATTGTGGGATGAGAAAAGGAAAAATGAATGCAAAACACAAACAAAACTTTTGCAAGGCACCATTGGGAGAAGTATTGCAAGCTGAGTCAGAATCACCAAGACCTCTGAACAGCATTTCTGTCTATTAAGGAAGAGATAGTTGATATTTCCTTGAGCAGGCAAGAGGTGGGGGGAGCAGAGTATGCTGCTGTGATAAGCCAGACACAACCTGGTTAATTCCAGCTCTCTGCTGCTCCTGACCCTCACAGCTGAATGGAATGTAGCAAAAATGATGCCAATTGCTCTTGCTTGCACTCATGCTCATTTTTCCTCAGTAAGCCTCAGTGCTACCCCACAATGATACTATGTAAACCCAATCCATACTCTCCTAGTGGATAACTTCATACTTTCTGAGCCTCTCTCTTCAAACCTCCAACACCTCCTTTACCACATTCCCTCTTAGCTGGTGGCCTTGGTTCCTCTTTGATTGGCAAAATGGAAGTCTTTAGAGGAGAACTTCCATGAACTCTCCCACCTCAACTACTTACCTCCTGCATCTGTGCCCATTCACTCTACCTTCTTTCTTGCTTCTAACAGAACTGTCCCTACCCTTAGCTAAGGCTGACCCTCATCAGTGCACTATTTGCCATCCCTTTTCACCTACTACAAGAATGACTGCAGCAATTCTCACCTTTCTCTTGGATCATAATCATTCCCTCTCTTTTGAACAATTCCCATAAGCATACTGACTTTCATTGTTTCTCTCATTTTAAAAGTTTCACTGTGCCAGCTTCATTTTGCTACTTCCTTTTAAAACAAAACCCCTTTAAAGAATTCTCTATAGTTACTGGCTCTACTTTCTCTACTCCTATTCTTGTTTGAACTCAGTCCATTAGGTTTTCATCACCACTGCTGCACAAAAACTGCTCTTATTAAGATCACCAATACAATTTATATTTTTAAATCCAATAGCCAGCCCTCAAACCTCATCTTCTTTGAACTATTAGTGGCATTTGACACAGTCAGCTACATTCTCCTCAAAACATTCTGTACTTGGTTTCCCAGACGCCATGCTTTTCTGGCTTGCTTTCTGCTTTGTTCGGTTGTTCCTTCTCAATCTCCTTTGCTCTCCCTGTGCACTCTCCCTCTCCCCACCTCTACACTGTGGAATGCCCAATGCATAGTCTGTAGACCCCTTCTCTTTTCTAAATATACTCTATCCCTTAGTGATTTTATCCAGTCTCATGGCTTTAAGTACAATATGCTGAAAAGTCCCAAATTTATCTCTCTAGCTTGAACCTCTATCCTAAATTGTTAATAAAACTTCTTCCTCAACATCTTCAGTTGGAGGTTTAATAACCATCTCAAAATCAAAATGTCTAACACTAAACTCTTTATATCCAAACTCCCAAACTTCCTCATCTCATTTAATGGAAACTCTATTCTTCCAGTTGCTCAGGTCAAAAATTCGGAGTAACGCTTAATGCCTTTTTTTTTTAATCACACCTCACATCTGATCTGTCAACAAATCCCATCATCTGGCTGTATTTTCAACTAATTCAAAATCTAATTTTTTTGCTTCTCATTACCTGTATACTATTACCATTCTGGTACAAGTCATCCTCCTCTCTTCTGGATTATCACAATTATCTCTTGGTTGGTTTTCCTATATCTTCTTTTGTTCCCTTCCCCCAGGCTGTTTTTAACATAGAAGCCAGAATAATCCTCTTAAACGTTTAGTCAGATCATATCACCCCTCTGCTCAAATTTTCCAATGACTTCCATTCTCAATCAGAATAAAAGCCAAAGTCCAAATGATGACTGATAGACCCTGTGATCTAGTTCCCCATCTACTCAAACACCTTATCTTTTACTGCTATTCCCTCGCTCACTCAGGTCCAGCCACAATGGCTTCATCACCGTTTCTTGAACACTTTGGGTGCAGACTTGCCTCAAGTTCTTTGTTTTTGTTGTTCTCACTGCTTTTCTCCTAGATTTACTTATTGTTTCCTCCCTCTTTTCCTCAAAGCCTATTCAAATGCCATCTCACTGAAGCCATCTTTGGCCACTAAATCTAAAATTTTAATATCCATCCTTTAATATTTTCTTTATTCCCCTTCCTTGCCTTAGTTTTTCTCCTTAACACTTACCACTCTCTAAATACTGTATATTCTATGTATTTATTCTGCTTTTTTTCAATCTCTCCAAGGAGACAGGGATTTTTATCTATTTTGTTAATTACCATAATGTTAGTACCCATAACAGCGCCTGCCACATAGTACTCAATAAATATTTGTTAAATGAATTTCAAATGACTGTTGAATGAATATTGAGTGAATCTGATAACTCTATAACCATGCACACTGAGAAGTAATGTCAGAGCATACATAAAAATTTCTTACAGAGTAATGCTCAGCTGGGTAATTTGGCAAGCGATATCAAAAGTATTTACTTTCAGAAGCATTAAAATTACTCTGAATCCTCCAGGGCTATAACTAATGGACAGGGATAAGATTTGTCATATGGCTTGGAGAGGAACAGGCAAAACTAGAAAATGCAGTTCTCTTGTGGACATGTCATGGAAGTCAGGGCTGTCCCTTTAGGGAATTAATGGACACTATTTGTTTCAAGGTTTCTTGGCTGATATTTTTGTTATTGATTGCTGAATAAAATAAACACCTCAAAACTTAATGGCATAAAATAATGTTTTGTTATGGCTTGTGATTCTATGGCTTAGGTGGGCAGTTCTTCTGTACCACATGGTATTGCCAAGGGTCTTGGGACAGCATCAGTCCCAATAAAGGATTGACCAGGAGCTCAGATACAACACTCAGCCAGGGCCCTCTTCACACTGAGCTTCATGTCATGGTGGGTGGTTTCCAAGAAAGAAAGTTTCAAGAGCAAGCATTTCAAGAAGCAAGAAGCATTTCGAGAAGCCAGGTCAGTTAAAGACTAAGGACTAGGCCCGTTAACAGACACAGCATCAGTTCTGTTGTATCCTATTAGAGCAGTCACAAGCCCAGCCCAGAGACAGTGGAAGGGTAACGTCACAAGAGGTATGGATCATTGGAGGTCACTATATTAACCATCTACCATCACATTTGGGTGCTTTTAGACACCTCTGCAACACTGAATTTCTTTCCTTAGGACTATCTCTGATTTCAGCAGTAGCTGTGGTGTACACTTCTACGCAAGCTGAAACTGACTTTGAATTTCCCACCTCACATGAAAGCCAATATATTTCTGCTTTGTGCACCAAGTCCTTTTCTGATGCTGGGGAACCTGAAAGTACAGGTAAGTTAACTACCAGGGCAACCTTAAACCAATGGGAGATGGAAGCTGACGGATAGGTGTTCCAGCCTCCTGCCGTACAGGAAGATGATTCTGGGAAGCATGATGTATGCTTCTTAGTAGGTCCTGGTGAATTGAGCTCCTTTTACCCACAGTGGGAACTTTGGTAATGAACCGTTATATTAGCTTTTCCTACTTTCTGAACTAATTTCTATTGCCCTTCATTAATTGTGTTAAATGTGTCCTGAGATCACCACCTGTTTTAGTCTGTTTTTGTTGCTTATAACAAAATACCTGGAACTGGGTGATTTATAAAGAAAAACAAAATTTATTGCTTACAGTTTCTGAGGCTGGGAAGTCCAAAGTCCATCTGGTGGTGGTGATAGTGACCCAGGGGTCTCACACTGCAAGATAGTGGAAGCAGAGAGAGCAGAAAGAGAGAAAGACAGACAGACTCTCCTCTTCTTTTAAAGCCCTCAAAACCATACCACTGACCACAATTTTTAATCCATTCACTGCTGCATAGTCCTACAATCCAGTCACCTCTTCAAGGGTCTACCTCTCAATAACCGTAATAGGATTTCCCACCCTCTTAACAGTCACAGTGGGGGCTAAGTTTCTAATACATAAAACTTGGGGGATACAATTCAAGCTTCAGGGGGTCTTGGGGGTACATACTTTAATCCACTACATCACCCAAACAAACCACCTATTCCAAAGATCTCTCTCTTTTTTCTGGGAGGAAAGAAACTTAGAGAGGTATTCTTTCAGATAAAAAGAAAAATTTTTCATTTTCCATTTAAAAAACGAGGCCCAGGACTAGAGGGTCAAGATGGCGTAAACGGTTCCTAGCATCGCTCTCTCCCACAAATTGACCAATTTGCAACTATTAAAAAGCAACAACAGGAGGCCCGAGATCTGCACTGGATCAGGCAGGAGCCACATGCTGGAGGGCCCCAGTCCAGGCCAGTGCCCACCACCCAGAGAGACCTGAGAGCCACAGGACCCACACATCCCAAGTCAGATATGCTGGAAAAGGCAGGCACCATGCAACCTCCATCCCAGGCCAGTCCCCACCACTTAGAGAGTCCTGACAGCCACCAGGTCCACACACCCCGAGTCAGCTGCACTGGAAAAGGCAGGAGCCACAGGATTCCCAGTCCAGGCCAGTGCCCCCTGCCCAGAGAGGCCTGAGAGCTGCCAGGCCCACACATCCCAAGTCAGCCATGCTGGAAAAGGCAGGCACCATGGGACTTCCAGCCCAGGTCAATCCCCACCACTTAGTCACAAGAACTGAAGGCTCACATGCCCTGAGTGAGACACGTCAGAAGAGGCAGGCACCACAGGCACCCAGTCCAGGCCAGTCCCTGCTGCACAGAGAGGCCCGAGAGCCACTGGACCTACACACCCAAATTAGCAGTGCCAGAAGAAGCAGTTGACATGGTACTCCCAGTCCAGTCCCTGCCACACAGAGAGGCTTGAGAGCTGCCAGGCCCATATGCCCTAAGTCAGCTGCATCAGGACAGGCAGGTCTGAAGTCTAGTTCCCCCTGCCCAGAATTGGCAGTCCCTTTAGGATCCAAGCCAGACATCAGGGTGGAATGAGTGGACTGTGATAACCCCTGCCACAATGACTAAACACCAAAGGAAAAATACCAGAAATATGAAAAATCAAGAAAGTACATCACCACCAAAGGAAAATAATAGCTCTCAAACTCTAGATCCTATAGAACAGGAAGTCTTTGAAATGACTGACAAGGAATTTAGAAAAATAATTCTAAGGAAACTAAATGAGATACAAGAAAACTCAGACAACACAATGAAATGAGAAAAAATATATAGGATCTGAAAGAAGAAATATACAATGCCCTGAAAAAGAATGTAGCAGAGCTGTGGAGCTGAAGGATTCATTCAACGAAATAAAAAACACAACAAGAGTCTAACCAGAGGCTAGAACAAGCAGAAGAGAGAATTTCTGACCTTGAAGACAGGCTGTTTGAATTAAGACAGGCAGACCAGAAAAAAGAGAAAAGAATTTTAAAAGCTGAGGAAAATGTAAGAGAGATAACAGACAACCTTAAGCACTCAAATATCTGAGTCATGGGTATTCCAGAAGAGGGGGAGGGGAGGGAAGGAAATGGCATTGAAAACATATTCAGTGAAATAATAGCAGAAAACTTCCCAGTTATAGGGAAAGTCACAGATCTTCAGATTCAGGAGGCCCAAAGATCCACAAACGTATTCAACCCAAAAAGGTCCTCTTCAAGACATGTGATAGTCAAACTGGCAAAACTCAAAGACAAAGAGAGAATCTTAAAAGCTGCAAGAGAGAAGAGGCAAGTCATCTATACAGGAGCCCCTATTGGAATAACATCAGACTTTTCATCACAAACCCTAAAAGCCAGAAAAGAATGGGATGATATATTCAAAATACTAAAGGACAAAAATTTCCATCCAAGAGTACTTTACCCAGCAAGGCTATCCTTCCAAAATGAAGGACAAATAGTATATTTCTCAGACAAACAAAAACTGTGGGAGTTCACTACCACACAACCAGCCTTACAAGAAATTCTCAAGGAAGTACTAGATTTGATACCTGAAAAACAACCATCACTGCCATGAATACTTAAGAAATAACAAAACCTACCAGTAAAACAAAAATGTTAACAATGAAGGAAAAAAAATAGTTTATCTACCACCCCAAGAAACCAACAAATACAGAAGACAAACAGAAAATTAGCAAGAAAGTAACAAAAGGTACTTAAGACATCTAAACAAAAATCAATAAAATGTGGGGAGTAAATCAACATATTTCAATGATAACTCTAAATGTAAAGGGATTAAATTCCCCACTCAAAAGACAGACTGACTGACTGGATTAAAAAGATGGACCCAATGATATGCTGCGGTCAAGAGACCTCACCTGTAAAGACACACATAAGCTAAGAGTGAAAGGATAGAAAAAGATATACCATAAAATAGAAATGAAAAACGAGCTGGAGTAGCTATTCTTATATCAGATAAAATACACTTTAAAGCTAATACCATAAAAGGAGATAAAAAAGGCCACTATAAAATGATAAAAGGAGCTATCCATCAAGAAGACATAACAATCATAAATATATACGCACCCAGTGTTGGACCAGCCAGACTTATAAAGCAAACACTATTAGATCTAAAGAATGAGATAGACACTAACACCATAATAGTGGGGGACTGGAACACCTACCTGCTCTCAACATTGGACATATCATCTAGCCAAAAAAACAATAGAGAAACACAAGATATAAACAACACTTTAGACCAATTGGGCTTGGCAGATATCTACAGAACATTCCATCCAACAACCTCAGAATATTCATTCTTCTCATCGTCACATGGAACATTTTCCACAATAAAACAGGTTAGGTCACAAAGCAGTCTCAACAAATTTTTAAAAATTGGAATTTTTCCATGTATTTTTCCAGTTACAATGGATTAAAATTAGAAATCAATAACAAATGAAACTCTGGTAACTATATGAACACATGGAAATTAAACAACATTCTACTTCCTGACATGTGGGTCCAAGAAGAAATTAAACAGGAAATCAAAAAATTTCTTGAAACTAGTGAAAATAATGACACATCATACCAAAACCTGTTGGATACTAGAAAAGAAGTACTAAGGGGGGAATTTATTGCATTAAATGCTTACTTCAGAAGAATGGAAATATGGCAAAAAAGCAAACTAATGCTTCACCTTGAAGATCTAGAAAAACAAGAATGATTCAAACCCTAAGTTAGTAGACAGAAAGAATTAAGATCAGAGCAGGACTAAATGAAATAGAAACCCAAAAAACAATACAAAAGATCAATGAAACAAAGTTGGTTTTTTGAAAATATAAATAAAATTGACAAACCTTTATCAAGGCTAACTAAGAAAAGAAGGGAGAAGACCCAAATTACAAAAATTAGAAATGAAAAAGGTAATATTACAACTGATACCTCAGAGATACAAGGAATCATTATAGACTACTATAAACAACTATATGCCAACAAATTTGAAAATCTGGAGTAAATGGATAAATTTAGGGGCACATACAAACTACCAAAACCAAAGCAAGAAGGTATAGAAAATCTGAACAGACCAATAACAATAAAAGAGATTGAAGCTGTTATCCGAAGTCTCCCAACAAAGAACAGCCCAGGACCAGACAGGTTCACTGCAGAGTTCTACCAAACCTTCAAGGAGAAACTGATACCAATTTTCTACAAACTATTCCAAAAGACTGATATAGAGGCCATTCTCCCAAACTCATTCTACAAGGCAAACATCACCCTGATACCAAAACCAGACAAAGATACATCAAAAATAGAAAACTACAGGCCAATATCCTTGATGGATGTAGACGCAAAACTCCTCAATAAAATACTAGATAATAGAATACAGCAACACATACACAAAATTACACACCATGATCAGGTGGGATTCATCCCAGGGATGCAAGGTTCATTCAACATACGCAAATCAAAAAAATGTGATAAACCATATCAATAAAATCAAATACGAGGAACATATGATCATCTCTATAGATGACGAAAAAGCATTTGACAAAATTCAACATTCTTTCATGATAAAGACTCTATACAAGTTAGGTATAGATGAAAAGTATCTCAACACAATTAAAGCTATATATGATAAGCCCACTGCCAATATCATCCTGAATAGGAACAAGAATGGACATATCATTTTTTGCTTTCAGCTTTTCCCTTAAGAACAGGAACTAGACAAGAATGCCCACTCTTGCCACTCCTATTCAACATAATGTTGGAAGTACTAGCCAGAGCAATCAGAGAAGAGAAGGAAATAAAGGGCATCCAGATTGAAGAAGGTGAAGTCAAACTGTCCCTGTTTGCCAATGATATGATCCTATATTTTGAACAGCCTAAAGCTTCTACAGAAAAACTCTTAGAGTTGATAAATGATTTCAGCAAAGTTGTAGGATACAAAATCAACACACAAAAATCAGTAGCATTTCTATACTCAAACAGTGAACATGCAGAAAAAGATATCAAGAAAGCTAGCCCATTTACAATAGCCACCAAAAAAATAAAATACCTGGGAATAAAGTTAACCAAAGATGTGAAAAATCTCTATGAAGAGAACTACAAATCATTGTTGAGAGAAATTAAAGAGGACAGAAGAAGATGGAAAGATATCCCAGGCCCTTCGATTGGAAGAATTAACACTGTGAAAATTTCCATATTACCCAAAGTGGTCTACAGCTTCAGTGCAATCCCCATCAAAATTCCAATGAGATTTTTCTCAGAAATGGAAAAAAACTATCCAGACATTTATATGGAATAACAAAAGACCATGCATAGCCAAAGTAATCATGAGCAAAAAAAATAAAACTGGAGGCATAACACTACCTGACTTTAAACTATATTACAAAGATATAATAATCAAAACAGCATGGTACTTGCATATAAACAGACACACAGCTCAATGGAATAGAATAGAAAATCCAGAAATCAACCTGTACACCTACAGCCATCTGATCTTTGATAAAGGAACCAAGTCTACACACTGGGGAAGAGACTGCCTCTTCAGCAAATGGTTCTGGGAAAACTGGATATTCATACGTAGGAGAATGAAACTAGACCTGTACCTCTCACCATATACCAAAATCAACTCAAAATGGATTAAAGAATTAAATATATATCCAGAAACAATAAAACTCTTTAAAGAAAACATAGGGGAAACACTCCAGGAAGTAGGAGTGAGTACAGAATTCATAAATATGACCCCAAAAGCACAGGCAACTAAAGGATAAATAAATGGGATTATATCAAACTAAAAAGCTTCTGCATAGCAATGAAACAATCAACAGAGTGAAAAGACAACCAACAGAGTAGGAGAAAAAAATTACACAGTATACATCTGACAAAGGATTAATATCCAGAATATACAAGGAACTCAAACAATTTTACAGCAAAAAAACCAAATAGCCCAATTAAAAAATGGGCAAAAGAGCTAAATAGACATTTCTCAAAGGAAGATATACGAATGGCAAACAGACACATGAAAAAATACTCAACATCACTCAGCATCTGGGAAATGCAAATCAAGACCACTTTAAGATACATCTCACTCCAGTCAGGATGGCTAATATCCAAAAGACTGAGAATAGTAAGTGCTGGAGAGGTTGCAGATAAAAAGGAATTCTCATACACTGTTGGGGGGACTGCAAAATGGTGCAGCCTTGATGGAAAATGGTGTGGAGTTTCCTCAAACAGTTACAGATAGATCTACCATATGACCCAGCTATTCCACTGCTGGAAATATACCCAGAGGAATGGAATTCATCATGCCAAAGGGATACCTGCACTCCCATGTTTATTGCAGCACTATTTACAATAGCCAAGAGTTGGAACCAGCCCAAATGTCTATCATCAGATGAGTGGATAAGGAAACTGTGGCATATCTACACAATAGAATACTATGCTATAAAAAAGAATGAAATACTACCATTTGTAACATGGATGGACTTAGAGAAAATTATATTGAGACAAGTCAGGCACAGAAAGAGAAATACCACATGTTCTCATTTATTTGTGGGAGCTAAAAATAAATAAACACACAAAGAGGGGGAAGAAGACAACAATCACAACAATTCCTTGAACTTGTTAAGACAAGTGAACAGATATGATGTCGGGGGGTAAGGGACAGAGGGAGGGGGGAAAGGAACAGGTAAAGGGTCACAAAAATCAATTACAATGTACATTGAGAAATTAAAAGAAAGAGACTCTGACTAGCAAAAAAAAAAAAAAAAAGAGGCCCCAAGTTAGAACCGTGGAAATGATTGAACTTATGACCATAAGTTCCAGTCTTACCATTTCAGTGAAAGGGCTTACAGTCTGAGTGCTGGCCGTATGCTTTAGTGTATCAAACACATCGATGTGAGGGGGAAAGTTTAGTCTCTTGTCATTTGGAAGACTGACTGGAGAGGATAACTCATTCTGTGTTGGCCATTCCTGCAAAGTAGTTGGATATCTCCAAACTTAGAAATAGTGCATTAATTGTTGCACGCAACTTTCCTTTTTCAAGCTAAAATTATGCCTTACTAGAGAGAGAATACTGTCTCCCTAAGAAAGGCGACAATTCCAATTTTTTCTATTTGAGAAAATAAAATATTTGGTACCCAGAGGCTTTAAATACGGTTTATAATTTAAGGTCTGGCACCTTAGATTCACTAAATAATTCAGTTTTTCAACTGGGGGAAAAGTTCTCATGCAAATTTGGAGTAGTTTCAATGTGCGTGAGTGTATATTTATACCAGTAGGTGAATTTATATTTGAAGAAATAAATATATTTGAAGTAATGTATTAAAAGTATATTCCTTGCATAATTTATTTATACTTTATGTTCTTCAAAAAGTGATTTATAGATACTTAGCAGTAATACATAAAATGTGACCAGGTGGGATATATTAGAACTGGAATTAAAGAAGAAGAAATAACAAGGGCAAGGTATAAAGCAGATGCATAACCAATTATCATATGTGCTGCTATGATGGTCTTTGTCATATCTCCTCCGCTTGAGATGAGTTAGAAAAACACCTGCAGAGGGCTAACGTTCTTCCCAAAATATAATTTTAGATCAGTTCGAGCATGCAGATGAACATAAAATAGAATCCAAAACTTCTGCTCTGTGTAGCATGGCAACAATTGATTTAGCTTGAAAACAACTTAAAGCAATATAACCAGATGCTCTATTCAGAAAAACAACCACAGAAGCAAAATTTTTTAAAACTATGCTAACACCCATCGATTGTCTAACTTTGAGCTATCCTACTTCCTCACATACTCTCCAAGGAGATGCTCTATTTGTTAAATGTTCACTATGATAACTAACTGAGATAACTTGTTGCATTGGCTTGTTTATAAACTAAGTTAAAAGTTCTGGGATAGCCTCCAAAAGTAATTATTTCCACATTCAAAAAGTTGGTCTGTAACTTGGTTTTCTGGCACTAATGAGCTTGCACAGTCAGTTGTTTGTTCGGGCCACTCACAATTCAAGATAATATACCCACATTATTCATCTATAAAACAATGTTTATCTTTCTGTTCTACTGTGTCCGACTTCTCTGAAAACAGCATTTGATCATTAAAAATCAATTTATAAAGAGTGGTGGGAGTGATAATTTTGCTTTACCCTTGTGGAGAATCTTAACTCTTTCTAGGCTGCTATTCTAGTTGAAGAATAACTTGAATTCATGTTATTATGTAATTATTTTTAACTATAGTATGTTTAATCAGCTATCAATTATCTGGGCAGCCTCAGGATAGCATTTATAATCCCATAGGACTTTTCCAAATTCTAATTTATCCTGGTTGATCCTACAATGTCCCCTTGACACCAATTCAAGAAGCTTGCTATTAGATCTTTTTCCTCTCCTTTATCCACTAACTCCAATCCCTCAAACTGTCATTCCAACTCTAGAACTTTGCTTCTTCTCGAGGCTGTGCCATTTCAGTAACAATGACCTTAGCTGTATCTTATAACCTTTCCAGGTCTGATCGCTCAGCTGACAGCACCTACCTCATAGTTCTGTGGTGATGATTAAATTAGTTAGTTTAATGCATACATACATAAGAGCAGGTAAGCATTCTCTGAGTGCCTGTTGCTGTTACTGTGATGACTGCTGTGATTGGATTCTGTTGAATATCCATAACTGGAAGTTTGGGTTGTGCTTTGCCTCTACCAGAGCCTGTGCCTACAAAATTAAAGATAAGGGAAATCCTAATCCCTCACCTCTCCTTCCTTCAAGATTCCAAACCAATGAGAACAGACATAAGGAGGCAGCAGTACTGGATGGCACTGAGACAATGTGGATAGAAGGGAAACTCTGAGCCCCTGGTGCTGTCTTTTAGGTGGGCATATGAGGCAGCACAACCTGCCATGAGCCAAGAGCTATACAAGATCCAGGGAGCCTTTCTAAGAGTCCAGATATTAGCTTTACATTTAAAAAATTAAAGCCCAAATTGCTCCTGCTGCCACTGTAGAAGCTGAGTTTTTTTCATTCCTGCAGAAGGTTATAATTCTTCTGCTCTCCTCTGGCTAAGGAAAAATTGAGTATCAACTTATTTGATGTCTTTGTTAACCTGATATCCCTCCCCTATTTAGTAATTGTGTATGAAATAAATCACATTACAGAAATGTATGTAGCAGAACAAAATATCCTACGAAGATCGAATTCAGGCTTGCTCTTTCATTTCAAGATTATATCTGAATGTAATTTACTCGTATTTACTCTATAGTAAGCGGAAGCAGGCCTTGTGCCTCAGCAGTGACAGACCACATATGCAGAAGTGGTTTCATAAGATTGTAATGAAGCCAAAAATTTCCTATCACCTAGTGATAGCATAGCCATTGTAACACTCTGGTGCAATTACTTTAATTTTTTATAAAATTAGTGTAGCCTAAGTGTACAGTGTTTGTCAAGTCTACAGTAGTGTATGTTAATGTCCTAGGCCTTCACATTCACTCACCACTAATTCACTGACTCATCCAGAGCAACTTCCAATCCCAAAAGCTCCATTCATGGTAAGTTCTATATACAGGTATACCATTTTTTATCTTTTATATCATAAAAGGAGTTTTACTGTACCTTTTCTATGTTTAGATATGTTTGGATGTACAAATACTATTGCATTACAGTGTTCAGTACAGTAACATGCTATACATATATATATATATATATATATATGTATATCTTGTTTGACAAAAACTGCAGCATATCAAGAGAATGTCGAGAATGGGGACTTCCCTACTTGATCTTACCTACTTGGTCTGTAAGTGGGGATGACCTACTTGGTCTGTTTACCATATGGAAGCCAAAAGTACTGAAGAATTCTGATCCTTTTTAATTTACAAGGAAAGTGGTATAAGAGACAGTTAAAGATCTAGAAGAAAGGCCATACATTAACTCTGACCTGTGACATCATGATTAAGAATGTGGACCCTATAGCTCAGCCCCCTGGGTTTAGTTCCTGACTTCTCCACTAATTAACTCTGTGACCTGTGAAAGTAAGCCCCATTTCTCCACCAGAAAAATAGAGGTGGTAGGTATTACAAGTATCCATCTTCTGAACTTATGTTGTGAGAATTTAGATGTGATCCACATGTGGTGGGTTGAAGGATGGTCCCCAAAAAGATATGTCTGCATCCTAATCCCCAGAACTTGTGAATGTTACCTAATTTGGAGAAAGGATCTTTGCAGGTGAAATTAAGTTAGGGATCTTGAGATAAGGAGGTCATACTGGATTGTCTGGGTAGGCCCTAAATCCTATGGTAAGTGCCCTTATAAAACTGAGGCAGAAGATTAAACAGACAGAAGAGGAGGAAGCAATGTGACTAACGAGCCAGAGATTGGAGTGGTGTGGCCACAAATAAAGGAATGGTAACAGCCACCAGCAACTGGAAAATAATGAATTTTCCACTAGAGCCTCTAGAGGAGGCACAGTCTTGCAGATACCTTAATTTCAAACTTCTGGCCTTCAGAACTGTAAGAGAATACATTTATGTAGGGGGTTTTTTTTGTTTTGTTTTTTGTTTTGTGACCAGTAAGGGGATTGCAACCCTCAGCTTGGTGTCATCCGCACCGCACTCAGACAGTGAGCGCACCGGCCATCACCATATAGGATCCGAACCCGCAGTGGGAGCACTGCTGTGCTCCCAGCACCGCACTCTCCCAAGTGAGCCATGGGGTTGGCCCCATTTATGTAGTTTTAAACCACTAAGTTTGTAGTAATTTGTTGCAACAGCCACTAGAAATTAATACACTATACAAAAGCATGTGAAGTTGCTGGCATATACCAAACAATAAATATTAGGTATTACAGTTATTACCCTGACCAATGGAGAAATGTGGCCTAATGCATACTGGCTTCTCCCTGGTCTACACTATCAGTTAAGTCACTCTCCTTTGCATGAGGAGATTCTAGCAATTGAAAGTTGCCAGTAATCGAGAGCTGATGAGAGTGGAAGATTCTTCCCTGGCACTTCTGAGAGAGGGCAGAAATGTTTGTCAAAGCCTCCAACACTTTCCCTAGAGAAAGAAAGTGTTGAATGGGAATACCTACATTTTGAGCCAAGGCAGGACCATACAGTGCACAGATAATGAAGTTTCTGTCTATAACATGGACTCATACAGATTTGTCCATCAGAAGAACCTAGGCAGTTGGACTACAGACCCCACATGTATACAAATATATTTTGTGCAACTTAGCCAGTCTTGAGGCTCCCTGGAGCTGCAAATACAAGCAGAAGGTCCTGGCAGGGGTGATAGCACAGCCTGTTTGCTGAAAACTTCTTCTGGAAGTTTCTCCGTAGAGAGTAAGTGTGCACATTATGTAGGGTGATCATCACCATGCATTCTGGTTTGACTAGATTGTCCTGGTATTCTCCTGTGCTATTAGCATTCCAAAAGCTTTAGCATTTGTCATTCTCAAAAATGTCCCAGATTAGATAACTTATATGCTTCCTTTAACATGGAGGTACATCATATTGAGCTTACCAAGAAGCAAGATCAAAAAATCACAGGAAAATATTTATTTCCAAATGTGTTAGGCAATTTTGCAAAAGCAGCCCTAGAAGCAAAAGAGGTTAAGATGGTGGATCCATCTGTATCTCAAGAGATTATTTTCCCCTGATGGCTAGAAAATTGAAAGACCCAAAAGGCCAAATGTAGGGAAAGGGATAATCTAAAATCCAGAACTCTAGCAGACAATTAACATTAAAAGCCCTCAACACTTTGGAAACATTCCTGTCAGGGTCCCGACTAGCCAAAATCCAGAAGGGGACTCTTGGAGAATGCAGAGCATGCTCCAGATGGGCTAGGCTTAAAAAGACACCCTCTTTGATGGTGGTGTGTGGCTCATGGCCTGCTAGGGTGCATTTCCTCTAGAGCAGTGAACTTCACATCCACCAGCTTGAGACCACCTGGGCCAAGTTGGTAGGTGAATCTGCAGGATTTCTACCTGACCATTATCCCTCTTGGATCGGGGCTCAGTGGCAAGATGGCAGGAGTCACGCAGGGGTCAGATCCCTCCATCTGGAGAGAACTAAATGCCTTTTCACTTTCTGAAACTTTGCAGTATGTTTGAGATGGTAGAATGTTAGAGGTAAGAAGCAAGAAGATAATTTGACATTGAGGAAGAGTCCTTTCAAGGGGAAACTCTCGGTGGAGGAAACAAAACCAATAGATTGAGAGTAAGGAAGGAACTGTCTATTATCAGACTTATCGGTGTGGCTTAGACCCAAATCTGATAACGTTTCCCTCAGGAGAGTCTAGTTTTCTCAGGATAGCATCCTTTGCTCTCTAGAGACAAACAAAAAAGACTGGAGAAGCCTAGCCCAGCCATTTCCTTGTATCCAATAATTTGGGGGACGGGAGGGATTTGGAAAGAGGGTAGTAGGGTTAGAGGGGAGACATAGATCATGATCAAAAAGTGGAAAAAAATACAAACTGTGTAAATAATGTCATAAACTCATATTGTTGGTGGACATACAGATAATAAAAGTATACAAACATGTATGGGAAGAGTACACACCCACTACTGGGAAACAGTTATTCCTGGGAGAAAGGGCATGGAGATTGGACATGGTGGGGATTTTAGTTGTCTCTGTCACCGTTTTCCCAAAATGATATTGGAAGTGATTGCTTTAAAAGCAGTTAAAAGAAAACTGACTTCCAAATTTCTACTGAAGCACTCCTGGGTACAAAGAACTCCATTAACCATGGCTCCCATGTATTCTTGGGTGTAAGACTTGCTCTTCTCTCCTAGCATGAAATTGCCAAGGTTTCCTAAAACCCAATCATTATATATTTCGGATATCATAGATTCAAAGTCATGTATTTTCTCATATGGGGAATGGTGTGAGATTTTAATAAGTAAACTTTTCAGCAAACTAATGACCTATATATTGGGGACAGGGGTGTTAGTGCCCTTGGGAAAAGTTCAAACTGAGCAGGGAATGGAATGTATTATGTAGAATCAAATAAAGCCTGTGGGTGCATGGTTAGAACTGGGTTAGGATACATGAAAAGGGTTTTCCCTAGTTTATAACAAGGACTCACTCCCCTATTCACACTCTTTTAGACCAGTGGTTTTTAAAATGTGGTCACCAACCAACAGTATCAGCAGCTTCTGGGAACTTGCTAGACATGTGAGTTTCTGAATCAGAAACTCTGGACATGGTGCCATCAATCTGTGATTTAACAAGCCCTTCAGGTGATTCTGAGGCACACTGAAAATTGGTAATCACTTCTCTTGACTTACTTCTTTTTGACCATAATGGAGACAACAAGTTATTATAAATCATCGCCACCATAACAACAAACTACATCCCCCTCCCCCACCACCACCCCAATCACCTATCCAATCCAATCAGGAAAAAAAAAAAAAAAAGAGGAGAACAAAGGAGTCAGCAAAATCCAAGTGAAAGACAAACCTAAAACTAGTAATTGAAGTAAACTATTGAAAAATTATAATAGTAGAGTAGGCCAAATCAAACATAATGATATAAAAAGATAGAGAAACCTAACAAGAAGAGGGAACAAAAAGAAGCAAGATAATGCTAAAATTTAAATTCAAGAAAGTAAGCCAAAAGTTAAAAACAGAATAAGGAAAAAAGTGAGATTTCCTGTAAAAATTATAACATCTGTCCCTTGTAATGCTTCCTTCATCTCAGACACTCTTCTAAGAAAGGTGCCTCTTTTGACTCATTTAATTCTTCCAATAACCCTATGAGGCAGGTATCATTACCACCTCCATTTTATAGCTAGGAAAGGAAGGCACAGAAAGAGTAGATACTATGCCCAAAGTCACACAGCTGGTAGGTAGAGTGAAGAACAGAAATCCAGCTGGCAGAGCAATGAAAAACATACCTATTGAGAGAGGTCATGCTAAAAATAAAAATGAAGCCAATGAGGTTAATGAGTTTAAAATGAAAGGTCAAGAATTAGGAGAGGAAAAATATACAGGTGGGGTGGGAAACAGAGGAGAAACAAAGAACAAGGTCCCTAATGGGGTCTGGAGGTGTGTGTGACTTCCCAGTGTCTGAGGCAGAGGGCCTTACTGTTCCTCGTGGAAAAGCACGGAGGTAGAGCCTGCACACCCTCATGTCTTCCCTTTCACTTAGTCCCCTCTCAGGACCTTTCAACTCCACACGGAAACTGGAAGGAGATTTTTCTTAGACCAACAAAGATCCTTGCAGTACAAATAGCATAACTGTTACAGTGATGGAGCCTCATTTGGATCTTTTCTATCAAAGGTAGAAAACCTTTGGTTTGTACTGGTTAATTAGGAATTAATTGCCTTTGAATCAATTCAAGATTTTTTTTTTGTTTTGTTTTCTCTGAATCTCGGATAGGATAGCTTCAGAGTTTTTGAGAACATAAATTTTCCACTAACCATCCAGCAGCAGTAAGAACCCTAAGCCCACTGACATAACTAGTACTATTACTTGGTGCTATGGGTCAAATGTGTCCCCCAACAGCTCACGTATTAGAAACTTGATCTCCATTGTAACAATGTCAAGAGGGTAAGAAATCCAATTATAGTATTTGAAAGGTGGGGCCTTTAAGAGGTGAATAGATTGTGAGGACTGTGCCCTTATGAATGGATTGATCCATTCATGGAGAAACAGGCATGGCTCTGATGGCTTCATGAGGAGAACAAGTGAGAAGGTTAACTCTTTCTTGCTCAGCCCATTCTCACCATGTGATACCCTGCATCGCTGTAGAAGAAGGCCCTCGCCAGATGTGTTCCCCAGCGTCCAAAACTGTAAGAAATAAATTCCATTTTATAAATTAACCAGTTTCAGATATTCTGTTATAAGCAACAGAAATGGACTAATACACTTGAGCATAAAGACAATTAAAATAGCTTTTATATTTTAAGTTTTGTTAAGTGTTTTTTTCCCTCCTGGTCTTAAATGAAGAGGCAATATTAAGACATTCCAAGAACAAGGAGAAAAAGTCAGGGCAGCTCACACCCCAGCAATCCACTCATCTTGCAGGTGAAAAGAGAAAAATGAGGTCTTTAGCTTGCTGCCTCCAGATGTGTCCTGGGTGTGGGCCAAGAGTGAACTGCCTAAAGCTGTGGCAAATAAGAAATAGTTGGCTTAAAAGCTGATGGGAAGTTTCTTTGTCTTCTCTCCCTGGGGAGAGGCCTAGCAGAGAGGCGAATTTCTCCCCAACCACAGATAATCAAAGCTGGGTGAAATGTTTAATCAAATTGGATACAAAACTGTAGGTGAGGGTGGCTGTCTCTCCAGAGTGACAAACTGATACTTGTACAACTTTTGAAAGGAAATGTTTAGAATTAGTGCACTTGTCTGCTATAAGAGAAAAAGAAATGTTGGGAATAATAAAACTGAAAGGAAAATATTAACTGGACAATATTAACATAACTCAGAGTGGATACATTTTAATGAATAACATTTTTCTTTCTTTTTTTTTTTTAATTTTATTTTGTCGATATACATTGTGGCTGATTATTGCTCCCCATCACCAAAACCTCCCTCCCTCCTCCCTCTCCTCCCTTCCCCCCAACAATGTCCTTTCTGTTTGCTTGTCATATCAACTTCAAGTAATTGTGGTTGTTATATCTTCTTCCCCCCCCTCCGGTTTTGTGTGTGTGTGTGTGTGTGTGTGTGTGTATAACATTTTTTTTATCCTTTCACTTGCTGATGGACACAGGTTGATTTCATGTCTTTGCTATTGTGAATAATGCTGCGGATATCTCTTTGACATCCTGATTTTATTTCTTTTGGATATATACCCTGCAGTGAGATTGCTGGATCATATGGTAGTTCTATTTTTAATTTATCAAGGAACCTCCATGCTGTTTTTTATAATGGCTATATTAATTTTCATTTCCACCAACAGTGTGACAATGTTCCCTTTTCTCCACATCCTCACCAACACTTCTCTTTCATTTTTTTGATAGTGATATCTCATTGTGATTTTAGTTTGCATTTTTCTGATGATTAGTGATTTTGAACATTTTTTAATATACCTGACAGGCATTTGTACATCTTCTATTGAGAAATGCCTGTTCATATCCTTTGTCCATTTTTTAATCAGGTTATTTGTTTTCTTACTATTGAGTTGAGTTTCTTATAAATTTTACATATTAACCCCTTATCACATATATTGTTTGCAAATATTTTCTCGCATTCTGTAGGTTGTCTCTTCACATTGTTGACTGTTTCCTTGGCTGTGCAGAAATGTTTTCATTTGATAAAATACCATTTGCCTATTTTTGCTTTTGTTGCCTGGGCTTTTGGGTTCATATCCAAAACATTACTGCCCAGACCAATGTCATTGAGCTTTTCCATGCTCTCTCTTAAGAGGAGATGTATATGGAATTGTTGAGATCAAAGGGAAACAAAAAACAAAAAGTGAAACATGTGTTGGAAAACATGAGAAGAAACCACACAATTCAAGCAGACGTTGGGTTAATCAACAAGTCTTGGACTATGTTAAACAGAGGTATTCCATGATTTATGTAGCTTCACAAACTAATATTTTCCTTTTGCTAATGTCATTTTCTGTAGGACTTATATTAGTGAAGTTGTGACACTAGATCCTTTGGAATCCCTCTGGGAGGAGGATGGGGTTTTTCCCTGGATATTTGTGCTGTTTTGCCTGCTTAGTTTCTAGTGTGATTCACCTGGACCTGGACACTTTGAAACCAATTCCTGGGCAATTTAGCTGAAAGTTATTGATATTAGATGCAAGATCTCCACATTGACATTAAGCTTTGTGGTTACTGGTGGGGCACCTTTGACAGAATATTTTAATGGTTTTCCAAGGGAAAAAAAAAACTATAATAGTTATCTGTTGTTGCATAACTAGTTACTTTAAAAATTAATGGCTTAAAACAGCATGTATGATCTCACAGTTACTGTGGGTAAGGAAATCCAGGTGTCTCTGGCTCAAGGTCTCTCACAGATTCGCAATGAAGGGATTGTCTGGGGCTGCAGTCATCTCAAGGTTTGACCGAGGGAGGATCCACTTCTGTAGTGGATTGAATTATGTCCCCCAAAACTCATTGAAGCTTGAATTGTGTCCCCCAAATTTTATGTATTAGAAACTTGGCCCCCACTATGACTGTTAAGAGAGTGGGAAATCCTATTATGGTAATCAAAAGGTGGAGCCTTGAAAAGGTGATTGGATTGTAGGATCATGCAGTAATGAATGGATTAAAAATGATGGTCAGGGGTGTGGTTCTGAGGGCTTTAAAAGAAGAGGAGAGTCTGTCTGTCTGTCTCTCTGCTCTCTCTGCTTCCACCACCTTACAATGTGAGATCTCTGGGTCACCATCACCATCACCGGATGGACTTTGGACTTCCCAGCCTCAGAAACTGTAAGCAGTAGATGTTGTTTTTCTTTATAAATCATCCAGTCTCAGGTATTCTGTTATAGCAACATAAAAACAGACTAATACAACTTCCAAATGCATTCATGTGGCTTTTAACTGGAGACATCAGTTCCTTGCCACATGGGGCTCTCTACAGGAGAGCTCACATGGCAGCTGGCTTCATTCAGAACAGGCAAGCAAGAAAAAAGAAAGAGGGCTCAACATAAAATTTATAATTTTTTATAATCTAATCTTGAAAGTGACATCTCATCACTTCTATCCTATCCTATCCTATCCTGCTCCTTATAGACAAGTCAATAAACCCAGCCCATACTCGAGGAGAGGGATGATACAAAAGCACGAATACCTTGGGTACCTAATGTGGTCCTAATATGTAGTCAATAAATGTTTGTTTTATAAATGAACAGTTTAAAGGATAAATTTTTAAATTTATCATACAAATGAACATGTATCAAGTCTTTTATTTAACTCATTAATTAATGAGAGAACAAATAAGATATTATAAGCTACTCAAATGAAATTTCAAAGTACCAAATATTTATTGTCAGATAAGGGATGATGAAATTATTTTTACAAATGGGTATAAAACTAGCAAAACTGGTCTATAATTATTGGGCAATAATCAATGGCATTCCATTCTATTGGACACAATTTGCATTTCTATGGACAAGCTATTCTCATTACTACCAGTTTCTTACAGTAACTTCTATTTCTACAGTGTTATATAATAATAAAGGCAGAGATAACCTGGATTGCTGAACTAGACAGTATGTCCACTAAATTTTAAAATCCTTCACAATTTTCCCTTACAAATGACTAGTACACACTGGGAGAATGTATACCCCAAGAAAAGGCCAGGCAAGAGAAGAATCTTAACTCTTCAAATACATACAAGCAGTTAGAATACCTCATTGGGGACTTAAGGTCCTTGATTATTAGGGTATAAGATTTCCTGTATGTATTAGAGTATCTCAGATGTATCTCCATAACTTCACAATATGTTACTGTTCCCTTACACATTGTTCTTGATCTTGTGGAATATAGAGTATCTCTGGCAATAGAGAGATTAAAACCAAACCATATCAATGCTCCAGGGAGTGGACTCTTGTAGGTATATCCCTGGGTCCCACAGCTTATGAGAGCCAGAGTTCTAGCAGCAATTGTCAAACACAGGTAGACCAGCTACATCAAAATCTTCTGTGGCAGGGGTGGGGGGACAAGGTGATGTTCTTGTCAAAATTTTGACTCTTGGGTTCTATCCTAGACTTATTGAATCAATATGCTGGGGTGAGGTCTGGATAATCTTATTTTTAATGTGCTCCTTAGATAATTCTATGTGACCTATTTTATTACCCACTGGTCTAGATCACTTCTCATTGAAGGAATTCATGGTGCTGTGGCTTTGACCAAAATGCATCTACTGAGTTTATGAAGGCTTCTGAAAATACCATGGAGAGGATATAGGTGGCTTTTCCCCTGAGTTTCTCCAAATGAATATGGAGACAAAGGATTTTCGCATGCTAAATCATTAATAAAGAAAGGTAAACTTTGAGAAAACATATTTCACACTGTAAACTAAGCTATAAAGTCATTACAGAAGAAAAAAGAAACAAAATAACAAGAGGTATAAATACAAATCTCTTTCTATATCCTCAAGCCATAGACCATGGTATTATACGATTACCTAATTTTTGTAGCCTCAGTAAAAAACCTTTTGTTTTTAGCATCAATCAGTGGGCATTTCAATAGATATTTGCAGTGTCCTGCTGGGCTCTTTGGAATAAGAGAAAAACAATTTTGTACATTTTTCCTACTATGCAAATTTTGCTGATTCATTTCACTGCATTTGAAAAGCTGCAAGTATTTGAAATTCAAATGAACGTTTACCATCTGTGGTCTTCATTAACATTATAATGGAATCATGATTTCAGACATTTCTGTTGATGAATATTAGGTTTCTTGAGCATTATACCACTACTTTTGGTTTCATAATCAATAAAGGATAACAGGTGATCTGAGATTTATTATATATAAATCATAAAGCCAGAAGAGACTTTTAAAATGATCAATTCCAATATCCCTGTTTTATGAGAGGAACAGGAATCTCTTCTGGGCTGAATCGTGTCCACCCAAAATTCATAAGTTGAAATCAAAATCTGCAGTACCTCAGAATGTGAATGTGTTTGGAGATAGGGTCTTTAAAGAGGTAATTAAATTAAAATGAGGTGATTAGGGTGGGCCATAATTTCATATGATTGGAGTCCTTTTTTTTTTTCTTTTTTTTAAATTGAGGCATAATTGATTATATATTTTATTGGGGTACAGTGTCAGCTATAATTATTTGTGTACAATATATGATGATCAAATCATTATTATTAGCATATTTGTGATTACAAATCATAATTAATCTTTGTGCTCCTTGCCCATTTCTCCCTAAGCCCCCTGTACCTCCCCCTTTCCCACCTCTAATAACCATAGATTTGTTCTGTCCTTTGAAAAGTTCAACATATTATTGTGTTCTTTCTTTTCTTTCTTTCTTTCCTTCCTTCTTTCCTTCCTTCCTTCCTTCCTTCCTTCCTTCCTTCCTTCCTTCCTTCCTTCCTTCCTTCCTTCCTTCCTTCCTTCCTTCCTTCTTTCTTAGCACACACTTATGGGTGAAGACATGTGGTATTTCTCTTTCTGTGTCTGGCTTATTTCATTTAACATAATTTTCTCCAAGCTTATCCATGTTGCTGAGAATGGCAGAATTTCATTCTTTTTTATGGCTGAGTAGTATTCCATTGTGTATATATACCACATTTTCCTTATGCAGTCATCCATCAATGGACATTTAGGTTGGCTCCATATGTTAACTATTACAAATAGAGCTGTGATGAACATGGGAGTGCAGATATCCCTTTGACATAATGATTTATATTTCTTTGGGTATATACCCAGAAGTGGGATTGCTGAATCATATGATAGTTCTATCTGTAGGTATTTGAGAAACCTCTATACTGTTTCCCATAATGGCTGTACTATTTTACAGTCCCACCAACAGTATAGAAGAGTTCCCCTTTCTCCACATCCTTGGCAGCATTTGTTGTTCTCAGTCTTTATAATAATTGCCAGTCTAACTGGGGTAAGATATCTCAGTGTGGTTTTCATTGCATTTCCCTGATGATTAGTGATGTTGAGCATTTTTTCATGTACTTGTAGGCCATTTGTATGTCTTCTTTCCTTTGAAAAATGTCTATTCAGCTCCTTTGCCCATTTTTCAACTGGATTATTTAGTTTTTTACTGTAAAGTTGTTTGAGTTTCTTGTATATTCTAGATATTATTCCCTTGTATAGTTTGCAAATATTTTCTCCCATTCTCTAAGTTGTCTTTCCCCTCTGTTGGTTGTTTCCTTTGCTGTGCAGAAGCTTTCTAGTTTGATATAATCCCAATTGTCTATTTTTTCTTTTGTTGCTTATGCTTTTGGGGTCTTATTCATAAAGTCTTTGCTTAGTCCTGCTTCCTGAAGTGTTTCCCCTGTGTTTTCTTTTAGTAGTTTTATGTTTTCAGGTCTTATTCCTAAATATTTAATCCATTTTGAGTTGATTTTGTTATATGGAGAGAGGTACAGGTCTAGTTTCATTCTTCTGCATATGGATGTCCTGTTTTCCCAGCACCATTTTTGAAGAGGCAGTCTCTTCCCCAATGTATGTTCTTGGTACCTTTGTCAAAGATCAATTGGCAGTAAGTATGTGAGTTGATTTCTGGGTCCTCTACTATGTTCCATTGGTCTGGGTGTTTTTATGCTATTACCATGCTATTTTGGTTACTATAGCTTTGTAGTATAATTTGAAGTCAGGTAGTGTTATGCCTCAGGCTTTATTTTTTTTGCTCAGGATTGCTTTGGCTATTTTGGGTCTTTTGTTGTTCCATATGAATGGTAGGATTATTTTTCTACTTCTGTGAATAATGTCATTGTTATTTTGATGGGGATTGCATTGAATCTGTACAAGTTTTGGGTAGCATGGACATTTTCACAATGTTAATTCTTCCAACCCAAGAGCATGGAATGTCTTTACACCCTTTTGTGTCTTCTTTATTTTCTTTCAGAGGTGTTTTGTAGTTCTCATTGTAGAGATCTTTCAGCTCCTTGGCTAAATTCATTCATAGGTATTTTACTTTTTTGGTGACTATTGTAAATGGGCTTGCTTTCTTGATTTCTTTTTCTGACAGTTTGTTGTTGGAGTATTAAAATGCTACTTATTTTTGCATGTTGAATTTTTATCCTGAAAATTTACTGATATTGTTTATCATCTCTTAGAGTTTTTTGGTAGGGTCTTTAGGCTTTTCTATACATAGGATCATGTCATCAGCAAACAGGGATAGTTTAACTTTGTCTTTTCCAATCTGGATGCCCTTTATTTCTTCTCTTATCTGATTGCTTTGGCTAATACTTCCAATACTGTATTAAATAGGAATAGTGAAAGTGGGCATTCTTGTCTTGTTCCCATTCTTAAGGGAGAAGCTTTCAGTTTTTTCCCAATTCAGGATGATATTGGTGATTGGTTTGTTGATATGATTTTTGTTGTGTTGAGATATTTCATTCTATACCTAATGTACTAAGAGCCTTTTTCATGAATGATGTTGAATTTTGTCAAATGCCTTTTCTGCACTTTTCTGCATTTTTTTTTTTTGCATTTACCTATTGAGATAATCATATGGTTTTTGTCCTTGATTTTGTTAACATGGTGTGTCACATTTATTGACTTATATGTGTTCAACCATCCTTGTATTCCTAGGATGAATCCCACTTGATCGTGGTGTATAATTTTTTTGATGTGTTGCTGTATTCTGATTGCTAATATTTTGCTGAGGATTTTGTGGTCTGTGTTCATCAAAGATATTGGTCTGTAGTTTTATTTTTTTGTATTTTTGGTTGTATTTTTGTCTGGTTTTGGTATCAGGGTGATGTTGGTCTCATAAAATGAGTTTGGGAGAATGGCCTTTGTTTCAATTTTTTGGAATAGTTTGAAAAGAATTGGTATTAGTTCCTCTCCTCTTAAAAGGTTTGATGTAATTCAGCAGTAAAGGCTTCTTGTCCTGGGCTTTTCTTTGTTAGGAGACTGCTGAATTACTGCTTCAAACTCATTGCTTGTTATTGGTCTGTTTAGGTTTTCTGTTTCTTCTTGGTTCAGTCTTGGTAGTTTGTATGTGTCCAGAAACTTATCCATTACCTTTAGGTTTGGCAAATAGTTGTTTGTAATAGTCTCTAATAATTCTTTGTATTTCTGTGGTATCAGTTGTAATGTCTCCCTTTTCATTTCTGATTTTTGTTATTTGGTTCTTCTGTCTTCTTTTTTGTTGTTGTTAACCTAGCTAATGGTTTGTCTACTTTATTTAGCATCTCAAACTTTTTGTTTTGTTGATCTTTTGTATCATTTTGGGGGTCTCTATTTCATTTGGTTCTGCTCTAATCTTAATTCTTTCCATCTGCTACTTTTAGGATTGGATTGTTACTGTTTTTCTAGTCTTTGAGGTATAGTGTTAGTTTGTTTATTTAAAGTCTTTCAGTTCTTTTGATGTAAGCATTTATTGCAATAAACTTCCCTCTTAGTACTACTTTTGCAGTATCCCACAGGTTTTGATGTGTCTTTATTTTTATTAGTTTCAAGAAATTTTCTTCCTGTTTAATTTCTTCTTCCATCTATAAGTCATTCAGAAGTCATTCCATGTATTTATATAGTTTCCAGAGTTGCAGCTGTTATTGATTTCCAGTATAAATTTGCTGTGGTTTGAGAATATACTGGAAATGATTTTGATTTTTTAAAATTTGTTGAGACTTGATTTGTGACCTAACATGTGGTCTATCTTGTGGAATGTTCCATGTGCTCAGGAAAAGAATGTATATTCTTTAGTTGTTGGATGAAATGTTCTGTAGCTATCTGCCAGGTGCAGTTGGTCTAAAGTGTAGTTTTAAATCCTGTGTTTCTCTGTTGATTTGTTCAATGCTGAGAGAGCGGTGTTCAGGTCTGCCACTATTATTGTGTTGGGGTCTATCTTTTTCTTTAGGTCTAATAGTGTTTGTTTTATATATCTGGGTGCTCTTGTGTTGGGTGCATACATATTTATGATTGTTATGTCCTCTTGCTGGATAAAGGATAGATCCTTTTATCATTCTATAGTGTCCTCCTTTGTCTCTTTTTATGGTTTTTGATTTAAAGTTTATTTTATCTAACAAAAGAATAGCTACTCTTGCTCATTTTTGGTTTCCATTTGTGTGGTATATCTTTTTCCATTTTTTCTTTTTCAGTCTGTGTGTGTCTTTGCAGGTGAGGTGAGTCTCTCGAAGACAGCATATAGTTGGGTCTAGCTTTTAAATCCAGTCACTCTATATCTTTTGAATGGGGAGTTTAATGCATTTACATTTATGGTTGTTATTGACAGATATTGTATTGCTCCTGACATTTTATTGCTTTGGGGGCAAGTGGTGATGTGTTAAATCTCTTTTTTTCCTTCCTTCCCCTTTTATTATTTATCTTTAATTTTTTTGTTGTTTTGTTTTGGTTTTTGTTTGTTTTTTGAGGTGGTAAGATTTGGTTTCTTTCTCTTTCTCCTTTGCATTTTTGTTTTACCAGTGGGTTTTGTTCTTTCTTGTGTATTCATAAGAGTGATTATTGTTTTTCAGATTCTAGATGGACTTTCTTGAGAATTTCTTGCAGGGCTGGTTGTGTGGTGGTGAACTCCTGCAGTTTTCGTTTGTCTGGGAAATACACTATTTCAACCTCATTTCTGAAGGATAGCCTTTCTGTGTATAGTATTCTTGGCTGGAACTTTTTTTCTTTTAGAGTTTTGAATATACCATCCAATTTTCTTCTGGCCTGTAGAGTTTTGGGTGAAAAGTCTGCTGTTAGTTTTATGGTGGCTACCTTATATGTGACTTGATGCTTTTCTCTTCTTGCTTTTAGATTTCTCTCTTTGTCTTTGAGTTTGCCAGTTTGACTACAATGTGTCTCACAGAAGATCTTTTTGGATTGAATCTGTTTGGGGATCTTTGAGTTTCTTGAATTGGAAGATCTTTGTCTCTCCCTATGCCTGGGAAGTTTTCCATTATTATTTCACTGAATAGGTTTTCAATGCTTTTTCCTTTCTCCTCCCCTTCTGTAATACCCTTGATTCAGATGTTTGTGCATTTGAAGTTGTCTGCTAGTTCTCTTAGATTTTCTTCGTTTTTAAAATTTTTCCCCCTTTTTTGTCTACCTGGGTTATTTCTAAAAGACTGTCTTCAAAATTGGAAATTCTGCTTGCTCTAACCTGCTGCTTAAGCTATCTGTTGTGTTTTTTATTTCATTGGGTGACTCCTTCAGTTCCAGGAGTTCTGCTACATTCTTTTTTGAGGTATTAATCTCTTTGTAAAATTCTGCTTTCATATCCTGGATATTTTTTTCTCATTTCATCATGTTTTTTAATTGAGTCTTCTCTTATCTGTTTGAGGTTTCTTAAGATCAGTGCTTGGAATTCCTTTTCAGTCATTTTAAAGTTCTCCTGCTTTATGGGGTCTGATACTTGAGAATCACTGTGCTCCTTGGTGGTGTCATGGTTTCCTATTTATTCATATTTCTAGTATATCTATGTTGATGTCTGGTCATCTGTTTCTTCTATTACTCTGGAGTAGGCTTTGAGGAGAAAGACTTCTTCCTCTATTTGCAGGCTCTGCTGGTGACTCTTCTTGTGTCAATGCATTCAGGTGTGTAGCACACTGCCTACAGGGTGGTCCTGGCTGGTACTGTGAGGGTAAGCCATCCTTGCAGTAGGAGTAGCTGTGGTGGTGGCTGTGATGGACCACTTATGCATAAGCAGTGTTTGTGGTGCTCTGGCGGGAGGCTCTCTTGCCTTCTGTGCAGGCAGTGGGAGGATTGCCCAGAGCTTTTGCCTGGATCCTTGGTCATAGGAGATTCTCTTGCTTTCTGATCAAGCAGTAAAAGGGCTTCCCAGTGCTTTCACCCAGATTCCCAGTTGTGAGGCTCTCTTGCCTTCTGTGTGGGCAGTGGGAGGGCTGCCCAGGTGAGTGGTGTCCTTTTAAGAAGAGGAGATTAGGACATAAATACACACAGATGGAAGATCAAGTGAAGGCATAAGAAGAAGACATACAAGCCAAGAATAGAGGTCTCAGAAGAAACCAACTCTGCTAACACCTTGATCTCAGACTTCTAGCCTCTAGAACTGTGAGAAAATAAATTTCTGTTGTTCATCCAGCCTGTGATACTTTGTTATGGCATCCCTAGAAAACTAATACAGGATCCAAATTGCCCAGCATAAAGATCTGATTATTTATAGAACTGGCCTTCTGCCTTTTCATGCGGTATATTTTCCTTTATGTCACTATGCTATTAACACATAAAAGATCAATTCTCAGAAAACTTTAGCTATGCAAAATTATAGTACTATTATGAAGCAGTTTGAAGATTGTTCTTGTTCTTCATTGCCTTGAACAGTCTCACAAATGTGGGATATCAGCATAGGGTCGAACAATAGATATAACATATTTATGTCCTGAAATCCAAACTGAAGATTCATACCATTTCTATATATGGAGCCAATAAGAAATGAAAAACTTTGACACCTGTTATTAAAGCAATCTCATCTTTAGCACCACCTCTGAACTCCAGTCTCTCAGCTACTTTCTTATAGACCGTGTGTCATATCTGTACTTCCAAGCCTCTCTCTATATATAGTTTGATTCCAGCTTTTATTCTACCATGAGAGCATTTTAGCTTGCAGTTATAGCTAAAACCTTAAAACATGGTGGAAAAAAATTAAACAAATTTCAGGATTCCTTGCTAGAGTTAGAAATTTTTCATCTGTCTTGGAAATTTGCTTTTCTTTTCATACCTTTTTTGTAATTCGCCTATCAACCTAAAATAAGATAATTACTGTATTTGATTTTGTAAAGTGTTTGGGATCTTTCAGAATCAAGAATAATAAATGGAAATGTTTGTTGTTAAAGTGGAGCCACAAGTCCTACAGCACAGGTTTTATATAGAATTGCCTGATAAAACACAGGATTCCCATGCAATATTTGAGACAAATTATTTATTATTTTTCTGAGATTCAAATTTAACTGGGTGACCTGTATTTTATTTGCTAAATCTGACAACCATAATTTTAATGGAATTTAATGTTAGATTGAATACCAAGATTTCTCTGTAATGAAGAGCTCAGAATTTTCTCTTCCTAACATGTAGAAAAGATCATATTAAGCACATTTGATCCTTAGTTTCTCAAAACAGAAACCCATTTATTAACAAGAGAGTGATCTAAATATGAAACAGATTGTCCATTGCCAATAACTTGGAAATAAAAAACCACAAGACAAACCTATTTATAAAGGAAAATCAAGTTTATTTGTTATTGCACTAAGGGAGGTCACTATATTAACAGTGCTTTAGTCGTGTCTCGGGAAAGGGAGATCAAAGGATATTTGTACAAGTTGGAGAGTCTAATTTAAGGTGGATCTTTCAGTGTAGTAGGCAGGCTTTTCCCAATTTGGGGTTGGGAAAAGTTTATAAAATAATAGTTTAGGACAGGTGGGCCCAGTTAAACAAGGGTTTTGAAATTGGCCTTAAAGAATAAAGAGTCTTTGATGAGACCAATGAATAATCTATTGATTACCCTATGAGGGGAAGTTTAGTGGTTGAATATTCACATGCATGGATTTTGAGAAAGTTCTTATAATAAACAATAAGTAACAAATAAAATAACAACAGTAATGAAACAAATAATAAAGTTATTTGCAACTTTAGCTGCAAGATCAAGAATTTTGTGGAACAGTTAAGTCATGTTAATGCAGAGTGTCCAACAGTAAAATCCTCTTAATGGAGACAGTAAGCTGTGTGTCCACAGATCGGCAATTCTCTAAGTGTAGTTTAAGTACCACAGAGATCCTGAGATCCTTTTGGTGGGTCTGCAAGGTTGTTTCCTTTCCAACTATATGTCTGTGTGAGTCCAGATTTTCCTCCTATATTTCATCCAAAACAACATATTGCAAGAGATTGAATCAGATATGAGAACTCAGCTGCCTTCTATTAAGCCAGACATTAGAGATTTGCAAAAATGTTAATGCTGCTCTTCTCATTATATCTTTTTGTTGTTGTTGCTATTGAAACTATAGTTATGGTCAAGAACTGTAAAGGTCTGAGGTTTTACCCTACATGCAAGTTGGCGAGTTAGCTTACCACAGTTTAATGGAGGCCAACAGAAAACATGAGACTCTGTGTCAGAGCTGACTTTAGCACAACAGAACCACTAATCAGAGTGTTGATATGTTTGCATTTGCTTCCCCCAATGAACACCAGTTCAACAGGGGGAAACAAAGGAGCCTATATAGATGTCAACATATCAGTGCTGTGAGCAGTGGGTTGTGAGTGGATCAGCAAAACCTAATCAGACATATTTCATTTCTGAACCATTCATGTTAATGGCGGTCTAAGGAAGAGGAATGTGAATTGGGATTAGAGTTCTGGACAAACACAGAGTGCTAGAGTTTCTAGACAAAAACAGAGTGCTAGAGTTAAGTAATTCTCTTTGAATATTGAAGCAAATAGATACATTATATTCTATCGTGTACTTGGGATTTAAAAACAAATTACTTAGGCCCATTTATCATGGGAGATACACTCCAAGAAAAGGAAGCACTAAATGAATCAGTGATAACCATTCTGAACAATGACCACTTGAGTAGTACTGGTTATCCTCTTTATTTTAATTATTGCACTGAAACCTTCCTTTCTGGATATAATATACTTTATGGCTGACAGCATTTTGACTCCTAGAAATGTCTGATTCTCCTGACTACCTATCCCCAAATAAAGAAACATGGGAATATTTTTTTGTTTAAAGCAAACACTGGATGGCAGACATGCAAGTTTCTGGGTGGCTTGAGGCAGCAGATGTGTCTAGAACAGTGTATTCCAAACATTTTTATGGCAAACCTCAGTAGGAAATTCATTGAACATCATGACCTCAGCACACACACAAAACAAAAGTTTTATATAGTAATATTTACCTTTTAGTTTTGGGATTCACACTAATATTTTCATTTTTTATTCTATTATATTTTAATAAAAAACGGCCATAATCCACTAAATTGGTTTCCTGATGCACCAATAAATCCCCACCCACAACTCGGAAACAAAAAAGAATGTATGTAAACATACAATATTTTTATTTCAATAAGGGCTAATATAAAAAATATAAACAGCTATCGTTGTCTACAGAAATGAAAATTTGTAGGAGAACAGAAAGCTTCAGCAATATTTTTTGAACAATTGAAGGAAATTTAGAAGGAGCACCTGAGGGTAGGATTTTATTGTTGATTAGCTAGGTTGTTTTGGAAGCAGATGCCTTGTATAATTTCTATTTACCATGTTTTAAATCTGCATATGTAATGTTACTTTGATAGTTTTTAAAATGTATCATCTATTTTCTGAGACCTTGTTATTGCTAACAGTGATTTTAATAATCATAGGATTTTTTTCAAAAATGTAATCCTCGTGGTTGGCAAGAGGTATATAGAACAATCTCTTGCTGACCAGGTCTATAAATATATGTACCTATATCTATAATTATATTTTTCTGTATACCTATCTACACAGTATATTGGTAAGTCTAAAAGTAAAGCAGAGGAAGGGATAGGAAATGCTGTAAGGAAAGAGTTGCAACTTTCAATAGGATGGTCAGGGAAGGTCTCAATGAGAAAGTGACATCTGCATTAAGACCTAAAGTGAGAAGAGCAAGATGTGTTAATGGGTATCTTGAGGAAGAGCTTTCCAGGCAGAGGGAACTATGCCTGCAAAGAACTTGATGCTGCAGCTTGTCTACTGTGTTAAAAGAACAGCAAGGAGACCACGTGTGAGGCAGTGAGAGAAAGGATGAGTAGTGGGAGATGACGTCAGAGAGGTCACCCTGGGCCAGTTATACAAGACCCTGTGAGTCACAGTCATGGTTTTGGCTTTTACTTGGAGTAAAATGTGAAGCCACTGGAGTGTTGGGAGCAGAGGAATAATACACTTTATCCAGCATTTGGACACGATCTCTCTGGCTACTGTGTAATATATAGACTGACTAAGGGCTGGGGCAGTGTGGGCGTAGGGAGACCATTTACCTGGCCATTGCAATAACCTATTGTGCTGGCTTAGCTGGGGTGGTAGCAGTGGCGTGGGGGGAAGAGGTAGGCTTATGGATCTATTTTGAAGGTGCCACTGGAAGTATTTGCCTACAAGTGGGACAAAGGGTTAGAGAAAGAGAGAAGCCAAGGATGACTCCAAGGATTTTGGCCTGGGTGGCTGGAAGAGCTCTTATAGATCAATTAAAAAATTATGAACACCTCAGTGGAAAATGGGCCAACATATAATTGAACGTAAACAAAAAGCGATTTTCCTTTTTAAGCAATATTTTTGAGAAAGGTGCACAAATCCTAAGTGTACAGCTGATGAATTTTCACAAAGTAAACAAAACGCAGCATTTAACCAGCACCTAGATCAAGGAACAGAACATTACTGCACTCAAGAAAGGATCCTGCCCCCCAGAAGTAATTACTATTTCAATTGAATCTGTATTTATGTTGAAACTTTTCTACATAGCAAATGACATAGAGCGACAGGCCACAGAACAGAGGAACTCTTCAGAAATCCAGGGGAAGAAGTGTTAAGAAACTCACCCTGCAACCATTGAGATAGGAATTAGTCACCAGCCTGATCTCATGAAATTCATACTGAAAAGTTCTTTCCTAATAATACAATGTGAGATAGACAGATGGTAAAAATAGATATATTTTCTGCATAGGTTTCAAAGTTAGAAAGTTCACAGGAGGTGCTATTAAAAAAAATACTGAGTTGACAAAAGAAAGTTTAGAAAAGTAAAGTTGAATACACTAAGGTCAAGTGATCTTTACTTTTAAAGTAAAATATTCATTACTTAGAAAGCTTGGTAATGATGAGCATCAGAATAAGAAGCTGAAATACTCAGACTGAAGACAACACCTGGAACACAGAAATTATATCTGTAGTTTTTCTCAGAAGTTACTTATGAAAACAATGTATGAGCCAAAATGGGTGTGTTAGATGCTGGGAAGAGAAGGGCAGAAAAAAGTAGGAAATGAAATTAAGTTCCTAGATGACTATTTGAGTCCTCCTGTAAATAAAATAAAATAAAATAAGGTTAAATTAATACTTTGGAAATGAAAATCTTATACCTGGAAAATATCTTTTTCTGTAGATGCTGAAAATGCAAACTGATTCTAGAAATGTATTGTTCCTTACTTTGGTAGCACTAATAATATTGAGTACGTCTAAAAAGTTACTGTTTAATGGCTACCTAAATAACAGAAATTTAGTGTTAAGAAGAACAAACGTTGACCTCTTTATTTAAAAAATACTGAGAAAATTGCATGCTGCAGTTACTGTATTGGGATTTTTACTTTTTAAATTTATTTTGGCATCCCAGTACCCATTGCCCCTTTTTTGGCTAAAGCACTCCTATTTTGTCCTGAGGAAATTACTTTTTCCTTATTCTATACAGTTTGGTAAGAGGGGAAATAAAAGTGCCTTGACCTTCCCTGGAAGCAAATGGATTTCTGCCTCAAGGGAAGCAAATCATGTCTCCTATCCCTGGAAAATGAATGAGCTTAGTGACCCAAGATAGTATGTGATTGATGCTGATTCATTCAAGAGGTTGCCTCTGAAGACAGTGTCCCTCGTTTCCTTGAGCTGCCCTGATTCTTGCTCTTTCTTAGATTTTTCAACTTTTTTTTCACCTGTAGGAACCACCCTATGTGCTTGCTATAAACATTCTTTTTTGCCTAAGTTAACTAGAGTTGTTTTCTACATCTTGCAACCAAAGATATCGACTGGTAACATTCTGATACTATTCATCACAGAAGGGCTCCTTTTCTGAAATTTTAGTTAGCAATGACAATTTGGTTAAATATTAAATGAACATTTGGAAGAAGACCAGGAAATATTTTATACTCACAAATAAAAATGTTTTAAGGAAAAATATTAAATAGTGGCATCCTGTTTGGGATACATAAATTTTTAAGAATAAATTTAAGAATTGTTAAAGTAAAAACATATATGTGTGGGAGGGTGTATAGTAAATGCAGCTATCAAGATTTCTGTTTTTAAAAAGACTAAAAGCAGTTAAGAATTATTGTTTTAATATTACTCCAGTTTCTAGAGGGCAGGATCTACCCTGCTCTTTATGCATAAGAAATTGGTATTTATTATTTACAGTAATAAAGATAGTGAACTAAACAATATTCATGCCAGAAACAAAATATCCCTATTAGATCTTTTTTGAGTCCATTTTCTACCATGATAAACTTTATGAGCTATAACATAAAACTATCTCAAATAACAGGCAAAATAGTCTTTTAAATTTCTGATCAAAACAAAACCTTTGTGGCCAAGTACATGAATTTTGAAGTAAGAGACTTAGGTTCAGACCCTGACTCTTCTTAGCTCTGTAGCAGTGAGAAAGTTAATTGTCTGCCTTGGGCCCAAGTTTCCTCAACAGAAAAATGGGAAAAATTATACCAACTTTATTTCTTAAGCATTCTTGAAAAATAATAGCTGGTTTTCATTATTAATAATTAAGCTCATAGACAGAACTTAATATTTCCTGATGGTACCTGCATCAGAAATCAGTTTAAAATCATGCATGTTTCTGAGATAACCTTAGAAGCAAATATATTTTCATATTTAAATTCAAACCATGGCTATTTAGAAGTTGAGATTAATTTTAGGAAAAGGAAAGATCTTGATTTTGAAAATAACGTGGAAAATTACTTATTTCTGATTGAACAAAAGACATCTGTAAGTATTTCAAGCTGGCAACACAGGAATGCAGCTATGCAAATATAATTTTTTTCTCATTCTTCTCAGGCAATATGAAGAAAAACCATTTTAGAATACTAATAAATGACTGGAAGTGCTGAAAAGCCAACTAAGGCCCTTTCAATGATTGGCAGAAAACAGGTGGGTGAGCCTGAGAACTGGAGCCAAAGAAAGACTCCTTTGTATTGATTGAAATGTGCATTGATCTGATTCTTCCCAGAAAGACACTATCACTAATTAATATACCTAAATATTCTTAACATCATCTTTCTTAATTTTACAAGCTGCAGTTCCATCATTTTGGGTCCGAGGCCATGTCATTTGGTGTCATTTAACACACTTGACAATTCAATAGCTAAAATAAGAAGACAGAGACATCATATATATTTTACCTTTTTAAATCATCTAGGCATTTTATTTTTAAAAGACCAACCTAAAAAGATATTAATGTCTGGAATCCTCTTGAAGAAATTCTTGAAATTAGGTCTCCAAAAAACGAGAATTCTAAATTCTAAGCAAACAGTGATCATCAGATTTTTAAGAATCACCCAAATAAGAGACTCATTATGTAGAATATTTTATATTCAGAAAATCTTTTAACTGTTCTAACCCTTTTGGTTTGTTTTACCTATTTAAGCAATAGTTGTGGTTACATATTCATATATCATCTTTTTGCACAAGCATAACTGTTATCAGATATTATAGGTATCATTAGTGGATGTCTACTAAATCTTTGAGTCCTCTTCATGAAGCTCTCCAGTCTTCTTTTTTATTAATGTTCTAATTACCTTCACATGTACCTAAAGATACATCTTCTTTCTGACACTAGACTGAGCAGCAAGAACCATACGAGTTTTCTTTACTGTTATATTCCAACTAGTAACGGTATAGAGCTGGCACAAAGTTGGTGCTTCATCAATATTTGTCAAATGAATGAATATCAAACTTGTGGAGGCCCATGCACTGGTGGGAAGCCAGCCATGACAATACCCCAGAGTTTGTCTTTATTTTGCTCAGCAGTCTTCTGCTGCCGCTACCATCTGCTTACAGCATTCTATCAGGAAACATGGAGGCTTAAATTACCCAAACTGTGTGCCATGTATCCTCATGTCATGCCTAGCAATACATCTGGCTCTGCCTCAAATATCCATGCCTTACACAGACACAAAGTGATATGAGTGGGGTTATGTGTGAACATGCTCTTGAAATCTTTAAACTATAAAATATTTCGGTGCAATCACATTCACCCATCCTTCATTTAACCTCAGGTCTCTGTCTCTGAAAATGCAATCTATTTCATTGTCACATGATTTCTACCAAAAATAAAATAAGCAAAAGGCAAGCATGGTAGCCTGCCTTACCTGGAATAACTCTATAAATTGTCCAGTATTATTTTGAAAAAAAGGAAAAATAAAGCCAAAATTGTACCATGAGTATTCCTAATGCTGTTTTGATTCCTCCTATCTGCCCACCCCCCAATTATTTGTCAAAAAATGCAGAATATCGATATTTAAGTGTCCCCATGTGACACATGATGTGTGGGGGATCTAATTTAAATTTACAACAATGCTAACATGTAGTTATTAGTTATCCTAATTTACACATGAGACTGCTAGAAATGAAGTGAACTGCCCAAAGAACACATGGTTAGTGAATATCAAAAGTAGGATTTGAGTCTTTGCCAGTGTGGTCTTAAAACCTGTGCTATATCCCTAATATCTTAGTGCAATAAGTGCATCCTGGAATTCACACACCCCAGTAGAGTTCTCAAACTCTTGTTTTTCCTCACCTGTCTTTTAATTATTGTGCTGTTTTCAGATTTTTTCATGGTGTGAGTTAATAGTGTGGAAGACTCCACTAAGTGAACTTTTCAAAAAGGGAATTGATAATATGTAGCTTAAAGCATCTATTTTGCTTCTTCAGTTTCACAGCTTATTTTGTCTTAAGAAGCAGAATTGTTGAAATAAACTTTTCAGTGTGTAGAAATGTTCTTTCTAGATAAAAAGTTCCTTGCTTTTGAAAATATTTTTGTTGGAGTAACATAGAAGCGTACCACAGAAGCCTCTTTGAACAAATTACTTGAGTCAGCAACTCTGTACAGACACAATCTGAAAGATTTGTGAATTTGGATAAACACTTCTGAAAGAGACCTAACATTTCAGGGTTCCAGCCTGGTTTAGGGGCATATTTTAAATAAGCATTTATCAGTCACTACTCTTTTCTAACTGTGACTACAGTTTCTTACGATGTTGAAAGAATGAACTAAACTTTGCATAGGCCACATACATAATCATTCCCCAGGAGATACTGGGATGGGGATTAGATATAATTTCATTGTCTATTACTTAACAAAATTCAGGTTAAAAACCAATAACATTATGTAATATGATGTTTGCTTCTAAATATTTCTTGGGGGGTGCAGTGGAAGAAAAAAACAGTAAAGTTGTGGTAGGTAGGGAACATTTTTTGAAAAATCAAACTTTAACAGAGGTTCATAACTGGAGAAAAATATGTGTGTGGGTATGTGTTTAATCTATACCCTAAACTGCAGCAATTTGGAGCCTTTATAAATATATACATGCTTATATATACATATATTCATACACATAGAAATATGCGCATGATATGTAATTATACATATATTTATAGGTAACATTTTATGAAAAACCAACTCCAACAGAGCAGGATTATAATTGTTGAAAAATATATGTGTGGATATGTGTTTAATCTATACCATGAAGATGAGCCAGTGCCAGGTTAGCTATTTATGAGATGTTTTAAACTCTATAATCATCAGATATTTACAACGAAATATGTATTTGATTTAATGTTTTCTTCTACTAAAGCACAATGAAGAAAGCTTACTTTTTATTCCAATAATTAAAATGTGTCATCAAAAATAACTTATTCATATTTGTATTCCCACCTTGCATTATTTTTGATTAGAGTAAGTATTCAACATATGTTTAGTTGAATTATAATCTCATATTTTGTCAACTTGCAATCCTTTGTACTCTGATCAGATATTTTAAGTCTAAAACTGATTGAACTTTGCGTATTACCTTAGTTACTCTTATCAAATATAGGAATTTATTTTAAATAAAGGAAATTTGGAAACTTCAAGACATTAATTTTTCTTAACCTTCTAGAAAAGGGAAAGGAAAGAAAACCAACTTTTATTGAATACCAATTATGTACTGTCTCAGGCAATTTGCATAAACGTTAACACAATCATAGCACTGTTTATATGCCAGTAGATGGTGCTAATACTACCTGACCCCATTAAAACCATAACAACTTACTTTTTCTTACATTCATTTCAAAGGATCTTAGATTGCAAAGACTAGATTTCCAAAGAGTTATTAGCTATTTTGTTAATTTGAAATAAATATAATATTTGAAAATTATGAATTTTAGAATAGTGTCCAAATAACTATCTGCATGAATTTTCTTTGTTCAACCCCAGTATGTATTTATTTAGCAGAGGCTTATATTCCTTGCCACAAAGGGAACTCTATACCTCCTGAGTTAGTCATCCCACCTCTATGAACTACCTTAGCTCTAAGAAAGTTCTTTCTAATGTATGGCAAGAATCTTCTCCCTCTAAAATATGTCCACTGGCTCTGAATTTATCCCTGGGGATCATGTAGAAACAATCTATTCATTTATTATTCAAGAATTGTTCACTGAGTATATGATGGGAATTCAAAAAATTCATGGAAGGATTCGTATTATCTTTTAATTCCATTTTCCATGAACTATTTGAAGTGCGCTCGTGCTGTAGGTTGATCGTCCCCCCAAAACTCATTGAAGCTTGACCTCCATTGTAACCGTGTTAGGAGGGTGGGAAATCCAATTATGGTATTTGAAAGGTGGGGCCTTTAAGAGTGATTAAATTGTGAGAATTGTACCTTTGTAAATGAGTCTATCCATTCATGGAGTAAATAGGTGTGGTTCTGATGGCTTTATAAGGAGAGCAAGTGGGAAGGTGTGACATGATGTCTTGTAAACCTTTCTTTTCTTTCACTTAATACAACCTCAAGAATTTTTTTTACTTCATAAAATATTCTTTAAAAATTTTTTTGAGCTATTAGTAGTCTATTTTGCAGATGAATCACAGTTTAGTTAAACTCTATGTTTATAAAAATAATGTTATTAATTTTTTCTCTTTAAAAATAATGCAGCAGTTTTCGTCATCATAAGCAAAATTTTCCTTGCACCACTGATTACTTCCTAAGAATAAACTTTAAGAAGTTGAATTATAATCTCATATTGGATAAAATAGTTTTTTAAAACTAGTTAGATAAATAAAGTAAAGCTGGGACTTACTGTATGCTATGCTTCTTGTGTTTATCATTTAATATGCATTATTTTATTTAAAAATTACAATGCTATTTTTATATTATGTATTATGTGTTATGATTATTATCATCATCATTATCATCATCTCTGCTTTACAACTGACGAAATTGGGGCTAATAAAAGTTAATAAAACTTGCAATGGATAACGTTCATATATTGTTTGCCAATTAACATCAATTTATAATTATTTACAATTATAAAAATAAAATAAAATTATAGTTTTCTACATTTACTTTTTAAAATAACATAGAACAAGTGAGGAGTTACGAACCAAAACAGTAATAATACTGGTTTTTATATTTACCTATGTAACTACTTTTGTAAGTATTATTTCCCCATATGGCTTTGAGTTCCTATCTAGGGGACTTTTACTTCAGCCTAAATGACTCCCTTTAACCCTTTATAAATGGCAGATCTGCCAGCAAAAAATTTTCACAGTTATTGTTTTTTTCTCCCTTTTTTTTCTTAAGGCTTCACATTTAAATATAATAATAAATGTTATTCTTAAGTAAAATTGTAATTAAAAATGTCACATTTGATTCATATTTTTGAAAAAGAAAAGTTAATAAAACTCATGTGTTTGAGTTTGTTTCTGAAATAGTGCTTTCTGATCATTGTTCATCAATACATACTGCAATAATTATTATAGCTTTGTTGTTTTCACATCAGGTAGAAGAATAAACCAGTTTTTTAAACATAGGTTTCTGTTTGCCAAGTTCATGCACACTCTAGCCCAGCCTTCATCTCTGATGTTTTTGCACACTGTTAAAAACTACTGTTTTTCGAATTGAGACAGTAGCTTAAGAACTCTGAGAGATCCAATCACAGCTACTTTTGAATATTATCAAGCCCTCATAGAAAAATATCCTTGGAGGTTTGTTCTTTCTTTGTCCCACAAGGAGAATCTTGGAGCTCCTCTGCTTGCTTGCTTCCTAAAATATCAGCTACCTTAAAGGAGAAAAGTGGCAAATTGGTTTTGATGTCTTTTCTCTACCTGGACCCAACTGCATTACATCTAGCAAGCATTCCTAGATTTCCAAGCATGTACGGGGTATTCATCTCTATTTTTCAATCCTAAGGTAGTTTTTTTCTATTTTTGTATTCCTTTAGTCATTTCTATAAGGGTATGGGTATAGAATAAAAAGTTACATGTTTACCTAGACATTCAAAATGATGCTTAAAGGATGAGTAAATGTCCTTTAGGCAGAAAAGAGGAGTAAGGCATTCTACGTAGGAAAATGACACATGGCAAAATGTCTGGAGCTGATGTGTTTGCAATTAGAAAGACATAACTTGGAAAGGTAGTTTGGAATTAGATTGTGCAAAATTTTGTATGCCAAACTGAGATGTATGGGCTTTGTTCTTTAAGAAATCAGGAACTATCAGAATCTATTCTCTCTACAGTCCTGCCAGTACATGAAACAGCTAACATATTTCCCTTGAGATGGTCTTTGGCAAACTAGTATTTCCAGTTTCTCCCCTATCTCCTCACATAATATGATTTGATTTCTTCATTTTTGGTAGTTCTCCTATGATACTTCAGTTCATATGTGACAGTTTCTAGATACATTTGATCCTGTATCCTTTTGCCTTTTTAAAATGCTGCTTTCACATATAGAATAACTTGGAAACAAAAGCTTTAGTGTTGTCCTCTTTTTTATTCTTTCTCCTCCCACCACACACACAATAACTGAATTATCTTATTAACTGAGTAGACATTTTATTAATTATTGTTTGATGAATAAAGAAGTGTTTCATTGCTAGTATTACCAACCAATTTGTATTTGGTAGTGATGCTGCAGACCTCTTGTTCTTTTTCTCTCTCTCCAACAAGTATCAGAGTAGATGTTTTTAAAAGTGTCTGAAATAATAGGATGCCCAAAGATCAACAGTAGGAGAAAGCCAAGCCCTCAATCAGGGCCTATATATTAGATATTAACTTTTAAGCTTCCAAAGTTATTTTTTATCCTGAATGCAAAAGGATAACTTATATGGAAGCTTTTAATATTTTATTTTACTATTTCTGAAAGAGCTAAGTCATTGCCATATTATCATTAAACCAAAATAGAAAAAAAAAAAAATCAAAGTTTCCAGAAAAATTTCCTGCTTGTTATATGGCTTAAATTATCTCTAATCATGCCAAGTATCTTTAATGGCTTTATTGTTAGCTTGGACATGGCACGGAAGAACCTTTGCAGATGTTAAATAACAGATGAAAAAGACAATGGCTAACTGTAACACAAAAAAGGTTGGGTAATAGCAAACACACCCCAAATACTTTAGGCAAATTTCCTGAAAGTCAGCCAATGGAAATTTGGAATGATGTGTAATTGTCTAAGTGCAACCTCATCCACCATTCTTGTTCAGAGGTAAAATGTAACATATTAATTCTGTTAAAGTGATCTTATACTAAAATACCTGACTCAAGAAGAATTTGGGGGAAAAAAGGGGTCCTCTTGTGAAAATTAGTAAGAAAAGACATACCGTAGGAATATTTAGCAAGTCTTCTATATAGCAAATGATATTTCCTTGACATTCAAAATCGTCTGTGACTGTTTATAATAGATATGTGAATAAATGGTGGTAGAGAGGGATCTTTTGACACCTCAACATGCTGTTCTATTATAGTCAGTGGATGGCATCATTTTTGGTAATGAAGCTTGTTAATAGAAGCAAATTATTTTAGGAACAATAGTAACAAAAAAGTCCAACGAAGGATATCTAAACTTGATGAAGTCTAAATTTTTTTAAAAAGTAGATGTTTGTGATTATAATTGGAAAGTATTTAAGACTCAGCTTTGGCTGAATCGTTAAGAGTATGTGCAAACTACTCCGTATTTCAAAATGAGATGTGAAATTACCATGTGGGACTTGTAAAGGAGCTGGTCAAATGCTAGTTTTGTGTAGGTAGACCTATCAGAGACCTGTCAGAGAACTGTGACTCCCCTACCTCCCAGGAAAAAAGGCATCAAAAGAACCACTACAAGAGCTTGTCATGTCCTTTGCTACTTGGAAGATACAGTGGACACAGTCTCAGGCCAGAAAAATTGAAGGGTAGGAGGCTGACTGTGACTGGATGGCTGACTGGTTGCCCCAGTGGTGGAACTAAGAGAAGCTGATACATTGGGGCAGCCTGTTCTTCCAGAATTTGTTGGGGGCGAATAAGGAAAAAGCGGTTTCCATCAACCAGGCGAGGGAAGGAGTACAAGAGGAGGGACAGGTGGGGTAGCTTTGATCCTCTCCAAGACTGCCTGGAGACCTGATTTGACTGCAAAAGATAGAAGCTGGATGTGTATACTGGATGTCTAGGAACTGAGGATGTGCATTGCACTGAACCACAGGAACTTCAAATAGATGATCATCAGCAATGGGCTTATCTCCAAAGAAGCTTGAAAAGCATCTCAAAAGAGAAATAGAATTTTAAACACTTGCCAAGCCCCCAAAACACCAGCTCCTGTTCTGTGTGACAGTATTGGACAAATAAATTACTTCCTGCTCCCTCATCTTCTTCTCGCCAAACCCCACGAGCTCCACCTTGGATGAAAACCATAAGTTAGAAAGTTGGAGGAGATAGATAGAAGCACAATGACAAGAAACAGAGAGGAAGATGACCCTCCCTTGAGAAAGTTCAAGTTAGAGAAGAGAGATTTGTTATAAATGTAGTATAGTTGGAATTTTTTACAATTACATGGAGACTGGTCATATTAATGTTATAACAGTGATTTAGGGGATAAAAGTGACCAGATGTTACTCTAAGAGTGACCAGAAAAGTCAACAGTACCTGCCCTAAAGTGCATCAAAAGCCAGAGAAGAGCCAGCCACACAGAATGGGTTGAATGGGCAACTGTTTCTCAGTTGCACACTGAGTTCTTCTTGTTAACTATAATGTGATTAGCTGCCTACCTCTCTCTGAAGCCCTCTAGGTTCCAGATAGGAAGCCAGTTGGCTCCCATTTTGGTCTCAACCTCATTCTAGTCCCCAAAATAAAAGGACCCTTGCATCCCTACATGGTTCAGTAGTTCAGGATCCATTTACTTTATTGCTGGCCCCTCTTGAATTTTGTACCTTGTCTTGCTACCCAGACTTTTGCATCCTTCCTTGTCACCAAGCCCCTATCTGCTTTTCAACTCTCAGTTCAGTTTTTGGTTTGTCCCTGACATCCTCCATCTATTCCTCCTGGGACCTGGGCTCCAGTGCCCCTGGCTGGAGTCTCACCACATGCTACCAATCCACATGTCAGCCAGCCCTCCTCACAACTTGTTTCCAGACTCTCAGGCCATGCATAGCTCACCTACCAGTACATCCTACTCACTCACTCGCAGATCTCCCTGATGCAAGATGCCTACCTGAACTTTTCCTGGTCCGTGGCTCTATGTTCCATGTCTTTGCTGAGACAGACTCCTTTCACCTATGTTGAGCCTCTCTGACACTCTTTTCTTGCTACTGAGAAATGCCCCAGTAGCTATCCCATGCCAATGGGGCTACATAACCTCCTGGCCCAGGAACCAGTAATGACCAGGCCCAAGCCCCTACAGTCTGCTGTGCTTTGGTAAAGGCCATGTAGGACATTTTCCTTAATTTAAGAAATATTTAGTTAATCCTCTGGCCTGGGTGTTTTTGAGTAACAAAGAAACATGTCCTTGAATGCCTTACATGAGGAAGGCCCATTTACACATGTACAGATTGACTAAAAGGAAGTTTAATATATTTCTTAAAATTTACTTCTCCATTAATTGCTCTTCTACTTTTTTATTCCCTCCTCATCCCACCCTCTTGAATGGTAGTTACAGCAGTGAGAGGCCTTTTCTGCAATCCCAAGCCAATGTACCAGGCCATCAGCAAAATAAGCCTCTTCCAAGTCCACAGACACTTCCAGGCAGCAGTGTCACCTTGTAGAACAGTTAGACCAAGGTATCCAGGTTTTATTGTGTACAATGACATGTAGAATCCCAGATTCATGATTTATTACTTATACCAGCTTGATTAGCAGAAGGAATATATCTATAACAGTGAAGATGTTGTAATGGATACAGACTGGGGTTTATACATTTGAGCAAAGACAATTCCCCCCTTTCTTTACTCCCTCTTTCTGCTCCACCCAGATCCCATCCAGTATCTCCCTGTGGCAGCAGTACAATGAAGCCTACCCTGGAGCCATATTTCACATTTGGGGTTCCTTTGGTTACCATGGAATTTTAATATAAGGTGCTATAACAATATTCAGTTCTTAAGATTGGGTTTCACTGCAAGTGATGGGAAAACCAAAACAACAGTGGTTTAACAAAACAGAATTATATTTATCTCAAACATAAAGTTTGTGACTAGTGTGGTGACTCCAGATCATCAGAGATCCACACTCTTTCTGGATTTTTGCATTTTCCATCCTCAAAACCTGGCTTTCATCTTTGCAGCAAGGTGCCATACCATTAGGCCCACAGCAGCTAGGAATAAATAGGAATAGGGACAAAACACCTCTTTTCTCTTTAAGGACATTTTCTTGAAGTCACACAGGACAATTTTGCTAAATACAATTTACCAGAATTTAATGACATAACCTCATCTAGCTACAAGAGAAACTGGGAAGTATAACCTTTATTCTGGGTGGCTGCATGCCTTGGTAAATTTGAGGGTTCTGTTACTAAAGAAGAAAGGGAGGAAGGATATTGAGATGACAACTATCAATGCCTAAACACAACTTTCCATTTTACATTTTGGTGGAGGTCTCTTTTCCTATGATTACTTTTTTATTTATATCCATTTGCTTGTGAAACACTATGAGATGTTTAGGTATCATATTTTATTTATACTCATGAACTGCATTATCATGAATGTCAATAATGATAGAATTATTTTTAAGTTTTGACTTCACCATAATTAAACTTTAAAATGTCATCTTGCCTGGGTTTTAAGCAAGGTGATACTAAATAAATATTTTCTTTATTTGATTTGTTTATAACACAAAGCATTGTGTTAAATTTTCAGAATATATTTATTAAAAAGATAAAGCATATTACACCATCACTCTAGACTAATGCATTACTATTACTTACTTGGACTTTTTTAGTAATTGCCCATCTCAAGCTCTTTCTCTTAAATGTATTTAAAAACATCAGGAAAATAATTTTCCTGAAGTGTCATTGTGACAATGTCACTTCTCCATGTAAACACATCGATGATTTCCCTATTTCTTATAGAATAAATCCAAATTTCTTAGCCGGGAATTTATTGATCCCCATATCTCATCCAAACCTTCATCTTTAACTTTGTCTTCCTTTACATCCTTTGTAAAACACTCATCCTTAGTGGAAATATTCCCTACTTCCCATAAGTGCCCAGCATGTTTACCCTTTTCATTGCTTATGTAGTTTCTTCTGCTTGGTCTAAGCACCCCACCCCACACCCATTCTTAGTTTCTTCTTCTACATATTTTATCACTTCTTGAAGGATCGGTGAAATGCCACCTTCTCTAATAAGCCTTGGCCAATACCAATACTTCTCTTAAACTTATGATTCTCAGTTGGGTTTTGAGGAACTGTACATCTTTTATCACATTACACATTTATTAAGTATATACAATTTATTTAATTTTAATTCACCCTGCAGCACTTTGTAGATAAAGTATATGCAGTAAATATTTATTGAATGAATGAATAACATAATGTATTGGCTTTGTCCACAAGTTAAGTCTCCTTGGAAATAAAACCTGTATCAGAAGAGATGAAGAAGCATATTTAGTTTCTAAATTTTTTATTTCCAGTTTAAATCTAGTACCCCACAAAATGAATAATTCACAAACTAATTCAGAATCAGTCTAGCCTCTTTTTTCAAGAACAACAAAAGAAATACACTACAAACCCCACATATTTATCCTCATAAATAGCATATCTCCATTAGTCATGTCATTTCTTCAGCCTAATAGTTTAGATATATAGACAAATATTTACTTGGTAGTCAAAAAAGAAAAAAGGTGGATACTATAAATTTGGACCAACTTGTTTGACATCAAATTTGAGCAGCATCCCGAACAGATAATTGAATAAGTAACTTGTGGACACATTGAATAGAATGTGGCAGTGATCAGAAGCCATAAAACACAAGTTACAATAAATTAGATTTGCTTCTTCTTTTGATAGAGTTATCATAACGGAAAACCAGGAGAACATTATGTACCAAGTATATCTTGATTCCTTTTAAAAATTATTTTATGTAATAGAGAAATAATATTATAATAATAAAAATAAATAAAAGAGAAACAAATATCACCCTCATACCAGCACCTAATAATCACTTCTTTTTATTTTTCCAAGTTCTCTTCAGTTTCTTATTCATTGATTTATTTATTCACCAAACATTTGTTGAATATATTCTCTATGTTAGATATAGCATATTTGAATTTTAAGTCAATTTGACTTCCCAGATATCCATGTGAATAAGAGGATGAAGTATGAATTGAAGAATAATATGGTCGTATTAATTCCCACTTTGTTAAATCATACCTAATGCATATGGATTACAGATTTGGTATCAATATGAAGGGATGCCAAAATTTCTATTCCTGGGCAAGTCCTAGTCAATTTGTCCATCATAGTCTTGAGTGTTGAAAGAATTAATGCTCATCATATGTGCAGATGTGTAAATGAAACAAACTTTTAAGTGATAGGTATTGTTATAGATGATAAAAACTGGAATTCAATTCTCCTCCCATTATCATGTCTTAAGCCCCAGGAATTGGGTATATATCGTTAATAGTAATGATATTTATGGCAACTAATGCTTTTAAAAGAAAACTGATTATTTATCAGCCATTGTGCTAAATATTTTTCCTAATTTTATTTAATCCTCACCATAAATTTTAGGGTGAGGTAACTGTTTCATAGATGAGGAAACTACGGTTCAAAGATGAGGAAACTACGGTTCAAATTGGTTTAGGTAAGAAGATCCCCAGCTAGTGATGAGCAAAACCAGGAGTTTTAATCTGATCTTCAGATCGTAATTATGTCTTGTTTTTTTCTTCAACGTCTTCTGATGTGAATACACCTAAAAGTTTTCTTTAATTTCTCAGCATTTCCCCCAATTCTTAACTCATTCTGAAGAGTTTCTGGTATGTGCACAGTATATTTAGAGATCTGAACCTCCTTGATCTATAAAATTAAAAACAAAAGGATGGATTCAGGACAGAACTGTCTATACAGAGACAATGATCACTTTAGGCACCTCTCTCTCAGGGAATTCTTTTGGAAGGGTATTTGTACGTCCTCGTTCTATCCTTAATCCATCATGTGTAACAATGGGAGTCAGTCTAGTTTCTTTAAAGTTTTGATAACTTACTTTTTCCAAGACTGGTGACCTTATTGCCTATGCCCAGTATATACTTCTTGATTATTATATATTCTAAAATGCCATGGTCCAAGGTTTCTGTCAATTTCTCTTCATCAACCCTCTGCAGTCTTCATAACCGTTTAGATTAGCACTTCCCTTTATCGCTTTCTCTAAAGTCTGAAAAATAAAATTATCTGGAAGACAAGACAAATATTTACCAGATGCACTAATTTTTAGCAGCATGTAGGTTTAGAAAATGTCTAGGCGGTTTAGATTTTCCGTTATGCATTCCTTTTGGTTCTGAGGCAGTTTTTTGATTTGCCTGTGGCAGCACCCTCGATGTTTTCTGTCTAACTAGATATTCTCAGTGCATCATCATTCATTTTTATCCTCATCAAGATGTGGTCCTTACACTCTATTCTTAGAGGACATCAGAAGTTTGTTCCAACACCAAGATTCTATTATTTTTTATTTCTACAACTAAGAGCATATAGCCAAAGGAAGATTTTCTGAATGAAGAGCTTTGATATTTATTCATTTGTGATTTTTTAAATCTAAATAATATTAGTCATTTTTAACTGCATAATTGTGATGGGGCAGAGGAGTGTTATCTACATCTTTATGTTATAAAATTTTAAACAGAGTGCTACTATCTATCAATAGCATCTACACGTCAATATTTAGTTGAATTTCCCTAAATGAATTCTTGAGAGAATCACAAAGCAAATTCTACTTTGATGACTGAGAAAATAGCCAGATTCATAATGCCATAAAGGAACTCAGGATTCAAACTCAAACTTCACTGACTAAACATAAAGACTTTTTTTCTGTATACTTTCTTCAGTTCCTGGAAAGTGCAAGTTAGATGTTACTATTTATTGATCAGATCCTTTTCTATGCAATTTGAATAGCCTTAACCAATCAATAAAGGGAGAAGGAAAGTCTCTGGAAAATCAGAATTACTTTTCATATTTAAAAATGATGATTCAATATCAATTGAGTCAATATATGTACACAGAAGAACTATTGTTGCTTTTCCAAAGCAACAATAACTGAGTTGCTCCTAGAAATTCAACTGTGTGAATTATTTATTTCTCAGAGATTTTTCAGTAGGGATAATAAAAACAAGTACACAGTAGCATCCCCTATTTACAGCAGCTGACATTTGAAAGAAAAATACTGCTGCATTTAGAAGAAATAATTTTTTTGAGCCACCAATCTGTGCATTATTCTTCCTATTTACCTCATCTTAATGGTATGAGGAAAAAATGTGCAAGAGGAGAAATGAATGTTTGGCTTTTAGTGTTGTTGACAGGTTAGGCAGGCATAATGTTTTCAAGAGGTATATGACTAATAGGTTATATCTAAGCACCAATCCACCAGCAAGCCCCTCAACTATCTGAGTAGAAAGGTAGCTTTTATTCTCCATGAAGCAAGGCCATTTTGTCTGGTCTTTCTGCTAATGAGGGGACAGTGATTCAGTACGTAGTAGATATGATAGAGGGAGGTGATTCCACTAGCTGTGGCCAAAATGATCCAAGTTTCATAAGCACTTAAATAAACACATGATAAGTATCCACCATCACTGAGGGATACAATTTTTCTCTCTCATCCTTCCATAAGACCCCTCGGAATGATCTCTGAACATATCTTTTATTCTCTTCAGGCATGCACTTAAGTTCCTTTAAACCTGCTTTCTCCATAGGAAAAGCTGTGTAGTAGTGCTGAGTATTTAACATTTCTTGTATTAGCATCTCTTAGGCATAGCCTTAAAATGTGAGTCTTTCAGTTTACCCTGTCCTGTCTCTCAAACTCTAAGTCTGACACACGTACAGAGTCACAATGAGGCTCTCTAGCTCGGTTTTCTCACGGAGAGGAGCATGGTGGCATGCTTTCCCCAGGCCGCTAGCGCTCTCAGCCAGCCCTGTCACTGGTTCAGTGCTGCCAGTAACAACAGATATTAAAGCCTTATTCAATGGTTTTGGTCTTGGATATTCTCTTTTGGACAGAAAGAAAGAAAAGTGTGATGGAAACATGGCATAGCTGCTCAGAAACATCTCCTACATATCTGTCCTGAAGAATATAGTTGAATTGAGCAAAATGAAACCTATGGGTCCTGGACCCATGTATTGGAAACACAGGCGAACTATTAAAAGTGATCCCAATATTTTTTAATTCTTTTTAAAACTGCCTTAAAGATGTAAAACACTTGTTTCGTGTGGAATAGGAAATTAACATTCATTTAAGGAGGTTTGAACTACGTGGGGGTTTTTTTTCCAGGTAACACTCAGTTTATAATTAATTTTATAAAGTGTGTTTATTGATATTTAGAATTATTTGTGACCGTTTGAGTAGTCAGTCTCCCCTATATGGTGATGAATGTTTGCTCTTAAAATAGAGTCCACTGAGAGCCATATTCCATTAAAATTATATGACTTTGACACTTAATTAAAAGGTAGTAAATGGGCTGCTATCTCACTAGTGGCCTAGCATTTCCAAAATTAAGAACTTCCTGACTTTCAGCAGCTTATAGATTCTAGTTCTCCAAATTCCAGGGGCTGAGTATTAAAACCTAAAATAATTGGGTGTCAAATAGATGCTTTTCTCTACTCCTAGACATAGAATCCAAGTGTTGATTAAAAGAGAGAGAAAAGATCTGAAAATATATTCCAAATCTTTTTGCTAGGGTTGCATGAATGTAGATTGCTTACCATTATCATACTTTTCTACATCTGTCTCATTCCAATGAGATTTGCATGCATTATTTCATAATCATTGAGGAAAGGTAGAAGGAAGAATGAGTAAAAGCTTGTTACAATTAGTTACCATTCCACTACCACTAGGCTGCAACAAATATGAAGGAAATCTGTTTGAATTTAATAATCTGCATTAGTCCTGTGCTCAGCTAAGTACAATATCAGGGCACAGGGTAAGTGCTAATGGTAGGAAAAATGTCAAGTAGAGGAAAGGGCTCCTAGAGAGAGAAATGAAGCCAAAGCTAGGGAGTGCTGGGGAAGTGGTTGCCAAAGGCACACGTCCCCAGCTGAACACTTTTGGACTGAGGAGGGAGAGGAGAGTCATATTATGGCACATATTAATCATAGTTGTTGTGAGTAATTCATGGAAATAGGATGTACCCAAATGTAAATGAAAGCCCTGTTTATTCACTTGAACTCCCAACTTTCTCACGTTTTTGTCCACCCAAATCTTATCCATTGTGTGTTTATAGTTAATTAGCTTGTTAATTCATTCATACATTTGAAGAGTCTCACTGTGTATCAGGAAATGTGCTAGACACAGGCAGTGAAGAGACTCTGTTTCCCCAAGGTTTGCAATACAGTACAAATGTTGTGCTAGAGATCAACAAAGGTGTGGGTGGGGGCAGTGTGGCTGTAGCCAGGAAGATTTAACTTAGAAAGAAACATTTGAGCTGGTGAAGAAGGGGGAAGAGGGGAGAAGAGCATTTCAGCCCAAGAAAACCACGTGATAAAACCCAGACATATGCATGAAGATGATGTGGTTGGGGAGTACACCATATGTACGTTACTTGACAGATTGGGGGCAATAAGAAGGAAAGAGCAAGAAAATGAAGCTGGAGAAGTAGGCTGGAAAGAAAGTATTCTACAAGCCAGGATTTGACATTTTGGATTTTATCATTTGGGTGCTAGGGAGACTCTGAATTTTTTAAAAGCAGAGTATTAAAATAGTAAAATGTGTATCTTTGAACAAAATGTAGAATAGAATGTAAAGAGGAGAAACTGAATGAAAAGAAAACAGTAGTCAAGCTAATTATATTTGTTCCTTATTTGGTGCAATGTATAGACTCGGCAGATGTTTGGGGAAAGAATAAATCACCATGGGAAATTGAAAATGTAGATGTGGAGCTGAGAAGAGAGATGGAGGTATATAGAGGTGACTGGCAATATCAGTTGGGTGAGATACCTGGGAAGAGGAAGAAAATGTAGGATGAGGCTCTAGAAAGCACCAATATGTAGCGGTCGGCAGAAGACAAGAAATCAGCAAAGTATCTAGCAGAATGGGGAAAAGCCAGGAGAATTTAGTGTCCATCATCCTGATGAAAGTAAATTTTAAGGAAGGAAGAATCAATGAACAAAATAAGATGGCACAACAGGGTCCAGTTGAATGTTAGCTAGTCTTTGGAAGGTCATTGCTAGCCATAATGACAGCACTTTCAGCAGAGTGACAGCAGAAAAAAACAACCTGTGGTGAGGCAGGTAGGAGTAGAAGGTGATGATAGTGGAGGGATGAGAAAAATCAGAGTGTAGCTGATGTGGGAGATAGTGTTAAGCCTTTTTATTAGCATGGAAAGAACTGAACTTGTTTATTAACTGGGATGAGTGGTCAATGGAAAAGAAATAACTGAAGAAGAGAGAGAGCCAGAGGCAAAGACAGAGAGCCAGACAGAATAATTGATGGATCAAATCCACAGGAAGCCCACATACTTACCAAGCAATGAGATACCACTATATTGGTTGAAAGATGTTCTCATGGGAAGGACATCAGAGCTTTAAAAATATTTTAAATGGAGGAGAGATATGGGTCAGAACTGAGCCATGGTAATTTATTCATACCCCTGCCACCAAAAAGTTGATCTAAATTGAATCCTTGATCCTGGTAAGAAGGGATACAATGGTCAATTTGAAAGCCTATTTTTTTCCTTATTAATTATTTGTAGATTCAAATATTTTAGATTTGAAAGGGACTTAAAGGATCTCCTAAAGTTCCTGTCAGGTCAGGGAAGCATTGGAAATGGAAGAAAATCGTGACGTCGGGGCTTCTTTTTCTGGATCCTGCTTCTACGGTTGCAGCAGTTAATGGACAGAGGGAGGTGCTCCTCTGCTTTCTGCTGCTTCTGTGGCTGCAGGGAAGTCCAGATGGCAGGTGGGAGAGGATGGGGGCTGAGATCTGTCTGGGTGCAGAGAGGATTCATTTTCATTGCTATTGATTGGTGGTCTCTCTGTTGAGAGTGATGCAAGAATCCTTTGGGTCTCATAGCAAATAATTAAAACCACTTTTATTTTTAAAAGTTCAATGAGGGGCCAGCCCTGTGGCTCACTCGGGAGAGTGCGGCGCTGGTAGCGCCAAGGCCACAGGTTCGTATCCTATATAGGGATGGCCAGTGCGCTCACTGGTTGAGCGTGGTGTGGACCACACCATGCCAAGGCTTGCGATCCCCTTACCGGTCAAAAAACATAAATAAAAAAATTCCAATGGGAATGAGATAATATGAAGTTATAAACCTATAATGCAAAAGTTTCAGATGGAAGTACCAAGTGATGTCACTACAGCAACTCAGCTTGCACACAGGAAGCTAGATTTAATGTCAAGAATTTTACATTCAATATTTTAAAAACCTAAATATTATAGAGTAATAAAAAATTAATTTCAGTGTTACTTCATTTAAACATTGGTTTGCATTAAAAACCATATGTACTTTTTCTAATATAACTTTCAACTCTGAGAAATAATGAATGTTTGAAACATTTCAAGATCTGCTTTTCAATCTGAAAAGAAAATAATTTTATTTTTCCTGATCATAAATTAATGCATCCTATAATTAAAACATTAAAATATGTAAAAATACAAACGAAGTTTTAAAAAATCTTGCAAAACACTATCACCCAGAGATACATACTGTTCATCTTTAGATGAACATCTCAGATATATCTCTATAAAAGCTGACATACAAACATACAGTTATCACAATTTTACTAAATAATTTTTTAATTTTTAATGACCTCATAAAACATTTGCTGGGCGTTAGAGACCATGGGCTGTAAACATCCTTTGTGTTACAGCCTATCCTACAATACAGCTCTGTAGACACATTTAGCATGTGAGGATATTTTATGTTGGTTACATTAGCAGCCATGGTTTTCATTAGAAAGAGACTGGTTTAGCAGAAGTTCTTTTGTGTTTCTAGGTGATTTTCCCCACTCTTTTCATAACTCTTATCATAAATCTTTATGATAACTTTCTTTTCCTACTAGCCATGCTTTTCCTCAGAAAAAAGAGGGAAGGACACAGCGCTCAACAATGATTGTATTTTTTTACATGCAGGGACATAGAAATTATTAAGAAAATAATTTTATTTGCTTAGGCTTAGAAGTTGTAGTCACAAATCAAAGACATGATGTAGGGAGACTTATTCAAAATGAAAAAGGGAATCTTATTTTTCTCTGTTGAAGAGATTGTAGGAAAAAAGGTCATTACCATGTGCCCTAGGATTTGTTCTCTGCCTGACAGGAGGAAACACAAGAAGACACCTGAGAAAGGTGGGAAACTATTCCAAAATTCCCAGAGAGAGAAGACAGCACAAGTGCCAGCAACCTCTGCAGTGCTGTGCTTCAAGGAGAGCGTACCTATTTTGGTGGAACAGTTTAAAAGGGGTCAGGAGAATAATGCAAAGTGAGAGCAAGCAGGGATATATAAAAGGAAAGAATCCGAGAGAGAAAAGAGAAGCAGAGGTGGGTATGGGGAGGCCAACACCATCACTCGCAGCACCCCTAGTTCTCTTCTCTGCCAGGTGGGACTGTGTCTCTTGTGCCAGGATCCAGCCCTGAACACAATTTTTCCTTCTCACAGGGCCACATGGATTTGTTCCATTTGTTCCTGTGTTTACACTGTTTTGATTTGCTGCCTGGTCTTGAATTCCTATCTTTCACTTGGCCTTTTTTGTGTTTACCAAGGAAAGTAAGATTAAAGGCCTTAAAGATGAGTATCTGAATAGAGATACCTGAAGAAGACAGACATCATAAATGGCCAGGGTAGTGTCCTGAGTCCCTCTTGTGTCCAACTCAAATTTCTGTTCAGATCAAATCTCCTCATTTCTATCTTGAGCCAAACGGGCACCAGGCAGTGACTCTCACCCCTCCTTCAAAAGGCGGAGGCTAGAAACAAAGAGGAGGAAGGTAATTGCAAAAGTTAAATCTTGGTTGCAAACCTAGGCTATAATTCTACCACTGTTTTCAGCATTTGGTATCACATGTTCTGGCAATATTTACCTATTTGTACTATTTACTGCTTTTTAAAAGAGACTCTTGAAAGGTTTTTGTGAATAGCCAGTCCTTTTTCCAATTACAGTTTCAATTGAATGGCACCTTTGAAGTGGCTTTTCTATGAGGATTTTAATCAAATCAAAACAACAGAACAAATAAAGAACTTTCTTATTGTTTGCTGATATATGCAAAGAACTGGTGTTTTTGCTTTGCTACAGAAACTAAAATAAAAATTTAACCCCTTGAACCTTTAGCAGTATAACCAAATTATGTTCTATGCTATAGCTTTGCTGCTTTAGCGTTACTGCAGGACACCTACAGGGAAGCTAAAACCCAGAGCGTGATCACCCCCAGTCTCTGGACTTGATTATTTCTTAATTTAAGGGATGATTAAACTTACTTTTGTCTACAGCCTTTGCCTTTCTCCTCATTTTCTGCAGATACACATACATACACACAATAATTTCTTTTGTACATAAAAAGTTACAAGGTAATGTTTTGCTTCAAAAAATGACTGAAAGTGAATAAGACAATATCAGCTATTGTTTTTTCTAGTTGGAAGAAATACAGATGTTTGTTATGTTATTCTTTATGCTCTTCCAAGAATTTTAAATATTTCAAAAGAACTTTTTACTGAAATACTTTATTTTGATATAATTTCAGGTTTACAGAAAAATTGCAATAATAGTACAAAGAATTCCTATATACTCTTTGCTCAATTCTCAAAAATTAGCATTTTACTACCTTACTTTTATCATTCAGTCTTCCTATGTATACATGTTGCTTTATTTTCCTGAACCACTTGAGAGTTAGTTGTATGTATGTATATATGACATCCTTTCACCCCCTAAATACTTCAGTATATAGTCCCTAAAAATCAGGGACATTCTATAACAGCAGTGCAATAAACAAAATCTGAAAATTAACACAATATTAGTATTGTGTTGATAAAATACTAGTTGCTAATCAACACACTGTATTCAAATTTTTCCACCTGTCCCAATAATGTTCTTTGCAGAGAAAGGAAATTCTGGATCACAAGTGTGTTTAATTGTCAAGTCTCCTCTGTCTTCTTTAATCTGGAAGAATTCTTCAGCCTTCCCTTGCCTTTTATGACCCTGGCACTTGTGATGATTGTGGACCAGCTATTTTTTTAGAATGTTCTTAAACTTGGGTTTGCAAAAAATGTTTAAGATTTTAGAGGCAATTTTTTTTTCCTGTTTCTCAAGCTAACTTAAAACTGCATCTAAATTTGCCCTCATTTCCCCTCCTCCAGACCTAATTCTCTTCTATATCCTATTCCCATAAAAGATTTTATTAGTTACCAGTTGTTCAATCCAGAATCCCAGGAGTTACCCTTCTCCTCCTCATTTAGCCCCCATGACAAGATTATAGCTTATAAACACGTTTTTGTAGTCGTCCCCTCTTCTCCACCCCCACCACTACTCCCCACTATTCCTCAGTTCGGGACCTCCTCTCTTGTCACTTCCAATAACCTCCAGCTGGTGTCCAGTCCACACCTCCGACACCCCCAACCCCTTTCAGTTCTTCATCTCTAAGCTCCCAAAACAATTCTTTAAATCTGAAATATGAATATGAACCTTTTTGTGTTTCTCCACTACTTAAGGTACTTCAAGAATTATACAGAATTTATGGGATAAATTATAAATGCTTTTTTAATGCATCCCAAGCCTACTTTTCTGGGTTTAGCTCCCAGCCTTCCCTCTATGCCTCCTATGCTCCAGTCACGCTGAACTTCTTGGAATTTCCCAAAGAACTTGGTTAGTTTATGCTCGGAGTCTTTACATTTGCTGTTCCTTTGTCCTGATACATTTTCATCCCTCCCCACCCATGCTTTATTTTCTATTCAGCTAATTGCTATTTTTCTATTAAAACTGCAGCTGAAGTAGAATGTCTTCTGCCAAGACTTCCCTATCTTCATCCTCCACCTCCAATCCAGTAGGAGTTTGTTCTTTTTTCTGTGTAATCTCTGGGGGAGAATACTTCCTCGTAGACTAAACTATTCCTGAATGAAACTAACAGTCCAGAAGCCAGAACTTGCTTTGCCACCCTAATGATCATAAACAGTTCATTTATTTTATTCTTCCTGTTTTGTCCTACAAAAATTAGCTTTATTTACAACTGCTCTAAGATATTTACCTGTATGAGTGGTTAGATGAAGTTTCTCATGATTTTGTTATCACATTTAAATAGCTCTCAAAGTGAGGCTTTTCCTCCTGGAAGTGGATTTCTGGTTGTCTTTTCAAATTCATGTCACTACTAACTAACTAACTAACTAACTAACTAACTAACTAACTAACTAACTAACTAACTAAATATATATGTATCTCCATGTGTGTGTGATTGTGTACCTATAAATATATATCCATGTATATGTGTATATATCTGTACATGTACATGACAATATGTATGTGTGTATATATGTGTGTGTGTGTGTGTGTGTGTGTGTGAATATATATCAGAAATTGGCATTGTAAGAACAGTGAAGGGTAGCAGTATAACCATTGTAAAGGTTAATTACCTAAGGAAAAAGTTTCATGTGAATATTATTGTTGATGTCTTCTGGAAAGTACTTTTGGTTGGTACAAACGGTTTATGGGCCTCTGGCTAGGTTTTTCCTGCTCTAGGTCACTTTGTGCCTAGCAGACTGCCTAAAACTCAATAAATATTTGCTAAATAGTGTCTTTGTGAAGCCTAAGATACAATCAGGCCATAAAGAAATGGGAAAACTATTATTCAAGTTATTTGCTTCAAGGAAAAGACTGAGCATTTAGTGCTGTAGGTATTAAAACTAATTTTGACATGATTTCACCCAGACTCTTGAGACTGTGGCCAGAGCCTTGCACTGAGCATGTATTTGGTGTAAACTCTTTCCAGCCTGTGTTTAGTTTCTAACTTTTGTTCCAGCAAGTCAGTGATTTTGAAATCTGCTTTCACATAAGAATCAGTTGGGATGCTTTGAAAAAATACTGTTGCCTTGGACCCACCCCCAGAAGTTCTGATTTAACTATCCCCAGCCCTGGAATTTTTGGCAACAAGCATTTTAATAAAAAGTGCCAGTTGAGAATCACTACTCAAAAAAAATCTATTTTCTTTCTTTCTGATGTCTGAACAAAATGGGGTTTTTTTGTTTGTTTCATTTTTTAATAAGTTTGGTTTACTTCTTTCAGAGATCATATGGGGCTACCATGCTACTTATGCCATGAATAATCTTCTTTATATGAATATAAATATCACTATGTTTAGCATATGATTTCTTTAGCGACTAGCAACATGGAAACCCTATTGGGATTTGACATTTAATCATTTGAATCCTCACATAAGATTTCTAGGAAAACATCTGTATAACTAAAACTGGAGTAATCAATGCATAAATAAAAGACATGTCCTAAACTGCTATGATTGTTGTGATACTATGAAAACTACTTATGGGATTTCCTGTGAGTTCCAGGGAAAATAAAACAGCTAGGAACTCTAATAGCTAAGAATCTGAGTATAGTTTAAAGTGGATGAAATGTCTTTAACTGATGAATAATTGTTGAGTCATCTAGTTCTTCAACTGACCACATGTCCAATCTTTCATGAAATAAACATAGTTTTCAGTGATAACAATACATTAAAATATTTAACCTTTATCTTAAACCATCATATTGCATAGCAATTTCAACCAAGCATTCTTAAGTAACATCAGCTGTTTCAGTAATAAAAACTTTAGATGTCAACCCAAAATTCGAAATCAGAAAACACATTCTTTTTATTATATGTTATTGTTTTTCCACATTGCAGTTACTTTTTGTTTCTAAGATCGTAGTCTAAATTCATAGTTCATTTTGGTTGGGCACATGAAAGGATTAAAGAATGGCTGAACAAATTACAATATAGCTAGTTATGTTTGGCAAGTTTGACACTGGATTAATGTATTAAAAAGCAAAATTAGATTTATGAACATGTTTTTACTATTTTTAAAGTGACTCAGATCCCGTACATTGCACCTCTCTGTGTTGAATCTATCTGCAATGTTTAAGCCTCTTGGATCTGAAAGTTCATATTTCTCCCACTACCTGGAAAATTTTCTGCTATTATTTCTTTGAATAGGTTTTCAATGCCTTTTCTTTTCTCCTCTCCTTCCAGAACACCCATGATTTGGATGTTTGTTTGTCTGAGAGCTATCCTAGATTTTCTTCATTTTTAAAAAATTCTTTTTTCTTTCTTTCTTTTTCTTTCTTATTTATTTTTTAATCCACTTGGGCTGTCTCAAATGAACTGTCTTCAAGATCTGAAATTCTTTCTTCTGCTTGCTCTAGCCTGCTGTTTAAGCTCTCGGTTGTATTTTTTATTTTGTTGAATGAATCCTTCAGTTTCAGAAGTTCTGCCACATTCTTTTTTAGTGTATCTGTCTCTTCATAAATTTCCTCCTTCATATACTGGATTGTTTTTCTCATTTCATTGTGTTGTCTATCAGAGTTTTCTTGTATCTCATTGAATTTTCTTAAGATTGTTGCTTGGAATTCCTTTTCAGTCATTTCAAAGGCTTCCTTCTGTTCAGTGTCTATTGTATTCTTTTGGTGGCATCTTATTTTTTTGGTGTTTGTTTGTTTGTTTGTTTGTTTGTTTTTATTTCTAAGTATCCCTATATTGATGTCTGGTAATCTGGTAGAGCAGTTACTTTTTCTTTTACCCTGGAGTGGCTTTAGAGGAGAGAGACTCCTTACTGTGGATGTGTTTTATATTGACTGTTGGGTAGGGTACTTTAGTTTTGGTTCCAGGTAGGTGCAGTAGTATAGTCTCCATGTGGTTACTTCAGCCATATTCCATGTTGGAATTGCATGTGAGTGCCTCAGTTCCTTACTGAAGCAAGTGACACTGTGTTAGGTCTGTGAGGATGTGGGCAAGATCTCAAGTTGCTGGGGAAAATGCCTGGGTGCCCTGTTGCTCCTTGGCTGAGGTGGGTGACCCTGGGTGGACTGTTGGCTCTGCAGTCAGTGTCCTATGGCCCTGATAGGTGCACTGGGATGTCTGAAATTCCTCAGCTTGAAGGGGTGACCATGGGCTGGGTTTCTCTTTCCTCTTTCTTGAGGCAGAGATGACTCCTAGGTCCTTGCTTCTCCCGGTTGGGGGATGGGTTGGTGGTGGCTGGGAATTTTCTTCCATACTCCGTTTGTCTATCCTGTGTTTCTGCACTCACCAGGGGCTCCTTGCATGTTCCTCCCTGGGTCAAGGCAGTTGCATGGGATGCACAAGTAGTTCCCACCCCTGTGTGCATGACCATGGGAGCAGCATAAGTCCCCCTCTGCTTTGGGCCACTGGGTCATAGGGCTGCACTTCCTCACTTCTTTCTCATGGCTCTACTCATGACCCTCCCTGTGTCAATGCAGTTCTGTGTTTGGCAGTGGTGGCAGGCAGCCATGGCCTGTGGGTGGTGGGGGATGGCAGGATCCATGCCACAGACAGCTGTGGCAGCTGCAGCTGGCAGGCAGCATCGGGCAGTGGCATGCTTATTCCTTTTTGTTTGAGTATTCAAATATCCCCTTTATAATTATTTATAAAACAGTGATAATTATAATACAGGGAACATAAGGATTGTATTTTGTTTACCAACAGCTCTAAGAACTTTGCTTTATATCATGTAAATATATCATGTAACTAGCCAAATTGAAAACTTCATAAGCTATGGAGCAGATGTCAATTGACATTCCCAATGTACAATATCACAATGCCTCCTAGGCATATGTGACTTTTAAACAACAGTGAGGTTATACTTAAATTTCTCTGCAGTATTTCTGTTGCCTGGCTGTGCAGATAATTGTCATGACTCCTACTTACTGAAAGTTTCTGCTGGCAAGTACTGTAGTTTTCCTTCATCCATAATCAGGAAGAATTTGACTGTCTAAAATCAGAGGTAGCACAAGTTAATGGGTTTTGATAACACCATAGAAAATTTCTCAAAGGGCTCCTCTCAAGTGTTCTGTCTTCATAGGAAAGAAATATTCAGACATGACTTGAAATGCTGATCTAGGAGATTTGGAGTCAAAATGGGGGGCGCAGTTTCCATCAGCCAACCTGTTCATACACCCCATATCAGGTATGACAGAATGGTGAAGGCTGTCATTCATTACATGGACTCATTTGCATGGGAGAAAGGGGTACGGTCATGACAACTCAAATGGAAGTGATTTTTTTGCAATTTTTGCACAGTTTAAGGCAGAGCAGACATGCTACCACTCAAGGAGAAAAAGACTGAAAAGACCATTGCAGGGGGGTAAGTTCAAATACTCAGAGAAGAGAAAGAAACTCCATTTTCTATCCTTTAAATCTGGAAAATGGGACAGATTGTGTTTGATCAATATTTTACAAACAAAAAATAATTCCAAAATAAGATACTATTTTGGGGATTTGTGGAGAAAGATTTAAACCTAAGATTCTGAAGCAGATTTTACACATTGGCCAAGTAGGAAAGGACTCACATTCATCACCACAAAATATAGTCTCATTGGCTCAGATGGAAAGAATGGCTCGGCTTTACTCCAAACCCTTAGGAGTTGCTGTCTGTTTCTTACTGAATATCATAGGATTTTAATCTATTGAGATGAGGAACTATAGGAATAATAGGTAGTATTGCATTATAAACATTTTTTAATAGACAGGAGACCATCACCTAAAGGACCTCCACAGTCTATTGGTGGTTTGCTCACCACGATGATTTTAAAAATAAATAAATAAAACTGTTTCATAAAAAGGAATTCAGTCTTCACCTTGGCTACTTTAAAATAAAAATTTATCACAGTATGTTTTCCAAGTACTCTAACTCTTCCCCAGATGAAGCACCTTCAATGTTATGAATTTGAATATGTTATAAATTTTGATATAATGTGATCAGTGATTGGCCAACCATCATCAGACCTCTCACTTCATTAATATAGAAAATTGTTACCCTCACATTTTACTCAACTGAATTTTTTGGACCCCTCATAGTGTGTGGTAGGTTTTTACTGTATTGCCAAGTTGTATTTCAGAATGAAACATTAAAACTTAGGACCCTATATGTTCCTCAATTTCCTCCAAATACATTTAGAAGGGAAGAAATGATTGCAGGGAGTGTCAGATATAGCCATTATGATTCAGATCAGAAGAATTGGGATGATAGTACTGTGTAACTGAACTAAACCTTCTCTGAAGACCTTGTTTTCATAGATGAGAGGAGTGGGTGAAGACCGGAGGGATGAGGGGCTGGTGTGAGAATCTTAATTTTTCTAATTGAAAGGAATTTTCTCTTTGAAAATTTGTCTCTTCTAGAAGAAATCTTGCTGGGGATAAACACTCGGTGCTTTATACCTCTTTCTCCTCCCCTTCCTCCTTCTCTTCTTGCCAGATGGCATGTGGGCACCGAGAATTTTTGAAACCTCATGGCCTCAGAAGGAGGGCTTTCTGATGCATACTGACCACATGCTGGCTTGGGTGGGGTGTTACATCCTCCATGGTCTTTACAATACTCTGTAGTAAGGGATGCTGCCCATATTTGGGGCAAGTCAGCAACTGCTGCCTCTGATGTCTGTAGTCCCTGTTGTGGCCTCGATAGTAATGTCCACACTCTTCGATTCCACCTCAAGAATCCTCCAGTCTACATGCCCTCTCAGCATTGTTTCTAATTCTCCCTGGAGTGAACTTCTGGAGCTTTCCCTGGCTCAGAGAACCAAGAGCAAATACTTATATGAAACCTCTCCTTACCTGAACACAGTTTCTACCCAACAACAGCTACTGCATGTCAACACAGATCATTTTGATTGCCATCTGGGAAGTGAGGCATAAATCCTATCTGCCTTCAGATCTCTCTGCCCCTCTGTGCTCTCCCCACCCCAGTCAGGGTTTCCACCCTAGAAGAGGGTAGGTGTAAAGCTACATGACAATGCGAGTTGTTGGGTTGAGGCAATAGCTATGCTAATTGTATGGCTAGGCATTTCATAACTAAAGCCAGAATGTTTTCATTATTTTAGTTATACTAAGTTTCCATTTGTATTGTTGGGACTAGGGCTCAGACCCTTCAAACCCATTGTACAGACTGGGTCACCAGACCTCTCACATGCAGGTCCATGCTAGGTAATTGGAAAAGATCCTGGGAGCCACTGGCAGATGACACAAGCTCAGTCCTCAGTAGCAGCAGCATTAGCAGCATTAGCAGCATTAGCAGCAGTAGCAGCAGTAGCAGTAGTAGCAGCAGTAGCAGCAGTAGCAGCAGTAGCAGCAGAAGCAGCAGCACAGTGGCCTCTCGAGGCATCCTGGGGACACTGGCAGCAACAGCTTGTAGCAACAGCCTCCAGCAGCAGTAGTGACCTCCTTCTGAACCCCCCGAGGATCAGAGCCACTCATCCTTTATTCTGAAGTCATGACCCAGGACACTTGGATACACATGCATAATTACATCAGACAATAACCAAGGAACTCCTGAGCGCATGTGCATGTTTACATCAAATGCTCAGCAAGATTTTGAATATCTGACGGTCCCTGACCATTTTCCTTCACTTTCCCTGCAGTAGGACTAAACCCCACTCAAGGGCACTGCATTCACCTCATAGGCTCTCCTCTCTTATCACTCTCCAGGCTGATAGGCACACCCCTGTGTGACAAAAAATTGCCTCTAGAAAATTGTAATGTACATCCTTTCTCTTCCACAGCTTGTAGCAACTCTATGCTCTCTATGATTCTTGATATTTAAAAGAAAACTTTAGGAACATAGGAAACCCTTCCTCCCCCCACTCCCCCCCCAGGTACAAAACTGTTACAGGAAGCCTGTGCTTTCATGATCAACTCTACTTGACACTTTTGTAGTTTATTTTGAAACCTAAAGGTAAACACCCTCTTCTTTGTTCTTGGTTGGTTCTGCTTATGCTCTGAAGTGATGGCCACTTCATCCTTGATGAGTAAAGGATTGGGGACAGCAGGAACTACCAGAAGGGAAAATTATATCAGTTGATATTTTAAAATATTATTCTATAGTACAATGATTAACAGTTTTCAATGACTCCCCCCAAAATTATGTTCTTTTCCGGAGACAAGCATGTTAGGCAACTTATAATAAATAAAAGAGTATACGGTGATGAAATGGAACCATCCTATGAAACAAGTTTAAGGAATACAGACTTTCTGCTTCTTTAACCATATGGGCCTACTTGAAGAGAGGAGCCTAGAAAATAGATTGTACTAATGTGTTAGCAGGTATCACATAATAAGTCATAACATTAACTTTATATGTTGTTCCAGGTAGTTTACTGACATTAGTCCTATTCCCTAAAGACCTCTCTCTGGTATGCAAATGTCTAGATTTAATGACAGACAGCTGAGAGGGGTAAGATGAGTGACTTATCAGGAATTACTCTGTTAATCAGCCTCAAGCAGAGACTGACTTCCAGGCAACCATCTTTGCTATCACAGAGTGTAGAACCTCCCATTTATAATTAATGTCAAGTTGAAGGTAGAAACAGAAACTTGCTTTGAAACAGCAAAAAACATTTTAATCTCTTCTTTCTTAACCTCATTTTTTTTAAAGGTAAGCACCTGTAGGCAGCAACTTGACTTATTCTAGAAGGATCAATGATATGCTGATACTATTTATGTTTTCTTATTGCTTCACAGGAAAAGGTTTGCTTTTATAATAAAATTAAGATTCTTTAAGGGCAGTGGCCATGTCATACATATATTGTGTATTTCTGAAAATGTCTAACCAATACTAGGTATGTTCTAAATCAACCAGCATATATATATTTAATTGGTAGACTGATCTCCATAATTTCATGGTGAATGCTCACAGAAGAAATTTTGAAATACTTTTGCATGAAATATGGAAAATAGGGTTTCCCTTGTACTTTGAAAATGGATAGGCATTAGTTAAGGAGGAAGAGTAAGGTTATATTCAGTGGGAGGGCTAGGGAGAGTGAATACAATACATCATGAGAGAGTCAGCACATCCATTTGACTATACTGGAGATAGAATAGAAGTAGAAGGCAAATGTTGAAATGCTCAAATGCAGGCAGCAGAATAGTGAGATAACATTACGGAAGCAGGGTGTCTTCTAAAATGAGTAACTGATTATCTTCTTCCTGCCTATTTTGTGTTCTCACCAGCTCCCTGTGATGGACCTTAACTATGGCTACAAGTGACCTACATCACTGCCATGACATCACCTGTCGTCTCTGATGTCCATGTTCTGGCGTGGCACTCAGAGCATGGCTGTCTCTCCTGCTTTTGAGGTGCTGCTGTTGTCCATAACACTCAGCTCCTCTGCATCCCTTTGCTGAAGTGGGACTACTCCTGCTCATACTCTGTCACTTGGTTCATGAAACAGCAAGTTCTCCCTTCTCAGTGTCTTTTTGAAAACACTTATCACAGCCTATTTCCCTCTGGACTCTGACCACAAGTTGTTGGGGGAGAGGAGAAGGCCAAAAGTAGTCTGGATGTACACACTAAACTGTTGCATGAGTTATCTATTGCTGAATAACAAATTATCCCAAAACTTAGCAGCTTAAAACAATAAGCATTTATTAGCTCATGGTCTCTGTCAGGAAGCTAGTCATGGCTTAACTGGGTCCTCTGGCCCAGTGTCCCTCCAAAGGCTGCAGTCAAGGTATCAGCAAGGGCTTCAGTCATCTCAGTGCTCAACTGGGGGAGGATTTGCTACTAAGCTCACTCACACGGCTGTTGTTAGGGCGTGGGTCTCCTACTGACCAGGGACGCCAGCTCCTTGACACATTGGCCTGAAATAGAGCAGCTCAGGGACGCCAGCTCCTTGACACATTGGCCTGAAATAGAGCAGCTCACAGCATGGCAGCTGGCTTCTCTCAGAGCAAAGGAAAGAGAGAGTGAGTGAGTGTGAGCAAGAAGAAAATTACAGGGTTTTGTTTTGTTTTTGTAAATTAGTCTCTGAAATGACATCTCATCACTTTTGCCAAATTCTATTTGTTAGAAGCAAGGCAGTAGGGTCAGCCCACATTCAAGCAGAGGGAATTGCCTAAGAGTATAAGTACCAGGAAGGAGAGATCACTGGGGCCATTTTGGAGGCTGCCTACCATGACCATTGAGAATTTCCCTTCCTCTCAGGTGCCGGTATCCTTTGAAGATTTTTAGTTCCTTACGCAACTACCAGGGAAACTCAGACAAGTCTGAGTTTGTATAGATGCTCACTCTCAGACCCTTGTTTTGCAGTTTCTTTCAAAAAAGGAATCTGGCAGCAATGTTCCAGATGGATTAAAGAAAGCGTCTGGTCGGGGAAGCAAACCAGAGGACTATCATAATAGTCTTGACAGGAAGTAATGAAAGCCCAAACCAGGAGAGTGGTAGGGATCTAGATGAAGGAGATAAATGCAAAAGAGACAGAAAAGCAAGAATCAAAAATAGTTGGTACCATTGAATATTGAAAATGATAGCAAAGGAACAACAATGACTTAGATTTCCAAGTGGCTCTTGGTTGTTGGTGACATTTATGGAAAATGAGAAAGTTTAGGAAGAAATATAGGTTTTGGGGAAAATGGCCAAATTTGATGTATAAAACTGGGGTTTTATTTAAATTATGAGTGAACAAATGCAACCTGCCTGTTTTGTGCTGGTTGATTTCAGATATGCAAAGACATACAAAAGAGTCTCATGATCTCAAGGATTTCATAATGTCTAGACTTCTGGGAGAGTGACTGAAGTCACTCCTATCCCAAGACAAGAGTTTTAGATATATTTGTCATCAATATAGAAACTTTGAGAAAAGATAAGGTCAAGGGGAAGGCTCAAAGTTGGGAAACAGGAGAAAGAAGAGCCCTCAGATAATGCCTTACATTCAAAATAACTTGGTGATTTACAACATACTCTAATGTATCACTCCCTTAAAAATTTGATAAAGCATTTATAGTTATCTCTGTGTCATGCATGAGTAGAGGAAGGATGGATCAGATACGAGTAGGGACCTGCCTAAGGTCACACAGCTTGTAAATAATAAAACTGGGATTTGACTACAAGTCTTTTGACACCCTTCCCAATGTTTTTTCCACTCCCCTAGTGCCACCATTTTAAAATAAGTGGAATAATAAAAAAGAAAAAAGAGGAATTTCAGAATAATATGGTGTTGGGAAAAACCAGAAAGCACAGAGATTTTTTGAAAGGAGGTTATTAGTAGTCAAAAGCATTGCAGCAAATTTGCAGAGAATTATTATGAAAAAAGACCATTGATGAAAATAAAGAGTTATACTTGAGGAATGAAAAGAATTAAATCTTCAACATGTGCAAAAAGCAGCAGATTGAGAGTGAATGTTGCAAGCTGTTAGGCCACCCTGATTCTTGGGAAGGGTTATGCTTCCAACAGAGTTGTCAAAGCTGTGAGTGGTTATGGATTACTAACAGCACATTCAAGAAGTGACTATAGGATTAGATGTTTTACATCAGAGTAGGAAAAAAAATCTCAATTACAAGCCACACCAACAGAAAAGTATATTGAAGCAATTTTATAACTTCAGAGGTTGAAGCATTTCTTTATGACCTAAATCAATGAATATTTTCCTCTTTTGGTAATTTAAGAGCTAGAGTTTCTTTTGAACATTTAATCTTTTATATGTCCTAAATCTTACATAATTCAAGATTTTTAATATTTTATTGATGAAGTAGACACCAATTTCTTTCTTCCTGATATCAATGTTTATTAGAAATTAAAGTTGTATCAGATCATAATAAATAAAATGGAGTTCCTTGGAATTTCTAACAATGACCTAATTAAAGTTATCACATTAAAAAAATCGCATTTTCTTTTTGAGGACATGAGGAACATTTCATATAAAGTTATACAAGTATCTATGCTATAAAGAATTAAATGCCCAAGAATAGCTCATTCAATTTCATTGAGTCAACATGTCCTGATTTTGAAGAAAATGTCAAAATCTGGAATTCTTAGGGTAGCAGGGTAGAGTAGGAAAAGTCTTCATCCTTTCTTCTTCTATCTGCCCCCCTTCTTTGCACAGACCCCCATTTCCCCAACCCAGTGCTGCTTTCAGAATAAAATTCCTCCATCTACTGATTCCTGTATGGTTTTTGGCATTTCATGCTATTTTAAATATTTTTAAAGTGATAAAAAATATTTTATTATTTATTTTTTTATTTTTTAAATTTTACTGGTTATACATATTCATGGGGTACAAAGCTGACCATCACCATCTGCTCAAGATGTGATGGCCAGATCAATACTATCAGCATGCCCATTACCACAAATTGCGATTAGTTCCCATGTTCCCAATCCAATTAATCCTTGATCTCCCCCATCCCACTCCACAACCCTATGTATGCTCTCTCTCTCTGCAAGTCCAACACACCACCACAGTCTTTTCTTCCTTCTTTCGCTCTTAGCTCCCACTTATGACATGTGGCATTTTTCGCTCTGTGCCTGTCTTATTTCACTCAACATAATTTTCTCCAAACTCATCCATGTTGCTGCAAATGCAGAATTTCATTCTTTTTAATGGCAGAGTAGTATTCCATGGTGTATATATACCACATACTACATTTTCCTCACCCAGTCATCCACTGATCTACATTTATGTTGGTCCCATATCTTAGCTATTGTAAATAGAGCTGCAGTTAACACGGGAGTGCAGGTATCCCTTCAACATGATGATTTCCATTCCTTTGGGTATATACCTAGAAGTGGGATTGCTGGATCATATGGTAGATCTATCTGTATTTGTTTGAGAAACCTCCATACTGTTTTCCATAGTGATTGTGCTAGTTTACAGTCCCACCAACAGTATAGAAGTGTTCTCTTCTCTCCACATCCTCGCCAACATTTGTTATTCTCCATCTTTTTGACTATAGCCAGCCTAACCCAGGTGAGGTGATATCTCAATGTGGTTTTAATTTGCATTTCCTTGATGATTAATGATGTTGAGCTTTTTTTTTTAAGTGCCCGTTGGCCATTTGTATGTCACCCTTAGAAAAATGTCTATTCAGTTCCTTTGCCCATATTTTCACTAGGTTATTTGTTTTTTTACTGTGTAATTGCTTGAGTTCCTTGTATTTTCTGGATATTAATCCCATGTCAGATGTATAGTTTGCAAATATTTTCTCCCACTCTATAGATTGTCCTTTCACTCCATTGATTGCTTCCTTTGTTGTGCAGAAGATTTCTAGTTTGATATAGTTCCATTTGCTTATTTTTTCTTTTGTTGCTTGTGTTTTGGGGCTCTTGTTCATAAAGTCTGTGCCTAGTCCTAGTTCCTGAAGTGTTTCCCCTATATATTTTTTTCTTGTTAGTTTTACAGTTTCAAGTCTTATACTTAAGTCTTCAATCCATTTTGAGTTGATTTTGGCATATGGTGAGAGTCATATCGAATAACAAAAGACCCCCTATAGCCAAAGCAATCTTGAGCAAAAATAATAAAGCCAGAGGCATAACACTGTCTGACTTCAAATTATACTACAAAGCTATAGTAACCAAAACAGCATGGTACTGTCATAAAAACAAACACTTGGACCAGTGGAACAGAATAGAGAACCCAGAAATCAACCCACAGACTTACAGTCAATTGATATTTAACAAAGGCAAACAAGAACATGCATTGGAGAAAAGACTGCCTCTTCAATAAGGTGCTGGGAAAATTGAATATCCAAATGCAGAAGAATAAAGCTAGACGTGCACTTCTCACTATTCATCAAAATATTTTATTATTTAAACAACTCTAATTCTGAATCATTTATGACTTGACTTTAAAGAACATTGTTTTAAACATTCAATACATGCAAAAAAAGAAACTAAGGCCCAGTCCACGGGTATAGGCTGCTGCTCTTCCCTGCAAGCCTGTTAGCATGTATACTATGATGTGGCACAGCTGCTAGGCCAGAGTGTTTCTAAGTCTAGTCATGCCCTTGCCAAATGAGTGGACTATGAAGTTCACAGCATTGACATTAGCACAACCAGAGCTGCATGGCCACTCCACCATCCTGCAGGGAAACTGGAGGGTGAAGAGAAGCAGAAATGTTTTATTTCACAGAAAATCTACAGTTTGCGATTGACAGAAATATTGCAATCCATGCAACAGAAGGAAATAAAACAACTCTTAAAATTAATAAACAACCAAAATACAAGCAAAAATGAAACTAACCAGCCAATCAAACAAAAAATCTTGAAAGTTGTTAAAAAGAACCCTCAAAATTATTAATAAGAGATAGGATTAATTCAGGAAGTCTGACGACAATATTTGGATGCAACTATTTCTTTTCTTTTTTTAAAGATGACCAGTAAGGGGATCTCAACCCTTGGCTTGGTGTTGTCAGCACCACGCTCAGCCAGTGAGCAAACCGGCCATCCCTATATAGGATCCAAACCCGTGGCCTTGGTGTTATCAGCACCGCCCTCTACCGAGTGAGCCACGGGCCGGCCTTGGATGCAACTATTTCTAATTCCTTTGCTTTTCTCCTCTCTCCTACCTCTTTACCCTCCTCACTGTTTTCTCTCCTGTTGCCTCATCCTCTTCTCTTCTCAATCCTCTTCTCTCCTTCCCTCCCTCCCTCCCATGCAGACCTCCAGTGTCTGATTCCCACAATTAACTAATTTGGAGTTAGATACTGTCGGGAGGGAGGGATAAGTGAGAGGAAGAACCAGAAATAAGAGCTAAATAGTGAACTCTGAGAGCTCAGGAGGCCCATGGGGGCAAGAATACCAACCTCATCTTGGCAGCCAGAATGGAGAGATTTTATAGGTTCTCTGTTCTCTCTAAACTCATTCACAGCATAGTTGAATAAATGGTAAACAAAAGGTTTTATGGACAATTAATAATATAAATGAAAACTATTATAGAATTTCCTTATTGTACAATGCTATAAAGATGGAAAATTTCATATCTAGTTTTCTTGGAACTGAGGATTGTTGATATAAGAAATATTCTGTGAAATATTTTTTTAGTTGAAATCTTACAAAATATGGAAATGAACAAAAATATTAACCTAAAACTTGATTATGAATATTTTGTAGGAAATAATTCAAAATGTTAAAAGTATTTTTAGAATAGAATTTTCAGTACAACAAAAATGTGCTACAGAAATGTGTAAAAATGGAGCTGTGCATCCATAAATCATGGTGTATACATACAATTAAATCTTGCGCAGCTACTAAAAATGATTCTTTCCAAGTTTTTAATGATAAATCAAGGTGCTTAAGTAGAAAAAAACTGCTGCATACATTATACAGCCAGCTAAAAGAATGTCAGCAGTCTATATGTACTGATATGGAGCCATCTTCAAGACAATGATGGAACAAGTAGGATTTTCATAGTCACAAGCCTTATTAAGCGAAAATACAATTTTACTTTTTTCATTACTTTCTGTAATATCTGACTCTTATTTCCTATTATCCCTAATGAAAGAAGACATAATCTAACTACGATAATTATTTCTAGGTAGACGCTATCAAATGCAGTGATTTCTCAATCATTTCAAGGTTTAGACTCAAGCAAATAAAGTTGCTGGATGCTGGAACTCTGCCAGAGCTGACCCTGAGAACCCAGGGTGGCCTCTGCCACTGTGCTTGCCACAAGGCACATGTCTATTCCCTCTTACACCAGCTTCTATGTCCAAACCTCACTGTGGGTTAATCTGATCAGCAAAAAAAAATACACACCTGCCCCAGAAATGTAATTTTTTGTTTTGTTTTACTTTCCAGCCTCTCTGGTATGTAATGGAACCTATAAGGGGTTGGAACCGTTTGGTAACAGCACAATAAGTGGCTCCAGCATCATCCCCATTAGGATGACCAGATTTGTCTACAGTTTGAGGTTACTGGTATGTACCAGCCACACGGTATCTAATAATTGATTTTAATGATCGAATTCGGTTATTTAACTGAATTTGTGAAAAGAATGACATTAGTAGTCTGGTTTCCCTTTCCAAATATGTCTTATTTACCCCCTGTGAAATTGCAAATGTCTCTCAGAATAGTAACATTTGTCAAATAAGACAACACCTCCATTTAGCAATCATTCAGTGTCCATTGAGAATTATCCACTAGATAATCGAATAGAAATTGATCATGCCTTATATTCGTAAAAGGCTTAGATTTTATAGAACACTCCTGTGCATTTTCTTACTTGACCCTAAAAATTAGTTTGTGACATGGAGTGGGTAGAGATCCCCATTTTATAGATGAGGAGTCTGGGGGTCAAATCTAAACCGCTTGCCCTAAGTCAAACCACTAGTAAATTGGTGAACGTGTGACCAGGACTCAGCTGATTGTACGTCGAGTACTGTTTCCAATATACCACATTGTCACATTTTCTACTAATCCATAAAAAAAAAAGCTTTGTTAGGGAAATGGGAGAAAGTCTGGGGAATGGGAAGGAGATAACTCTGGGATGGGAAAGATGACAGAGGGCACTTTTAAAAGCAGAGGCTGGTGGAGCTGAGGGCTCTGTCTTTCACCAACTTCCCGACATCCCCAAGACCAGCTCTGCTGGCTGCCTCTGTGAGTAGGTACAGTTCCAGCTCAGGCTATGTTATTTTTTTTATTCTGCTCCTCCCACCCTCACCCCATGCACACACACTTCTTTTTCTGTCTCCCTGACTAAAAATAGCCTATTTTTTAAAAAGTTACAAATTGCAAATATGAGATCCTGCAAGATCCCACTTGTCGAAAATCAACAGTTTAAAAACTGTGTCATGTTAGCCCTGGTGAGAGTGCTTTTCTTCCTTTCCATAATATCTCAGTGAACTCCTACCTCTGGTCCACAAACATAGCATTCTCTTTAAAGCCAGGGACGTCTTTGGTGTGTGTTGAAAGGATGACAAAGACTGGAAACATCAGCCCACTGATTCTGAGGACCTAAAAATCATAGCCTCCCTGCTAATCTTTTGTATTTTTAATGTTTGCTAAAGTGGTTGGAATAATTCAATAAGTCTTGATTAGCTTTACGTGAAGACAGCAGGCTTGCTGAAATCACAAGTGGGGAGTGGGTGGGAGAAAGGGAAGTGAAGAGAACAAGTCTGTCTGTATGACACGATGTAAGCCAAAAGAGAAAAACAATGCATCCAATGTCAGCAGAGGAAAAGAACGAAGGGATACAAACAGGAAACACTCATGTCTTTCACAGCAGAAAGGGATGAAGGCAAACATTGTGCTAAATGATTTTAACTGTTTTGTCAGCCTGAAGAAAGAAAGACTATCTGCCTAGAAAATCATCCTGCTTCTCTTGCTCAAGCCCATGTGGAAGTGGGTTTCTTCCCACATGCTTGGCTTGAGAAAGCATTTTCACATTGGTGATTACTAAGCTTCTTCCAGCACATTGTAAAAGGTAAGCCGAAGTCGTGGGTTTCATTGGTTACTTGTTTATTCATTTACACCTTGCCTTGTTCTCAAAATGGTTTGAGGTGGTAGTGTCCAATAATTTGTTGTGCTTCATGCCTAGATTATATCTAGTCAGCTATTAAAAGCACAAGTGATCATTTCAAAGTACAGTTGCAAACACGGGAGACCAGATTTACCATTATAACTAGGAAAAAAGTCAGAATGCTTTTTTTATTAAACTAATTGGTCTGTAGCAGTTTCAGTGCTACATTGTGAATGGCAACTTTTAGTTTAAAATGAACAAACCTGTGCTGTGCTCCAAGGCATACTGAGGTGACCTACCCACTGCTGCGTGCTGGGCACAGCCTAGCAGTGTACTCCTGTGATCCTCAAGCTCAGAGAATTTTAACCCAAACCAGCACCTCTTGTATCAGAAAAACTGTAGCGTAGCAGCACTGTATGCATCACTAGGGCCTCAACAAGATGTCTATGGAGTTACTGATAATTCCACCCAAGCTAACTTTAATCTCCCACTAAAATGGTTCTCTCTCCAAGGCTCAAGAACAAAGCATTTGTTATGGCAGAGCTGCAAAATGGTTAAAAGTGAAGTCTGTCTTTAAAGAGACCCATCTTTTTGAGGACTGCTGCAAACACTTTCTAGCTAGTTCTGTGGACTTAGACAAGTCACTTAAGTTCTCCTGCCTCCATTTCCTCATTTGAAAATGTGGTAATGATAGTACCTTTCTCATCACCTTGTTGTCAATTGAAATAGCACTTACAAAATACTTAGCACATTGTAAAAGCTTGTTGATGGTGGCTATTATTACTATGTATATTTTACTGTCTTAGGCCCTACGGATGCCAGGATGACAAAAATACTGTCTGCTTTCAAGGAGCTGGTAGTGTCATATGGACAGATATATAAATAAGTTGTTACAACTGAACAAGGAAATTGCAGTCTTGAAAGAATATTCAAAGAGCTATGACTGTCCTGAGAAGGAAGATGCTAATCAACCCGGGGTAGTTGGACAAGGTTTCTAACAGTATGGGCATTTGAAACGAGTCTTGCAATTGGGGGAGCAGTTTTCCCTGTGTCCTGTCCAGTGAATGGAGGGGGCCATAGAACTATAGACCATTTCTTACCTACTTAGTTGCTAGCACGCTAGTCCAAGTAACCATCATTTTCACTACGCTATTTCACTAGCCTTCTAAATGGCCTCCCTGCCTTGATTGTTATACCTCTACAATCCATTCTCCATACAGCAGCCACTGGGAGCCTTTAAATCCATAAATCAACTTATGGTACGCCCTGCTTTTAATGCTCCAAGAATTTTCTCCCACGCTTGGCAGAAAATCCTCAATGCCACAATGTCCTGTATAATATGACCCTTCATTACCTCTCCAACCTAATTCCCTTTGACTTTCCTTCTCTGTTGTTGGCTTCAGCTACAGTGAGTTCCTTTTTGAGCCTGACAAACCTGCTTTGATTACAGAGTATTTATTTCTACCTGAAACACTTTTCCTACAAATATTCATATGGCTCTCTCCCTCGATTCATTTGGGTTTCTGCTCAAAGTCAGCATCCTTAAATGGCACGACATCCCTGTTACCAACTTATTTTTCTCCCTTTAGTTTTTCTGTTGTTGTTTTGCAGATGTCTAGAAAGCTTCCAGCATGAGATGATGCTTGAGTTGGATTTTGAAGGATGAGTTAGCAAATAAGAAAGAGGAAGAAGAGAATCTCAGGTCAAAGGAGCATCAAGTGCAAAGGCTCAGCATTGAGAAACAGAACATGACCTTGGAGAAATGCAGATAGTTCGGCTAGAGCAAAGGGTGCTGTGTGGTGACTGAGAGAAAGGAAGCTGGAGAGCAAGACAGGACTATCCGGTGAACACACACATGTGGATGTCTACAGGCCCCGCTCCTCTTGCCCGTGTCCTCAAGCACCTCGTCCTTCACCAGGAGGTGCTATTCTTACATTTTATGTCTTACAGCAGTGTTCCTCCACTTATTTTATATCGCTCCCCCAAGTCTATTTAAACATCTTTTTCTTATACCACCTCCAACGAAATTCTAATACCACAGATATACTGTACATCTGTTGATGTACTGTATATATATCTGTGCTTCATACATAAAGATAGTAAGATTTTTCACTTCCTCCTAAGAGTCAATTTTTGGCTGTCGAAAATGCATGTTTCTTACAATTTTCACTGGCAGCATTGTTATGTTAATGTCTTTCTCTGTTCCCTTCAGGCATACAATTTCCAGGGAGTATCTGAATACCACATAAAATCATATACATGTTAAGAATTGAGCCACTTTGGCATAACAGTAATTAACTCCGATACATCATGGTGTGATTTTTCTTTAGCTACTATGAAAGGGATGTCAGATACCAGACTCTTAGAGTTCTACCTTCAGTGATAACATAATTTATTCAGAGGTTACTTATCTTCAAGGTTAAATGCCCCCTGCCACCCACCCCCCAGGACAGAGATGAAGATTCATGGCACAGGAGGAGAAGCAGAAAGGCCTCTGAGTAACCAGGCTCAATCCTACCATGTCCATGCAGCAAATCTTGGGTATTTTTTTTTTAATCAGTTTCTTATACAACATTTATCTACATTGAATGCATACACCGTTCTATTCAGATTGGTAATTTAAACTCATGATTGATTTGAGGTAGCAAAATAGAAAGGGGAGTAAAGGGCTGATGCAGTCAAGCACATGACAGTGAAAAGTGGGGGTAGATGACAACCTGATAACAAGTAAAATACAGAAATACAGTAAAATCACATGTAATAATAAAAAGAGCACATCAGCCCAAGGCCAGTTAATATAAAGACAAATGGTCCCAGGGATGTCAATAAGCAGAGTTTTACTGGTGCTTTTAATTGTTCGAAATTATCACCATATTACCTCTTATTTAGTAACATAGACAATGTGAAACTTGGTTTCTGAAATTTACAACTAAAATGATTAGAATAAAGTACACTGCTTAAAGAATGATGTTTCATCTAACTGGAAAATTTAGCTATCCATAAAGACTTATGCCAATAGATAGACGGTAACTAAAGCGCCCATGGAAAAAAATATAGATTATGTGTGAATCTGCAATGAAAAGTTTAAGATATTTGGTTTACATTTTCAAGATTTAGAAACACGAATCCGATATCGCAAGTAGGTATTACATTGGTCAGCACATGCTATGATGAAAGCTGTCACTAATTCTCTTAGTCGTGATAATGGAATCTAAATGTGCACAGATATTACACTTACATCAATAAATGTAGACAAGTTGACTCAGTGATTGATCAGTATTATGTGGCTAGCAGAACAGTGTTCAAGATAAGCACCTTGTCAAGAAGAATGTTGCCTGCTGAGATAATAAGCCATTAGGATAAACTCACTTCCAATTGATCTAATACATGAGCTTTTTTGAAAGAAAGATAAAGCAATGCCCTAGCAGCAGGGCAATCCCCATAAAGGGCACTGGGATCAAAATCAAACAAAATCAATTTGTTGACTATGGCTGGGTGATGGAACGGATGTGGAGGTACATACACACCCTGAGCCCACAGATTATCTTTCTGTAACTAGTACGCCTATCTTACCTGTATTATCAACAGAAAAGGGACAGCCAATTCTGTTACAAAGGGAGGACACTTCCCTTCTTTTTATTTCCCTTTTCTTTCTTTTCTTTCATGGCTTTTCTGTTTTCCTTTTCTTTCCTTATCTATCCAACCAACCAGCTTGTTTGAATGGACTCTTCCCAGGATTGACTGAGTCACGCAGTGTGGAAATGATTAAACCAGTTGCTCACAAAGAAATCACCTGAGAGATTTAAAAAGAAAATTTTAAAAGCAAAGCTTAAAACGATCTTTCTTCATGTAAAGCAATATGGAAAAGACCGTCAGAGACCTCTGGAGTCTCAAGGGAGAGTGGTTGTGAGTAGGGAAAAGAGACTGATCCAAAGGACAAGGTGAGGTGCCGTTGGTTCTTCTTGCCCATGTTCAAAAACCACTGCTTTCCTCTCCAGCCTGCTTTCTAGACGTGAGACTCTGCAGGCCCTGGAGAGCTGCTTTATTTGGAGGACACTAAAAGAAAACTTTGAGGAAAGGATGCCTGACATCTAACATAAAACCTTAACAAGGGGAAGGACTGGACTACATGTTACAATCGTGTTGTGTTAACAAGAGGCAAATTCACATTGGGTAGGCTAATTGCCCTGACCATTTCCTTTATTTCTATTTAACTATGACATTTATAAAGCCCAAACTGCAAAGATTTTTAAACCTTGTAGAATCATTCTTGTGCAGACAATACTTGAATTCCAAGCAGTGACTCTTAAGAAGTAATTTCAAGAGTTAATGTTAATATTTTGAAAATGCAAACTTTTGAGACCATTGATTATGTTCTTTGTCTTAAGACTTTCTTCTCTCTGATTAACATGACACTAATTTCTGGTTCTCTCCTACCTCCCTGACTACGCCTACTTGTTAGTTCCTCATCAGAACCCACATCAGTGTATTTCCTATGCTAATATCCTTGGCAACTCTTCTCACCCTAAATACTCTGTCTTGGGGGTTCAGCTTTACTCCATGGATTGAACTATTATCCATATTCTATAAGAATTCTATATGAGAAAAAAAAAAAAAAAAAAAGCTTTCCAAAGAATATTTCTTACATTAGCAATGCTCTGTCAGAAGAGAGACTGGAAATGGCATTCTACAATATAGATATTCTACAATCATTTTTATTTACATTTTCCTGACAGCATTTTATTTACCTTTTATTTCACCCTGTTGCATGTGAGTTCAGAGAGAACAGAGAACCTATAAACTCTGTCTTGATAGATGATCTGCCAACGTCCAGCATATAAAGTTACTCTCAGTGGTGTATCATAGTAGAACCACACAGCAATGCCACCATCTGGTCTTTATTTAGATGGTACTACTTTGTTATTTTTTAAATTCAGAATTAATGGGGTTTTTTGATCCCTAAAACTAAAAACTTAACACACTTTAAATACTAAAATGTATAAAACTTTTACAAAATACCATGTAAAAATATAAATGTATAAAAATAGAAACTCAGTGGACGTACTAGGAAGGTCCAGACTTTTTTAATCTGCTCACACTGATAGACCAGATGGTGGTTCAGTGTCTGGGTCTTGGCAATTTGTGGGATGGGGTCTTCCTAGACCTCCCTACTTCTGCCACCCTGGGTGATCCCTGTCAAACAGTATACCTGCTTATCTTTCAAGTACTGGGGCCCTGAATCCAAGCTAGGGAGAGAAAGGCAGGGCACTGCTGGCTGCCAGGGCCAGATTAGAATTCTGGTCCTCATCAGGCTCTTGTGGAGTTGGAGCCCACGGTTTAGCTCCTGCTTCTGGATCTGCCTCTGACACACACCACCCTCTGGATGGGATTTAACCTGCCTTCATCCCCACCCCAAATTAGTTACTTGTGGGAATTAGAGACTGGAGGGGTTGGAGAGGGCAAGAGGATAGGAGAGGAGGTGTGAGGAGGAAAGAGAGAAGATGAGGGGATAGTAGAGAGAAAAAAATATGAGAAGGGTAAAGACATGGGAGATGGAAAAAAAGGAGAAAAATTAGAAAGAAGCTAAATTCAAATATTTTCCTCAGATTTCTTCAAATAATCCAGTTTCTTGTTTGACAACTTAGAGAATTTTTTTTTTAACTTTTGGGTTTCTTGTTTGATTGGTTGGTTAGTTTGGATTTTTGTGTGTTGGTTGGTTGATATCATTTCACTTTTAACTTTGAGTTGTTTTCTTTTATCACATTTTTTTTGCAAGGACTTCAGCAAGCATTCCCTGATGCCACATCTAATGAGAGGTCCATATCTGTGCTCCACATGTGGGTGCCCCAACTCTATCATGGCACTTATGGCTTTGTTTGTTTGTTTGTTTGTTTGTTTGTTTGTTTGTTTTGCTATGTCTATTGTCAATTTGAACCATCAGGAGAGCAAGGACTGGTCTGTTTTGTGTGTGTGCTTTTGTTTTGTTTTGCTTTTTATGTCATGCATTCACCAGAAAATAATCTTTTCTACAATGTAGAATCCTGCCCATGAAAATTCTCAATATACAATATGTCAAGAATGAGAGGAAAGTTTAAGTATCTGAGGATGTGTTCATTATCTTATATTATAATTCTACCTGTTATGAACATGCAGATATAATTTGGGCTCTATAAAAGACAAATTCTGTCTCTTTGGTCCTCCCTTTGAAATACTCCCTAATTTATAACATACTTGGTTAGCCTCTCTACTTACTAGGTAGTTACTACTTAAAAACTAGAGAATTTTTTAAGAGTTAGTGGAACATCTAGGTAGCTATGAAAACTGTGATTTTGGCTGAATTTCTAACTGCAGTTTCTCTTTGCTTCGTTCAAGACTGTTTGTTCCCAAATGGTCACACTTGCATCCAACTTCTACCAAACCTGAATATGAAAAAGTTTTACCCATATCAGTCTTGCCCCACAGAAACCTAGAAACCCAGACACTGATCTTCCTTGCTTGTCTCCAGCCCGTGTCTGAGCCCTAGCATTAGTTTCTCCTGCTATAACATTTTAATCCACGCATAACTTTGCTTATATCTATAATTTTTGGTCACCTTTTAATTCATTCTTTTATGCATTTGTTCCTTCATGTATTCAACAAATATTAATAAGTTGCCTTGGCACCACTAAAGATAAAAGATGAATAAGTAATGGTTCCTGCTCTCAAGAAATTTGCTATAGAGAAATAGTCTATAAACAGTCCATTACAATTCAGTGCCATAAGTGCTATTTATGAAACATTCCCGTTAGCTATTTATTCATTCCAGTTGTTTCTGAGTTCCTACTCTGTCCCAGACACTGTGTAAAGTAGAGGTTATGAATAGATTGTCATACAGATGGGTCATTTAAGTGGGGAAAGAGGGAGCATTCTAGAAGAAGTGATCTCCAAGTTCAGTCCTGAATGATTTAACCAGGAAAGTTGGGGGAGGGGAGCAGGAGAGGGATGATCAACATTCAAAACAGAGGAAACTGTGAACAGGACCACCAAAAAATTTTTGAAGCATGGAAGATTCGCTAGGGGCTTAGCAAGCTCTTGGCTGTGGCTGGCCCTTACAGAAGTAGGAACTGAGTCATCAGGAATAAGGTTATAGCTGTAATCTAGATCTTAGTGACCCAAAATATGGTCCTGAACCAATAACATCATCTTAATCACACAGGAACTTGTTAGAAATGTAGAATCTTGGGCCACACCCAGACCTACTGAGTCAGATTCTATATTTTAATAAGTTTGCCTAATGATTCAAATTCATATTAAAGTTTGAAATGAGTTGATCTAGTCTTTATTGTGTTAGTGGTATAAGGGTAAGAAGAATGGGAAGACTTGAGAGGTATTTCCCTTGAACAATTGGCCAGACTTTGTGAATTAATGAATGAAGGAAGGAAGATAGGTGGGCAGACCTGGTGTCCCTAAGTGAAGAAGAGGGGCTGAGAAGAGAGCTGATACTGATCTCTTGGGCCTATACTGTTTTATGGATTTGCAGTCTATTCCTAGAAGTAATAAAATTATTATATAGCTTATCTCTGCTCTCAAACTACAGCCAGGGGAATGTTTAGAATTTTAACATAGGAAGTATCATGGAGCCAAAAAATATCTGCTCAATAGGGTAGCATTTTTTGGATTAGGCCTACCTCAGATCTTCTCTCTTTATGGTAACATATCAGGGCTGAAATAATACTTTGTTTTAGTTTAGCTTAGTATGAGTCAAGCAGAACAGAGAAGGAGAAAGAAAAGAAGGTGGCAAAGAGAAAGAGAGAGAGAGAGAAACCAAAGCCTTTCTCAAGTCTCAGCCACAGCCATTTTTTAGAGTATGTTGGAGAAAAGTGAACTTCCTTATATATAAGGTGGACAAAAATTTTAAACCTACAGTAAATTTTCCTTGACAATTGAAGGGAGTTGATAAGATACCTAATAATTTTGAATGCCTACTATGCGCCAGTCACTGCCTATTCACTATACATATTTATTCACTTTTATTTCTCCTAACAATCCTGTAAGGTAGGATTCCTCCCCTCTCCTTCCAGTTGAGGATCTTGAGCATCATAGATGTAAAGGTATTTTCCCAAGGCTGATTAGCCAACTGGTACTTCAACCCAAAATTTCAACCCAGCCTGTCCAGCCTTTTCCTACCATGTCTCGCTACCTATATAACCAGATAACTCTTTGCATTTGACAAATAACCTTACAAAGAACTAACATTCCAGCACAGGCAACATGGGACATGGATATAATGTACAGAGATACATATCCAGCCCAAGAAAAGAAGAGAATACAGACCAAAGGCAGACGTAGTCACCTCAGGCACATAACTATGAATTTCATCAGGTCTCAAGAGAGCAAAGATTAGAAAAGTTAATATTACATTCATAATACATGTTATTTGAATTTATATATGTTATTTCATTTTATTAATTATGTGCTGCTATCATTCAGTCTTGCACATTCAGTTAGTCTCAACATTTCCTTTCGTTGTCTTTGTGTAGTCTGTATATAATAAAAGGCCTTTAATTTAAGTAAAACAGGTGAATACAATTAACAACTATAGCCAGGAATTTGGAATCAGACAAAAACAGAATGATGCCATTTTTGTCTATGCTGGAAGTTACAGTCAAATTTTGAGCACATCTTAGGGCAAGGCTTTGTAGAAAACACAAAAATCAATAAGCCATGGGTTCTGCCATCAAGGACCTAGCAATCTAGGATAGGAGATATAACATGTTTAGTAACAACAATAATAAAAGAATATGTTAAGTACCATATATGAGGTAGAGATAAAATAAGCAAGAAAAGTGAGAGTTTCAGTTATTGTGGCTGTGTAACAAGTTATCCCAAGTCTTAGTGGTGTTCAATACCCACGTATTATTCTGTGGTTCAGGAATTAGAATGGGTTACAGCAGGGACACTGTCTCTGCTTTACATCTGGAGCCTCAGCAAGGTGACTCAAAGTCAGAGGGCTGGGATCATCTGAAAGTTCCTTTGTTTGCAAGTCTGGCAGTTGATGGTGACGAGACTGAAAGGGCAGGTGGACTGGAACCGGTGGAGCTCCTCAAGCATTTCCGTCTTTTTGTGGCTTCTGCACCTGGTCTCTCCAGCTTGGACTGTGTCTTGAGAGAGTGCCAGGTGGAAGCTGTATGGGCCTTTGCTAACCTAGCCTTACTTAAAAGTCACTTCTGCCACATTCTGTTCCTTAGAATCAATTCAGTAAGGCTAGTCCATATTTAAAGGGAAGGGAATTAGACTCCACCTCTTGTGGGTGTAAGTATCAGGAATTTGTGGGTATGTTTAAAACCATCATACTTGGGGGTCAGGGAAAGCATCATGAAAGTATAACCATTTGAGCTGGCTATCTGACTATCAAAACAGGCATGCAATTGAATACGCAGAGGTGAGAGCAATGGAAGAAAACACAGGGATTTGCATCATCAGCAGGTAAACAGTGCATGAACAGAACGGACTGGTTAGGCTGGGACATTGGAGCATAGGAAACAAAGCTGAAACCGTAGAGGAGGATGAAGGTGTGGCAGGACTTAGTTTAAGGAGCATGCATTTGATCCAGCTGGGGGTGGAATACTATTACAGTCATAGTTTTCAACCTTGGCTGTCATTGGAATCATCTAGGGAGCTTTAAAAATACTGATCACTAGGTCCCACCCCCAGAGATTCTAATTTAGTTGTTCTGGAGTGTGGCCTAAGCATCAGGACTTTTGAAAGCTTTTCAGGTGATTTTACTGTCGGCCAAGGTTGAGCACCAGTGCATTAAAGGATTTTGAGGAGAGAGAGAGGAGCGATAGTCAGGCATCATTTGGGGCTCTCTCTGGGAAGCCAATTAGTAGTTTATAGAAGATCTGTTTTCATTTGTTTGTTTGTTTGTTTGTTTGCTTTATAAAGCCAGACTCTAAAAACCCTTTAGCTGTTTGAATGGGGTGCCTTGGGGGGGAGGGAGGAGTCAATAACTCTGAATTCATTAAAATATAGGCTTCTTTTCTTCTTACCTAAGATATTATAGTTTTCATGTATTCTTTAAGGAAAAAAAAAACCTACTAGTGTGTGGCATCTCTCCAGAAGCCAGGTCTTCTGAGCAGCTCATTCCATCACCAGGATCATGACAGATCTGCCTTAGCTCTGAAAATGAAGTTTTTATTCAGTGAACAATATACTACCCCTTGTATCTGCTCATGTCAGGAAGATGACAAGGGCTTTCAGCATTTGTAATATTCTTAAGCATTTTTTCAAAGTGCTTGGAATCCCCACTTTTCCCCATTGTATTAGTCAACATTCTCCAGAGAAACATTTATTATGAGGAGGCTGAGAAGTTCCATGATCTGCTGTCTGCAAGCTGGAGGCCCAGGAAAGACAGTGGTGTGATTTGGTCTAAGTCCAAGGGCCTGAGAACCAGGGATGTCCGCAATGTAGATCCAAGTCTGAGGGCCAAAGAGGAGATATGTCCCAGCTCATGCAGTGAGGCAGGAAGCAAAAGGGGCAAATTTCTCCTTCCTCCATCTGTTGTTCTATTCAGGCCCTCAATTAATTGGATAATACCCACCCACGTTGGGGAAGGTGATCTACTTTGCTGAGCCCACTGATGCAAATGCTGATCTTGTCCGGAAACACCCTCATAAACACATTCAGAAGTAACGTTTAATCTGGACACCCCGTGGCTAGTCAGGTTGACACATAAGATTAGCCATCACACTCACCTGTCTTCCCTTCTAGCTCCACCTTCTAAGAATAAGAGGTAACTTTGTACTAAAGTACCCTTGGCAGAGATATCTAGTGTCATAGAATGAATATATTCTTAGCAGACTACAAATTGGAAACTTGATATAAATGGAAACTTCAGATACTAAATTCAAGAACCATCGATGTCATATTGGGTCATTCCAATATTCTATGTCTCAGCGGCATGAAGGAATTATTTAACACCCTAAATATAAATGTCAGTTTGTGCTTAATATACTTTAAACTGTGTTATCATATTTATTATTCAACAGTTATACAAGGGTAATCTTATTACCCTCATTTCACAGATAAGAAAAATTGATATTTATAGAGATCATGACTGGACCAATATCATACAGTTAGTAGGTGGCAGAATGAAATTTCACTACAGCTCTTTTGATTTTAAAGTTTAGTGCTCTTTTTTTATCTCGTTTTATTTATTTTTTGATGTTCAAATCAGGATAATTAATATAATCATCATTATACCGTGTAATCGATTTTCATGGCTCTTTACCAATTCCTCCCTTTCCCGCCTCCCTCTTCCTCTTTCCCACTCCCAGCAACCTCAGTTCTGTGCTCTTTTCTTTAAAAGTTTGGCATATTGTTGTGATGGTTGTATTTTTTTCTTTTTATTTGTTTATTTTTTATTAGCTCCCACATATAAGTGAGGACATGAGGTATTTCTCTTTCTGTATCTGGCTTATTTCACTAAATTTTCTCTATTTTCATCCATGTTGCTGCAAATGGCAGTATTTCATTCTTTTTTATGGCAAAGTAGTATTCCATTGTATAAATATAGCACATTTCCTTTATCCACTCATCTGATGATGGGCATTCAGGATGGTTCCTACTCTTGGCTATTGTAAATAGAGCTTCAGTAAACATGGGAGTACAGGTGTCCCTTCAACATGACGATTCCATTCCTTTGTGTATATACTCAACAGTGGCATTGCTGGGCCATATGGCAGATCTATCTGTAGTTGTCTGAGGAAACTCCATACCATTTTCCATAAAGTCTGCACCATTTTACAGTCCCAGCAACAGTGTAGGAGGGTTCCTTTTTCTCTACATCCTCACCAGCATTTGATATTCTCTGTCTTTAATAATAGCCAGCCTAACTGGAGTGAGATGATACCTCAGTGTGGTTTTGATTTTCATTTCCTAGATGCTGAGTGATGTTGAGCATTTTTTCACGTGTCTGTTGGCCATTCGTATAACTTCTTTTGAGAAATGCCTATTCAGCTTCTTTGCCCATTTTTTAATTGGGTTACTTGTTTTTTTACTGTTCAGTTGCTTGAGTTCCTTGTATACTCTGGATATTAATCCTTTGTCAGATGCATACTTTGCAGATATTTTCTCCCACTCTGTTAATTGTCTCTTCACTCCATTCATTGTTTCTTTTGCCGTGCAGCAGCCTTTTAGTTTGATATGATACCATTTGTTTATTTCTCCTTTTGTTGCCTGTGCTTTTGGGGTCGTATTCATAAAGTCTTTACCCAGTCATTACAATATAATACATTTTATGTTTTGAGAGAGTTGGAATATAATTTCTTACCATTATATCAACCTCAGAAATTTAGGGATGTGAACATTGTTTCCTGTAATGTATTTCTTAGATTACATTGTCCTTTTTTTAACTTCATACACATTTTCAACACATCTGCTTTGTAAAGTAATGAGGTAGGTAAATTTACCATGTGCTTTGTAAATTCTTTTTATTTGACCTATATTTATGTCTTTTAAATTTCAAAGGTTACCTCATATTTATTATACACTGAATAGGGGGGAGCATTTCTTATCTGCCAATAACTTTGGGGATACAATGATGAGTAAGACTGCAAGCCTTTTCCAAAATGACCCTCAAGTTCTAGAGGTAAATGACAAGAAGTGCCTGAAGCCATCCAGGTGAGTCTATAGCTTAGTGTGTACAAGAAGTTGATAAGATTTTCTGTCCAGTATTCATCATTATTATACCTATTTCTTGGCCTTCTTGGTTGTTAAATTGTGTGCCTTCAGTAAATAGCTTTCAATGCATTTTAGATGGGGTTTTGGTTTTTTTTTGTAAGAAATGAATAGGTTTGACACACATTATTGTAAATCATAATTTATAAATCTTACAAATTTAATTTTTATTTTATCCTTAATGAATAATCTTACATTTGCCCATATTAAAACTGTTTTGTCACTTTACCCACTGACGCAGCCTTGCTCCTTTGAATTGCTAGAGCACAATTATCTGCTCCACTTATTTTATACTGACCTTGTTTTGTCATTTGTTTTTATTTATGTCCTGGTGACAATACCCTGTCTTTCCAACTAGATCTTAAGCTTCTTGTAAAGGACCATGTCTTGTCTTTCTGTCCTCAGCATCTGGCTCAGTGCCCAACACACAATTATCACCCAACAAATCTTTATCAGTGGAAATAATACCTAATCCCATGAGAATCACTTAAATATTATTGACTGAATATTATTTGAGAGATGTGTTGTCTGACTCTAATTTGGTAAGAACATCATTTCTTCATTCATAAAGAAAACAACTTTGTGGCCCTCAACACTAGCTAATGGACGGCAAGAAGTTGACCCTATTGAACATTTGCTCTGGACATGAAAAATTTTTAGTAATTGTCAAAATGGTCAATACTAATGAGCTAGCAGATATCACAGAATGTTTTATGTGTTTTTTAATCCTGGAGGCATTAAATGTCACCAAGATTCATAACTGTATATCTGCCACTATGTTAGTAAAATGAAAATATAGTAATATAGAATATTTTACATATATCTACTTATTTAATATTTACAACAACCCTTTGAAGTAAGTAATAATATAATTGCCATTTTATAGATGATGAAACCAGGCACAAAGGGGTTAAGTAACTTGCTCAAGATTATACACCTGATAAGGGAGAAAGCTGGAATTGGAACTCAGCTCAAATTAGATTAGAGCCTGACTCCAGTGTCTGTACTTCTAACCAGCACACACACAGCCTTTGAGATATAAAAGAAATGATATTATTCCTATCCTCAAAATGTAATATAAAAAATATTAGCCTCATAATGTAGTTAGGGTAAAACTAATATGCCATGAAATATATTGGTTTCTTATATTCTATAATGACTAGGAAGATATGAACCAGTAAAATTTACTTTAATTAAAAAAATTTGAGTATTAGATGCCTTTTTCAATTGGGAAGTAAGACCATGTGAGAGCTAGAAAAAACCCTGTGAGGAAATCCATCACACTAGCTCAAGGTCAGCCTGTGATACTCAGTTGCTTTCCCATCTTTAAGTTATTTTCCAATGGTGTGAAAGCAGAAACAGGAGCCCTGGCTGAGGTGAAGAGGGCCTTTCATCTTCCCAGGCAGGGGGACCACTTGGGAAGGCAGGCTGATGAGAGCTGCGGGGGAGCTGAGCCATTTTAAAAACACATGAAAGTAAGAGCTTAAGAGGGAATTTTTATGAGGATGGCAAAGTCGAGGGTGTACATTTATGCACACATGCAGGAAACGTGGGCTAAAACTGATCAGCGATTAAGATTCCTTAGACCTTTAAAATGCAAATTATCTGAAAAATGTCATATATTTGAAAAGTAAGCATTCTCATTTATGGGAGATACAACATGGCACTCTATTTCAGAGACTATTTGAAGTTGCATGAAATTCAACAGGCTCCAGTACAAATTATCAGATAAAAATATTGCCTGCAAGGGCTTGGGGAAAATTCCATTGATTTCTCATCCCTACCTTTTCATCTTTCAGAAAGTGGTGGGGCAATTAAACTTTTCCTTCTTTAACCTTTTGTGCAGATGATGGCACAAATGCTTTAGGGTAAATTGGGAAGACAATGTCACAGGCTCCTGTTTTTCGAAGCCGTAAATTCTAACTCAGTGCTCTGGTTCCTTGGAGATAGAAGTCAGGCACATGCTCTTTCAATGACACTCATTTTTTCCTTTGTTCTTCTGGACTTACTGCTGCAGTTTTCTCTCACTAATGCAGACTGCCAGCCAGGTTCTTCAGTGTGAGTAGTGACTGCTTTGTCTCTCTCTCTGGGACCCTCTAATTACAAGGCTAAGTTTGAAGATTTCAACTTGTTTTGGCACACAGGGTGGTGACTCAAGATTTAATTCTCTCCTCAGGCTATCTAATTAATAAAACTCTCTAATTTTTGTCAGGATACATTCAGCAGGGGTTTAAATAACTAGCTCTCAAAGAGCCCTATTTTGCTGTTGTCAAAAATTGTTCTTTTAGTCTGCTAAAAATATCCCAGAATACAGTAAAAGGAATGCACTGCTTCCCACCCTTGTAAAAACGTGGTGAGTTCCTTTTGCATTGAGCTGTTTTAAATATATGGAAAGAGGAGAGGGAGGAAGGAGGAGGGGAATCTGGGGCACCAAAAACTATAGGGCTCAAGAGACTAAAGACAAGCCTTCTCCATCCAAAAGGTTGGGAGGAGAGAGAGGTTAAAATTGCTGAGTGTCCTTTCTTCCTTTCTTTCCTTCCTTATTTATTTTCTTATTTTAAAACTGTATATTCTACCTGAACAAATGAATTTGACCACAAAATAATTTAGTTGGAGTTACATTCTTCTTCCAAGAAAGAAGGTAGGGAATTTTCCTTTTGATTTGGCTTTAATTAAATTCTACCACAATTAGCAGTCAAGGATAGGAAATCCAATCAGTGACAAGAAACACAAATTACACATGGAGGAAAGGAATATAACATTACATTAGATAAAGACAAGTGCTAAGGAGAAAAATAAGGAAGGGGGTATATGAAGTGCCATGAGGAATTATAATCTTAGAAAGGGCAGCCAGAGAAGGTCTAGTTGAGAAGTTGACATTTGCATAAAATATAGAAAGAAGTGAGAAGCTCATATCAGGGAGAGGTATGTTCCTGGCAGAGGCCCAATGAAAAGGTTCTCTGAAGCTGGAGCAAGCCAGGAAGGTTTGAAACACATCAAAACAAATTAAAAAACGAAAAACAAAAAGAAACAAATAAACAAAACAGTGTGATTGGCTGAGAGTGAGCAAGGAGGAGAAGAGAGAGGATGAGTTAGAGATTTACTGGACACCCAGTCATGCAGGGATTTATACATCAGGCTTTATGCATTTGTGAGGATTTGGTCTTTTGCTCAGAGTAAGATAATATTTTTGAGCAGATGGAGGTTTGAGACAGAGGAACAACATGATCTGACAGTTCTTAACAGGATTGCTCTGGCAGCTGTTTTGAGAATAAGGTGAAAGTTGGGCAAGAGCAAAGGCAGGGAAATCAAATTGGAGACTGATGAGAGATGATGGTCCAGGTGAGAGATGATGGACCAGGATGTTGTCAAGGGATGTGGTGAGATATGGTCAGAGTTTGGATATATTGTGAAGTTGTAGATGACAGACTCTATTGATGACTAAAGTGCTGAGAGAGACAAGAATGGCCACATCCACTAGAAGGATGGAAATGCCATTTACTGAGATGGACTGCAAGAGGAATGAGTTTTGGGGAAAATATCACTAACACAGTTTTGGAAATGTTAAATTTGAAAGATTTCCATAAGGCATCTACTATGGTTTGAATGTGTCCCCCAAAGTTCATGTGTTGGAAACTTAATCTCCAATGCAACAATGTTGAGAAGTGGGACCTTTAAGTGGTGACTAGGTCATGAGGGCTCTACCCTTATGACTGGGCTGATGTTTTTATCATGGGAGTGGATTTGTTATGAAAGCAAGTTCAGCCCTCTTTTGCTCTCTCTTGCCATGTGATGTCTTCTTCCATGTTATGATGCAGCAAGAAGTTCCTTACCAGATGCAGTCTCTTGATCTTGGACTTCTCAGCCTCCAGAACCATGAGCCAAATAAATTTCTGTTTGTTACCAATTACACAGTCTGTGATACTCTGTTATAAGAGCACAAAATGGAGTAAGACACATCTGAGTGAGATATCAAGTCTGGAGTTCAGGGGAGAACTCCAGACTTGGGTTGTGTATGTGTGTGATATAAATATATATACACATATGTTTCACACATTCATAAATAAATATGTGTATTTATGAATGAGAGTCTCCAACATATAGATGGGATATAAAGTCATAAGACTGAACAAGAGAATAAGTATGTATGGAAAAGAGAACTAGTCCAAGTTCTGAGTCCTGGATGGATCACATCAACACTTTAACTTCAGAGAGATGAAAAGAAGCCAGAGAAAGAGACTGAAACAGAATGACAATAGAGGTAGAGGGAAAGACAGACATGTGTGGCAGGTTAACCCAGGTCCCCTGTGCAGAAGAAAAGACAGATTTAAACATGCAAGTATTGTATTAGGGGAAATGCCTACGAGACAAAGTAGGGAAGAGAGTCACACAAGGCTGGAACAGCTAACAGATTTCAATGCAAGTCTTACCACAAGTGAAGAAGAGAGGGTGGAACAGGTTGAGTGAATGCAGTTTAAAGAAGGTTCATGAAGTCCACTGGGAAGTCCTCAAGCAAAATTTAGGCATCTGAGGAATGCTGTGTCTCTCAGAAGTAGGTCTGCCTTAATATCCCTGCCACACACAGCCCCTGGGAAGCTTGGTGTTGATGCAAGCGTGACAATGGATTTCGGAGGTAGCAGTTTGAGGTTCTTGATCAATTAAGTTCCCTCTAGTTGGATGCATGTTTCTAGGTATGCCAAATGTGGTGACCAATTATTTATTACTGTCTAATGAGCCAAAACATTGTGTCTTAAGCCAACTATTTATGGTTATATGTGAAGATTGTATGAATTGACTGGGGTCAGCTAGGTGGTTCTTGTTTGATGTCTGTTATCCAGGTGCAACCAGATCTTGGCTGTATCTGGCACTAGCTGACTCCAGAGTTTGACTGGACTGAAATGCTAAATGTCTTATACATCCTCATATTAGGTATCCAGTGCTTTTCCACATGGGCTTCTAGACTTCCTACATGGCAGCTCAGAGTTCTGAAAGGCAGGAAAAGGGATCTTCCAGTCATCTTAAAGGCTGGATCTGGAATTTAAAGTGTTATTTCTACCATATTCTCAAAGGAAAAATAGCCAAGCCAAGATTCAAGGGAGTGGAGGAATAGACATCATTTCTCAGTGGGGGAGTGGCATGCACTGACAGGGAAGGAAAGAATTGATCACAGTTATCTTTAGAGATAAGCTACTTTGCCAAGGGAAGAAAATGTTTGAAGGCAGGATAGTAATCAACTGTACCAAATGCTAGTGAGAAGTGATTAAAAATGAAGCAAAGACCTACTTTGCCAAATAACCTTGTTAAGAAAATATCCCCTGTAATGGTATAGGTGAAAGTGTGACTGAAGTGGTTTGAAGAGAGTATGGGGGGGGGCGGGAATTGGAGCTAGATAGATTAGACAATTTTTTCAGGGAGTTTTGTTGTAAAAACAAATGAGAAAAATGAAAGAGTAGCAAAAGCAAGAAGAAGGATCAGGAGAGGGTTATTTCATACTGTGAGAAATAGCATCATGTGTATGTTCATGGTAATAGTCTAATACGGAGGTATATTGGTTTGTTTCTGTAGTTTATAACAGAATACATGAAACTGGGTAATTTATAAACAAATGAAATTTATTTCTTACAATTTCAGAGGCTGGGGATTCCACATTCCAGGGGGCACACCTGGTGAGAGTGTTCTGAGTCAAAACTCTCTACAGAGTCCCGTGGCAACCAGAGTATCATATGGTGAGAAAATCGCAAGAATGAGAGAACTAACCTTCTCAATTGTCTCCTTATAAAGCCATCAGAACCATGCCCATGACAACCTATTAAACCATCAACCCATTACTCCATGAATGGATCAATCCATCCACAAGGGCACAGTCCTCATGATCCAATCATCTCTTAATGGCCCCACCTTTCACCACCGTATTGGGGGTTAAGTTCCTACATGAGCTTGAGGGGACATTCAAACCACAGCAGGAAGGAAAAATTGATAATGAAGAAAGAAAAGGAAAAATTGTTAAGCAATTACCTTAAGCAGGAAAAGAAGATGAAGCTAAAGTACAAGTAGAGGGTTTGGCCTTAATCAGGTGCAAGAACAGCTTATGAACAGAGATGCAGGTAGCTGGGTAGATGTCAGGTTGCTGGGGAATTTCTTTTCTGATTACATCTATTTTCTCAGTGAAATGGGAAAGCAAAGTGATTCACTGTGAATAAGGATGGGAAGAAGGTGTTGATGTTTTTTAGAGAAAGGAAAGGCATGAAAGTCATCCAGAAGAGTGGAAGAAAAGAATCTTTAAGGGATAGAATGATTGCTAGGCGACCTTAGGAGCCCTTTAAGGTTGATAAATTTAAAGCGTGGCCAGTCAGCAAAGGTCTGTATTTTACTCATGCATATCAGCACACAGTGCAGGCATAGGTGAGTAGGAGAAATGGATTTAATCAGGGTTGTAGTTTAGCCAAAGGAGTAAGGTAAAGCTGGTATGAAGCAATAGAATTGTAGGTACACAAAGAGAGTGATTATAATAATTGATCATGGGGTTTAAGATGTTGACTTTGATCACGAAAGTGGTATTCATCTCAAAATGCTACGGTTTTGTGCTGTGGCTGTTTAAACTTTTCCAGTGTTTGTTGAATTTTTTCCTTTATTCGGGAAATTAAAACTTGCCAGCATTTGAATGGGCTTGCCCAGAAGGCAGTGAGTTACATAGCTTTGGAAGTATTGATGCAGAGACAGAGCAGATGTTTTGTATGATATAGTTAAAAGAATTTATAGTTCAGAATGATATTGGACTAGTACACACTTAGGGGTTTCCTGGGGCTCAACTCTGATATTCTGTGATTCTCCAAGGGATTAATTGTGCATCAGTTGTATTTACTTCTCTATAAGAGATGTTAAGGAACTTACAAAGGTACATTTGATATATTCTCTGATCCGTGGATGATTATAACTCAGTATTTTTAAAGTGAGTTTAGAATACAGATGTACTAAAACTTAAGTATTCAGTAGTTGATTACTTATTTATCAATTAGCTCTGCTCGTATGCAGCTGCCAGTGTGGGCTAAGCCCATGTTTGCCCTAGCCTTACCACATCATTAGTAAACTCTAGGGTTGAGCAATTTTTCCTCCCAGAGAATTAGAAATGTGTGGGGGGGGGGGGACTAGCTGGTTTTACCTTAGTGACATATCTAAAAAATGATGAATGCAATGGACTTGTTCATGCAGAGTCATTGGCAAATGAGGGGCACCTTGATGGCTCCAAAAAGGAAAGTACATCCTCCTTTTGCTGCCATGTAAACAAAATCATAGCCTTCTTTGTGTGGAAGAAAATGTTAGCAGTATCTAGGCCATTTCTATATTCAGCTCCTGCATTGAACTGGGGCACAGCTGATGCATTCATTTCAGACAGTACCAATTGCTGCAGATGGACTTTTCATTTATCAGTTGGCATATTTATTAACTTGGCAGAAATGATGGGTTTAATTGTGCCACATTCTGATTTTTTTTATGTATAGAGTCCTGGTGTTACTCTAGATACTTTGAACTTTCAGGCAGAAAACATCATCATCATAGAAGTTTATTACTTTAAAAATAAAGTAATAAACTTTTTTTTAAAATAAAGTAATAAACTTTTCTGGATATTTATATTATCCAGAAGATACCAATTTGAGATTAAATGCTGGCAGAGCTGGGAGGCCGTGCAGAAGGCTTTTGCTACTACGCGTAGGTTCTATAGTAACAAGTACTATAGTAATGCCCAGATAGGTTGGAATTATCCTCCTTCCATAGACAAGGAGGATTATCAATGACAAAAATTATTGTCAGGTTACTGAAGCATTCCACTTTAATAAAATCTAGTGTAAATGTATGAAACATACACTAAGGGAAAAGGATTCATAGTATAAAAGAATCCTTTACAATATGTAAATGTTTGCCCCAGAAATCCTATAAATATTCAATTACAGCTGCATTTTTAAATTGCCCAATTTACCAAAAAAAATAGGTTTTTATGTTTATTGCGTAAAATTAGTTGCAGGAGAACATCGAATGTCACACTTACTACTTACAACTAAAACTTTTAAAAAGTGGGGGGGGAGCTATTGTGGGTCAAATTGCACACTGTAAACCTCATTCTATTAAAAATATCATCACATGTCAGAGGAGCAGACAAAGCCAGATTCGTAGTTCAGGCAAGCAGGTGGGCAGGCAGGCATGTGGGAAGGGGGTGGGCCCAACAGTGAAGAGATGGGTTGGCAAGGTGGCAGGCTGTTCCATCCATGTACAGGGGAGGATTAAAAGGCAGGATCCAGAGAATAGCAAGACAGATTGACACCCAGAGAAGCATCAGAAAATATAGCTGGTGGACTTTAATGTTAAGACAGAGGCTGTTTGCTTTGTGCTTTCTCTGTGTGGGCAAATCACCTGCTATGTGTAGGCAGTCCTGGCCTACAGGGTTACAACAAGCCAGAAAATATCAGGAGCTCAAGTGAATTCTACCCATGATTAAAGACACTAAAATTACCCACAGAATAGCCTTGTGACTGTGAAGGAATGGATCATTAACTGAACTCTCTGTGTCTCTGAATGTTAACAATGGCAGAAATAACTGTGTTCTCTACCAGGGTCTTCAGTCATGCAACGGGTGTTAGTAACTTTAATTGTGTGACAGATATCACCGAACACTGTGGAAAGAGTGCATGGCTCAAGAGGCCAGGTGGCCTTCCTTGATGTTACAGAAGACCCTGGTACAATGGGAAGTCAATTTCTCTTGAGGCTTCTGCTCAGATATCCTTCAATTAAACATAAATAAATAAACTACATAAATAAATGGCTACTATTTTTGAGTTTGAGAAAGGATTGATTAAGCTGGAAACAGAAAAAAACGTAGCAAGTGTCAGGAAGAGTGTTAGCTCTTCAGTAAGGGAGCGGGAAGCAGGTTTGGGTGGTTTCTTTCCCTCTGGGGACCAAGTGCTATCCTTAATATTCTGAGGATGCAGAGTGAGTTCACCACTAAATACCAGTATAGCAGAAGCAGAACCCACTGGGCCAGATGAGATTTCAAGTGATTCCTGTATCAAAAATTGTCTGCATGTTGACAGTCCTCAGTGATTTGGGTGGGTGTGTGCTCCTTCCAAGAGATGCATCTCTATTTTCCTAACAACCCTAAATTTCTCAGCTCTTATGTCATGATTTGGCTTCATAATTTTTAGCTGAGGGAAGCAGAACACAAATGGAGTTTTCCAGTCCCAGATGGTGGTATCTGTTTCCGGAGTACATTTATTCACTGCTTTAATGAATTTTCTTAGTACTAGCTGTGGCAAATTCTACAGTGCTACAAAGACATATAAAAGGTCAGGTACATAGAATAACACCTCTCACCTGACTTTATTTATACCTCGTAGTCTCATCTTCTCACTCTCTTTCGAGTACTCCAAATCCTCCACTGGTAATTTAAATTTTGAAGCTTACCAAAGCTTCATTTTTGGCCTACTTACACTCTCTCCTCCCTAGGTAATCTCATTCATTCTTATGGCTTCAGATACTATCAGTGAGCCAAGGAGTCCCAAACATAAAACTACCTCAGTGGTTCTCAATATGGTCCCTGAAACAGCAGCAACAGCATCCCCTGAGTACTTATTAGAAATTAAAATTCTCACCAGTTGTAGTGGATTGAATTATATACCCCCAAAAGTCACTGGAGCTTGAATTGTGTCCCCCAAGTTTTATGTGTTAGAAACTTAGCCCCCAGTGTGACTGTTAAGAGGGTGGGAGATCCTCTTACAGTAATTGAAAGGTGGAGCCTAGAAAAGGTGATTGGATTATGGGACCGTGCAGTGCAGTAGTGAATGGATTAGTAATGGTGGTCAGGGGTGTCATTCTTAGAGCTTTAAAAAGAGAGTGAATGAGGAGGTTACTCTGCTCTCTCCGCTCCACTATTTTTGCACTGTGATACCCCACCATCACTGAAGCCACCACCAAAGAAAGCCTTCCCCAGATGTGTTACCTGGACTTTGGACTTTCCAGCCTCAGAAACTGTAAGCAATAAATTTTGTTTTCTTTATAAAATACCCAGTTCCGTGTATTTTGTTACAAGCAACAGAAACAGACTAATATACCCCTCTTCCCCCCAGACCAATAAAATCAGAAATTCTAGGGGTGAGGTTCAGTAATCTGTAGGTTAACAGTCTCCACCTGTGATTCTAATGCTAGCTAAAGCTTGAGAACTGCTTTGTTTTTTACTGTTTTTCTGAGCTCCATGCTGGTGTAGCCAAAAAACTCTACAGCTTCATGGGTGTCTAACAGACATACCCAAAATGGAAACCATGATCTTCATCCATTCCCAACCTGCCCCCCTTTGGTATCCCATGTTTTAGTAAATGATATCATCACTCAGTTCTTAAGCCAGAAATCTGAGTCATTCTTGACACTTGGTTCTACCTCACCTTCCAATTTCAGTTAATCATCACGTTGTGTTTAATTCTACCTCAGACATATTTGACACCCACCTCTTTCTCTCCATCACCAAGACCACCACCCTGTTCTAAACCACCATCTGTCCTGCCTGGACTACTGAAGTAACCTCCTAACTGGGGTCTCCATAGCCTCGTTTGGCCTGCAACAATCTACTTTTCATACACTCTTTCCGTGGTTCTGATCATGTCAGTCCTTAACTTTTAATCTTTCAAGCACTATCCTTAGCACTTAGAATTAGGACCTAAATCTTTTATAGGTTATATATATATGCCACTTGAGGATCTGACCTAAACTGGGATTCCTTGCTCTCACAGCAGGAGTCTGGAGTTAATCCGTTCTGGTTAGAATCTTTCCCATCCTTTTTCTGTATTAAATAATGTTTCTGCATTTGTTTACCTGTTAAACAGACCTGTCTGGTGAAGACCTATGCTCCGTTTATCTTAGAATATTTCCCCTCCCACTCCTTTACTAGAATAAAGGATTTTTTTTGTGTGATTTTGACATTTGTTTGCTCTACTGAAGTTGGAGCTTGGGGTAGAGGAGATTCAAGTGATAACCTCGAGGTGAAAATATCAAGCTGAATGCTTCAAAGAATGCCAATTGCTAATAAGGGGAAGAGAGGAAAATTCATGAGGCAAACATATGGAAATTAAGGGGAAATTAGTCTTGCATTATAGCAGAAAAGACAATAAACAATACAAGTAGGTAAAATATATAGTGATGACTACTAAGGAGAAAAACAAGAAAGAAAAAAATTTGCAATGGAGGAAGTGAACCATGTGACTCTCTCAGGGAAGTACAATTCAAACTAAAGAAACAATTAATTAAAGACCCGGGTGGTGGGAGCATGCCTGATAAACATCAATGAGAGCACTGTGGCTGGAACTAGTGACCAGAAGGAGAAAAATAGGATTTGAATCCTGACAGTTGGGTCAAGTCATATAGAGCTTTATAAATGACTGCAAGGATGTAAGTTTTTATTCTGAGTGTGCTGGGAAGCCATTGCTGGGTTGTTAGCAGAGATATGATATGACAGGATCACCCTGGATGCTGGATTGAGATTAGACTGAAGTTGAGCAAAGGTAAACACTATAGACTAATTAAGAGACAAAGACATTAATACAGGTGATATTTGATGGTGACTTAGACTAGGAGAGTGACAAACAGAGGTGGTGAGAAGCAGTCAGAGTGTAGATAACATTTGAAAGTATAATAAATTTTACTGAGTGGGAAAAAATCATAAACAATTTACAGGTTTGCTGAAAATAGCATGACATCAATAATACCTAGACATCTGTCAAGCCATGCCAAATCTCTTATATTCCTGCTGACACCATAAAGGCAAAAGATACTGAATAGGGGGGTATTATCCTAGCAGAATCCAAATGCCTAAAAACAGGTTGTTGGCTCCTTGTGTATGGGATGCTGGACTCTTGCCATTGCCTGGGGCCAGAAGACAGTTGGTGGCCTACCTGATCCTGGCATCATTGGGAACAGGGAGGTAGGATTATATCACAGCCACAAAGGAAGCCCAGGTGGAAAGCACCCGATGCTGCCTAATGCAATTTGTTCAATGATAAAGATGCACAGACGTGGTGGGGGTGAACGTTTGAATTTGTTGCCATATGTGTCCCCTTTAGAGTAATATTTTCTCAGCAGGCTGGAGGCCTAGGGTTGGAGAGGTGAGGTGAGGGACTGGTACAGAAAGTCATAACACATGGAGTGGAGCATTTGCTTCTGAGCCGAAACAGACGCCCTTCCAACTGACAACTCACCCAGAGCTCTCAACTTTGTTCCAGAAGGTTCTTTGTTCTCCTATTTGAACATACATCTGCTAGCTGACAGCTTGAGGATTTGAGTATTTAATTCCCTTTCCTGCCAGAAACCAGCCCTTCCTGCTAGACTCAGGGCTAAGTGATTGCCAAAGTAGCCAATTAGCCTTATCTTCTTCTGAAAGAGACACCAGCTACCCTTTCACATGAAAGGGAAAATTCCCAGTTATAAAACCCACAGGAACATAACAGCAATGGGGAGCTTGGGCAGTAGGAAAGAGATGATGATTTTGGAGAGGGAGCGTGGGTAATAGAAATCCAGCAAAAAAGTTGGATGGAATATGCCAAGAACCTAACGTAGGTCCCTGTGCCCACATTTTATCTTGGGTGATAAAGTTATTTGTCAGAAAATCATGCAAGGATCTAATAAATGTTTTATAGGATGATTTTTACCAAGCAGTGAAATGTTCATACATCTAGTGACAGAGGTACAGTAACCTTCCTTTGAAAAGTGCTGTGACTAAGTTTTTCTTTTTTCATTTTTGCTTTCACTAGCTCCCATGACATTATAGATCAAATTGACCAAGAATTTCTAACTACCTCTTCAAGATTATTAGCACATTTTTCACCTTTTCTACTTCTCTTGTGTCTTCCTCTTTTTAGCTTTTTTAATGTACTTACACATAATTGCATAGAATTATAACATTCTATTCAGCTACATCAATAAGCCTCACAATTTACTTTCACTAGGTCAAAGTCAGAGGCCATTAAACTTCCTCAGGATGTTAGGCTTTTTGAGAAAGACACAGATATATAAGGACTCCTCAGAAGAGTCTTCTCAGCCATGATGGCTCAAAGGTAGTAATGTACTTGATCCCTAGGCAAGCTTTCTGAAAGAGTAACTCAGACCCCAGTGCCCTGAGTAATCCTCCTAAAAGAATAACTAGGAGGTTTAAAATTTTTAAATACTAAGCAAGGCTACATAATCAAGAGCTTTTAGATTTTTCATTTTACAACCCTAACTTTTGAGAGCAGCATAAGGCAGGGGTGGAGGTGGGGGCGGGGGGAGAGGGAGGGGGAATCGATATAGCTGTCCGTGGTTCTGAAAGAGCAGTAATTTTGAAGTAATTCATTTATTTAACAGTGTCTACTACTGTCTAATGGATTCTCAATATCCTTTTGTGTAACATCTATCAGTGGCTGCCCACAGCTCTTTGGTGTACTATTCTGTGTGAATAATTGATCTATAGACTGGTCCAAATAGTTTCTTGGTCATTAAACTGATTAGAAAAGATTTAGTGATTAAAATCTTCCTTCCTTTAAGTTGCTATACTATTGCTGAATCCTCTGAATGACTATGAAAATAGGGTTTAACAAAATAAAGTATTAGAAATAATGAGAAAATGTTGGAGAATGAAGAATAAAATAATGTCAGGCAAAATGGCCATGCAATGTATTAATATGTTCACATTCAAATAATATTTTAGGAAGACATAGGCTTTAAAATCTGAGGTGAAGCAAATTTAAACTGAAAACAAAATCAAAAGTTCAAGGATGATGAAATACTAATGTTAATTTAATCCAAACTGGTGATTATAAGATATAGTGGATAGCAGGGTCTGGCTCTGCATAATTTAGATTAGAGAAGCATGATATGGTTTGCACTCTTTTGGAATACAGCTAGCTAGAAGGGAATTATCTCAAAGAACTATACTGGAGCCAAATGGAAGATTATCAAAGACAACAAACCACTTCCTTTGTTACAATGTCACATTTATATAAGGAAGCACATGTAAAAGCCTAATTTTGACTCTGAATTAAGGAGTTTTACATTGGAAACCAGGGTGGAGTCAAAAGAGAGAATAAAAGTAAAAATGGCTGTGGGTATTGTATAAGTATGGCTATTTCTAGATGAAGAGAAGACTATCCTTACAGGAAAGCTGATTCAAGTTAGCTACAGAGAAATTTCTGAATGATATCATTCCTTAGTCGGGACTGCCTGTTTCTGTTGCCAGTGAGAGAGGGGCTCAGGTCATAGATCGTGTTGTAAAATAAATCGGTAAATTCTTTATTACACAGCAATAATTCTTCCAGTGTCCTCATCACTGCCCAAAGTGCAGGAGCAGGTAAAAGATGAAAGGGAGTGTTCAGGAATCGATTGATGAAAACCTTGAACAACATAAAATTTAACTGTCCTAAAACCTAACCTCTTTGTCTTTATGAGAATGAGGATCACAACAAACAAGTGAACTAATGAATATCCCATTGGATATTTGCTAGGTTGGACTATATCAGGTATTCCTGACAATTCATACACCCTATAATGATTAGGATGCAAAAGTTAGACACCCCATCCAAGAAAGTTCCTTTATTAGTGCACAATCCTTCAAGTCTTCAGGTGGACATAATAACCAATAAAATACAGTGCATCAATGGCCTCCACCCTTTACTGGTTGAGCCCTAGAAAAGAAAATCACCTTGTCATAACAAGGACCATATCTCTTTTTGGAATCCAGGATTTGAAGGAGATGCTACATAACCTATGAGATGCTGAAAAGACCTGACATTTTTTCCAGACTAACCTAATCATTTAAAGCTCAGGCTTTGTTTGAAAATAAATGATTAGTAGAAAAAGCATTGTTAAGGAACTATACAGAGGTGCAGGCCAAATACATGCTATATGTGGAACAAACTGGGACACTGCTAAGTTCATCTTGAGGTTAGTATTTTTAATGCCTTGATTGTACTTACCTGTATTATCCTATGTTGTTAATATGTCTTCAGTACCAGGTCCTCCATGGTAAATTGCTCCCAGTCAAAAAATATTGCCTCAACTGCAAAGAGCCCTGATTCCCAAATGTGGTCATGGTTACAGGTTAGCCTATGCTGAGTATTTGAGAGGAAGTATTGTATTGTTCCATGCTGTGTATGAGGATACTTCAAAAGTTCATGGAAAGATTTGTATTGTCTCTTAATTTTATTTTTCCATGAACTTTTTATTTTTACTTATTTTTGATTATACATATTTATGGAGTACAGAGTTGACTATCAGTATTTGTGTATAGTATGTGATGAGCAAATCAATATTATTAGCATGTTCATCATTACAAATCTTAATTACTCTTTGTGTGCCTCACCCAATTACTCCCTAACATCCCTCCACCTCCCCCTTTCCCACCTCTAGTAACTATAGGTCTGTTCTCTCCTGAAAATTCAACGTTTTATTGTGGTCTTTCTTTCTTTCATAGCTCCCACTTATGAGTGAGGATATACAGTATTTCTCTTTCTCTGCCTTGCTTATTTAACTTAACATAATTTACTCCAAGGTCATCCATGTTGCTGCAAATGGCAGAATTTCATTCTTTTTTATGGCTGGATAGTATTCCATTTTGTATATATACCACATTCTCCTTATCCAGTTGTCTGTTGATCAACATTTAGGTTGGTTCCATATCTTGGATATTGTAAACAGAGCTGCAGTTAACATCAGAGTGCAGGTATCCCTTTGACATGATGATTTCCATTCCTTTGGGTATAATCCCAGAAGTGAGATTGCTGGATTGTATGGTAGTTCTATCTGTAGTTGTTTGAGAAAACTCCATACTGTTTTCCTTAATGGCTGTGCTAATTTACAGTCCCACCAACAGTGTAAGAGCATTCCCTTTTCTCCACATCCTCACCAGCATTTGTTATTCTCCGTCTTTTTGATAATAGCCAGTCTCACTGGGGTGAGATGATATTTCAATGTAGTTTTGATTTTCAGTTCCCCAGTGATTAGTGATGTTGAACATTTTTTCATGTACCTGTTGGCCATTCGTATGTCTTCCTTTAAAAAGTGTCTTTTCAGTTCCTTTGCCCATTTTTTAATTGAATTATTTTTTTACTCTGAAGTTGTTTGAGTTCCTTGTATTTTTCTGGATGCTAATCCCTTCTCAGATGTATGGTTTGAAAATATTTTCTCCCATTCTATAGGTTGTCTTTTCACTCTGTTTCCTTTGTTGTGCAGGTTTTTAGTTTGATATAATCCCATTTGTTTATTTTTTCTTTTGTTGCTTATGCTTTGGGGGTGTTATTCATAAAGTCTTTGCACAGTCCTACATCCTCAAGTGTTTCCCCTGTTTTCTTCTAGGAGTTTTAGAGTTTCCAGTCTTATACTTAAGTCTTTAATCCATTTTAAGTTGTTTTGGCATATGGCAAGAGGTATGGGTCTAGTTTCATTCTTCTACTCATGGATATCCAGTTTTCCTAGCACCATTTACTGAAGAGGCTGTCCTTTCCCCAGTGTATGTTCTTGGTGCCTTTATTGAAGATCAGTTGACTATAAAGAGGACAACTTTTTGAAGTACCCTTGTATTTTCAGAGCTATTCTACTCACTCTGCAATTTGAAGCCTCCCTTCTGCCACCCATTTGGGTGGGCTCTGCAAATCTTACAAGGTGGGCCTTCAGGAATGCATACCACCACATCCAGACAAAATCTCATTTTGAAATTGAAAAAAAGAAACTGTAAAATAATCAGTTTAATCTAACTGTCATCTCAATCAGAATAGACACCTAAGGCTAAGTTGGAATCCTCCCAGAATTATGTCATTCTTTCTAATCCTTCTTGAAGTTCAAGGGAGGATAAGAAAATAATCTGTTTTTCCATCTCTCTCAGACCAATACTCCCTTAAGAAAGTGACGCAGTTGCTGGATCTTTGTTCATGTTTTGGTCCAAATTCGGCAAGGTGTGCCTCTCACCAGTGTTCACCTGGAACCAACTCATCTGTTTTAACTAGGACATTATTTTAGAATGAGTAAGACCTTTCTAAACAGTATAGTATGACCACCAACAGGTGAAAAGTTGGCCTTAGAGTTCAAGCCCATATGGCCTCCTCAGTGGTGGCTTTACACAAAGACAACTCCCCTCTTAATTGTTTTTCAGTACATGTAGCCAAGGTAGTTTTTGAGTGGGAAAAAAAAAATGATTCTTCTAAATTCTACTTCTGCAAATTGACTTGTGGAAATGAGATTTGCCATTTATCTGAAAATAGCATTCTCAGTACACTATCACTAACTGTTCAGTGTCAGTGAAGTTCTGCACACTGAGGCTGTACCTATTCAAATTCCCTCCTTTGTGTGTCTGTTCCTTTGTGTATTTCTGTCCATAAATTTTCTTTCTTTTATGCATATCAAAGAGATTTTTCACATGTCTATCTTGGAATGTATTCTACAAGTGCGAACTTCTCAGCTGAGGATCTGACAATGTCAGAACAATTACTAATATATGTCTCTAGAATAATTGTCCCTATGTACACAGAATAAAAGGAAGAAGACTCTCAGAATTTTCCAATTGCTTTGTATTCTGACCCACACGTACTTAAAAGCAGGTATGAAATGTAGCTACAGCCAGAATCTAAGTTGAATCTGGCTCAGCATCCTAGTCCCAGTCATTTGCCTGTTTGCTTTCAGATCCATTCCCATCCTCCAGCTCTGCAATGTATTGCAGGGTGCTAAATCCTGCAGATTATGCATCTCAGAATCCCAGGCCAAGTGGCTTCCTGTTAAGTTCAGCCAGTGCAAAGCACAAGTGGAAGACTGAAGAGCAAGTGAAGGGGAGAGCTATGGTTTCTTACTCTCCTTCTCTCAGCTTTAGAAAACTTCTCCGGCAGTGGCTGCCTCTTCATGGTTCCACCTCCTCTTGGGCAGTAGCTGTCTCCAACACCCCAGCTCCCAAAATGTTTCCTATCTTTGTCCCTCCAGTTCTACAAGTTTTATGTAGCTGTCTTTCTGTCCTGTCTCTGAGTTGCCTGTCCAGCTTGTTTTCCCTTTCTGCTCTTCCCACACTTTTAAACTAGTGTCCACATTGAATTTCCTCTGCTGTGTTACTGAGCATAGGTCTGCTTTTCTGAGTAGACTTTGTTAATATGAACAAGAATTCAGGCAGTTAATTTCTGTATGAAAAGTCACAAACCATAGCATCTGGCACTGATAACTGAAAGTTTATATATGAACTTTTGACCTCCAAGAGCACATTGTAGTACTAAAACTGTTAACATGCAGTTTTCACTAATCCTCTAGTAAAAGGAAGGCATTTTCTGGCTGTTCTAAATAAACTCAGAACAACCTATTTGCTAACTTGAATGCAATCTATTCATTGAGAGATGCATAAAGGTCCTAAAGCAAAGGTAATTAACATGGGCTTTACATTAGCATAATCTAAGTGTTAAGGAAGCCTCATGCATTTAAGAAAATCACAGTGTACTGGTTGTGCCACAGATAATTAAAATGAGAGACCTTGAGAGTGGAACCCAGGCTTTTTAAAGCTGTCTAGTGCCTGGCACTTGGTTGGTACACCACAATGTTTGTTGCATGACTACATAGCTGACAATTATCAATAAATTAAAGAAATTGGAGAGCAACTAAAAAAATTGATAAGATTGTATATCCCTAACTTTGAGGGCAATGGAGTGTCACACAGAGGAACAACCATCATTTTCCACAGAAATTCTTGTGTTCTTTGAGAGAGAATACTGGAATATAAGGGACAAGATTCTTGAAAGAGTAACAGAAAGATTTCAGCTTAGCTATACCATTTGCTAGCTATATGATAGTGGGTAAGTTACTTAACCTCTCTGAAACTAAATTTCTTCTATAATATTGGACAGTAATACATACTTTTCAGTGCTGCTGTGAGGAATGAATGACATAATATACATAAAGTATGTGGTACAGTACATTCTCATTAAATGGAAGTTATTGCTATTGTAATTATTATCATTATTATAAAGAAAGAGTATTTCTTCAGCTTTCATTCCTTTTTTTTAATGACAAAACTGGTTTCATTTTTCTTGACCAGGTGATTTAATAAAAATATTCAAATTAGTTAATGTGAATACACAAAACCCACATATGGGTAGTTAATATGGGCAGTTACTATGCCAAGTGTTTGAAATTACTTAATTTTAGAAGTCTTAGCTAAAATAATCTGAGTTTATACAAATATATGTAAAGTATCACTTGTGAGTAGTTAGAATTCTTCTCCCCCAGTTGATGTTGGTTTTAATCTCTGCCCCTAAGGAGACATGTTATCCCATCTCAATGGTTACCATGGTAATTGGGGGGGTGTCAAGAGATAAGTTAGCAGTCCTCTTCAATTGCTACCACTAATATTCCTGAATTATTTTGATTAGAAAAAAAAATGGTACTTTTTTCCCTGCAGAGACTGACAATATTTAATATTTCATATAATTTTCTTATTTTTTTACTCACTTGTTCCAGACTTCAGAGACACTAATACATTTCTGGTTGGTTTTGGGAAATTAGCAACTTCTATTTACTCCCTTCTGAAAGAAAGTAATTAAGGTCCTGAAATTAAGATCATATTACTCAAAATGAAGTATGTTATTAGCAATTATATTCTTCATATATATATATTACTTAAGCAACATTTCCTAAACCTGAGTACTGATCAGAATCAGTTGGAGAACTTAAAATACACATAGACCCCCCCCCCAAGTCCAGATATATCAGAATCTCTAGGTGTGTGACTTCAGAATCTATATTTCTAAAACCTGTTCAAGTAATGCTGATGATCAGTCAGGTTTAGGAAATTTTGTCCCATAGGATTTAGTATATATTCTGCACAGTAGATGCAGAGTGCGGATTTACTGAGCTGAACTACTATGCAGCAAAATGAGATGTATCATTCAGGACAAAACTACTCTGTTTGGTTCTCAAGCCCATTTATGGTATCATGTTATTAATTATTTGGGCCAATAAAAAAAATCCTTATGGTTTATGGATCTGGAAGTTTTTCTTTGGATTTAGTAAACATCTACTGAATACCTAGGTTGTACAAAGACCGTGCTAGGAATGTGGACTGGGGATGGAAAACAAAAGAGGGGCAGTGCCCACTCTAAGAGATTTACAGTACCTAGTAGGGAAGGAAGAGATAGACCCAAGTCATACAAGTCTGGCTACAATAAAACTTGGGGAAATACTAGTCTGCTGTAAGATTCCAGATTGGACATAGAATATTCTCCTCAGGGTGTAACAACAGGTTAGAGAAAATACATGCTTTTAATAAAATACAGAACATCACATCTGCTTCCTTTTTGTGTGTTAACATAGCATTTTGAGCATATTTCTGCTTGCACTTACCATGTTTTTATTTACATGACCTCTCCAGTTTTTGCTATCTATAAAATGAGAGAGCCAGACCCCAATTTTGTTTTCATTGTAGTTCTATGATCCCACGAATTTTAGTAATGAAGACAATCAAATTGGGTCACTGAAGTCCCAAAATGTTTTCTTCTTAATAAAAATAAATAAAAACAAACAGCAACAACAGAAAAACTGTTGGGATTGGGAGGGAAGCTAGGAAGCTGTCTAGGCTCATTCAATACTTTACAGATGAGTCTCTTAGGCCTGGAAAGAGCACAGAAAATTATCTCAATCATGCAACTGGTTTACTGACAGAGATAGGACTGGAAGACAAATCTTTTAGTTCTCATTTCAGTGCTTGATATGGATTGTGTCCCTCAAGATTTATGTATTAGTAGCTTGATCTCCACTGTGACTGTTAAGAGGGTGGGAAATCCTATTACGGTAATTGAAAGGTAGGGCCTTGAAGAGGTGATTAGATTTTAAGGACCATGCCAAGTGAATGGATTAATAACAGTGGTCATGGACACGGTTCTGAGGGCTTTAAAAGGAGAGCACATAAGAGTATCTCTCTGCTCCACCATTTCTGCCACGTGAGACCCCTGGATCACTGTCCCCGCTACCAAGACCCTCACCAGATGTGTTCCCTGGACTTTGGACTTCCCAGCCTCTGTAACTGTAAGCAATAAATTTCATTTTCTTTGTAAAATACCCTGTTCCACATATTTTGTTATAAGCAACAGAAACAGATAATACAGTGCTCTTTTAACTATGTTGTGTGTTTGTGTTTATGTGTGTGTGTATGATACACTCACACTTTGTACAGACTAAGCTAGGCTAAGAAATGCAGAAAACAATTCACACTATAAAATCAGAATGTTATAGAGAGTTAAATTTTAGTCTATTTATGGAGCATTTGCATCTGAGGTCATAAATTTAAATGCTATTCTGGCCCTGAAGATTAATGAGTGCCTTGAGCTAGATGTAATAGCAAAGGATATGAGGGGGGCTATGGCATACCAGACGGGTATATACTTAAGTTTCTTTCAGATATTTCCATGTGGGCCATAGTCGCAGATCACTCAATTTTTCAGAAGAAGTGAGGAATACGGATTTTGTGTAAAATTTCCCAACTTTTAAATGCTTCTCCAAAAAAAAAAAAAACAACTTTGTGTACAGGCTGAACAAAACACATGAGCAGGTTGAATCCAGCCTCTTAGCTACCAATTTAAAGCTTTTTGTCCACACTCTAAAAAACATATTCAGTGTAACCTCCAAGTTTTAAAATGAATTAATGTATCTCATTAAGTGTGCAGGGCTCTGACCATGGAATTAACCCCTGCTTTGGTCATCATGTATTGTAACAATTTAGTAAGAGTTTAGCAAATCAAACTTGCTGAAATACATGGAATTTTTTCCCTTAAGGAATAATTTCCCTTTAGTCTTTTGTTCAATTGAGCCACAGGTTGTTTCTTTAGCTAGATTTAATTCTAAGAACAGTCTAAGTATATCATATCTGAATATATAAATTTATTGAAGGCTACTTACAAATCTCCTGAGGAATTGCATTTCCACATAAATGGTAGGATAACTGCAAATAATACAGTATGTGTAATATAATGTAGGCCAAAAGACTCAAAGATTCATCCCTAGGGCTTCGTTTCTGGTCTTTTCCCCATCCCATGCCCACATATTCTATCTCTAAACTGACTGACTGGATACTTTTCCTCCATGAAATAATGCAGACAAAAATTATATCCTGCAAGGGAGAATTGCATTTTGAAAAAGATGAAAAAAACACCAGATAATGCCCTTTGGCATCTAACATCTAAGATCAAGGAGTTTAAAATTATATTTGAGCACTGGTTATTTGGCTGCCTAATCCCTGATATCTTTCCTGTTTCTATTTTATCGTCCTCCTTCTTTATCCTGTTTCAAATTTATCCTCTAGTTCAAAGAAACTGTCTAAGGGATAAAAAGTTCCTATGAAAGAACCTTTGTAATCCTCAACTCTGCTTTTGAAAGCCTTTAAATACTTACGGCAGAAAAGGGGGCATATTTTCACAGTGGGAGTGAAGAGATTTCCCAAATAGAGGCCTATGACAATTATGTCCCAAAGCCTGGTAAAGCTAAGAAATGATGACATTCCTGGCCTTTTGCCTGTGATTCAATGAAAAACCAGAGAGTACTTAGCACTAGGGCCAAGGCTTGGGTAACCTTCATCCCCTGCCTGAGCAACTGGAATCCCTCGGCCTGGGCCTGATTTCACTGTGTTAATGTTGTCTTAGGAATATATGCAGCAGCAAAACACAGGCACCAATTCAGAGAACTCACCCGGGCAGGCAGGCTAATGAACATGTTTCAGTGTGGCACATTTCCATGATTCCTAGAGGCTTTGCCAACATGGGCAGAAGATGAAACGGAAGCCCAACCCAGATCTGATTATGTTTTTCTGGCATGCACCATGAGTAATCTGACACCAGAGATGGGCGCCTATTTTCTTGTAATGAGTGGGGGTGGAGTTAATTTGCCTTGTTGGCCCAATTCATATGTATGGTCCTAAATATATTTGAAAATTATTTACATAAATATGATAGGACTCTGTCAAAATTACTTCATAGGTTTATACAGGCACAGTGTGGTCAGTGACAGTATTATTTGAGAAAGATTTTTGGAGTCTGTGCCATATTTTTTGTGTGTAAAGGGTTCAAAAATACTGTTTTTCTTCAGTTCAGTTGTACAAGATGGCATCTTTACAGGAAACTATCACTAAAATTTCTGAATTGGTAAAAAGGTGCCTAAATTTTAAAAAGGCAATTTTGTATCAAATTTATGCAGTAAAGTTAACCTAGTTGTTTTGCTAAATAGAGATCTTAGGTTACATTATCAAACAGATGAGACTACTATATAATGAATTTATTAGTTCCATGATGTTAAATTCTTCTGATGTCCTTAGAAACAGTATCCCCCAACACCTTGCGCTGGCTTAATCATTCTGCCTATAATTTTTTCCACGCCATTGATTTTTTTTTTTTTTTTTTTTTTTTTTTTTACATGTACAAAAGAACTTAGACCTCTCTGGCATTCAATTTTCACAAAATTTGAATCCATTTATATTGATTTTTTTTCCTTTCTTTATATCAGCTCACAATTATGTCTGCCATCTCTGCCTGCCTCCTCCATTTATCCCAGATGCCCTACTGTTTTCCTCACATTAAATGAACACAGTCAAGCACGGAGCTAAATTATTTTCATGAATTGTTTTACTTAATGCTGACAACATCCCCATGAAGTAGGCACTATTGTTATTCCAAAGTCTTATTGGCAATATGATCATGGTGGATCAGTAACCTGAATTGCCCATGAACATATTGCCAATAACTTGAGGTCATAGCTCATGCTCTTAGCCCCACTGTTGACTCTTCCCCATCTCCTAAGGGTACCACAAGAGGGAAAAAACTTTCAAAGTGATTTTTCTCCCCATGTCTCTTCTCAAGGGACTGCACATTATCTATGATAGATCGTGGAAAGTGCTGGTGAGGGGCCAGAGAAAATGAGTGACGGTGTCCCGAGCTTAGGTCATTTGTTGTTAACTAAATCCTTAACACAGTTTTGAGACTTGGGGCTCTTCAAGGAGAAAGTGAAACTGCAGAAACGATGGTAACTGTCTGGTGTACAAGTATCAAGTTATGTGTCTGTTCATTCAATTAAAGTGGCAGTGGTTCACTCTTTCAGGCAGAAACATACTTGGGAGAGAAAAACACATCCAACAGACACTTTTCCTTGATCAGCTCACCTCTTCCTTCCCACGCCTATGCCCTCAGTGAGTGATTCTGGAAGGAAAGGCTATTACCCCACTCCCAGTTCCCCAGCCAGCTGATCATTTTCCTTGATTTTGTCATCAAGTTTTAATCCCAAATTTGACATCTCACAATTTGCCATAATAGAACAGATAAGCATGTTTAATTCCTTGCACAATTCAATTTAAATTAAACTAAATTAGCCAGCAGATATGATCATTTACACTTTGCAGAGCTCTTTTTCAGATGCATAATCTCATTTAACTGCCACAAAAATCAATTAGGAAGACATGATTGGCAGAAAAGAATTTAACCTTTGCATAAAGCGCAGATGCACAGATAAATCAGTAAATAAAAATAATTACAAAAGAAAAATTGCAATATTTATGTGATCCAGGAACAGATTGTGGATGTTGGTTGATGCTGACCTCTATCATGTCAAAGTTTTCGTTTGCCTTTCCCATCAGTGTACAAGCAGGAAAGTTGATCTAAACTGACTCCCCACCCCAATCAAAACACTTCATTTACTGGAGTTGCAGAAATAATTGGCCATCTGTTCATTTTACTCATTGTGCCATGATAAATAATAATGGATCCTAGAACAAGTTTGCCTTTCATCTCCCATTTCAAATGAATACCGTGGATTGAGAAGATCTAGCTGATGCTGTCTGTGGCAGCTATGACATTTCAGATTTTATGACGCACAGGTTTCAGAAAATACTGAGGTGCATTCTCATTTAATCTCTCTTCCATCATGCTATTTTTTTCACTGTTGATTTGTTTTGATTGTGTTTTATCTGACAACAGATAATGTTTTAGCCTTATGAAGTAACTCATATTTCAATATTCATACCCCTCCAGACATATTGTTTGGTGATTCTGTGTTTGCTCAAGGCCAAACTCAACAGCAGTTAACAATTACTATACTGACAACTTAAGTGCATCATCTCATGCAGTCTACACAATAATCTCAAGAAGTAGGGCATCTATTATCTCCACCTAACAGGGGAAGGCCCTGAGGTTAAGAGGTAAGTGCTAGGATTCCAATCCAGGACCACTCCCTCCAAAACCTGAACTTTTCATCACCACATTCTTCACAACTAGTGAATGAGTTCAACACTCACCATCACTTAACCAGTTAAAAGTATGGGAGAGATAGGGAGTTAAGAAGTGTATCAATCAGTTTTTGTTACAATAATGCTACATAACCAATGGTAGCTTAAAACAATAATGATTTATTCTTGCTCACACACTTATGGGTTGGCTCATGCTTGGCTGATTGAAGCTTGGCTTGGCTGGGCTTAGTTCCAAGCTGCAGATTTGGCCTAGGTCTCTTCCACAAGTCTTTCATCCTATTCTCCTTTAACGGGTTACCTGAAGCATGTTCTTCTCATGGCACTAACAGAAGTAAAACATGGGCAAGTGGAAACACACAATGTCTCTGAAGATCTAGGCTTGGAACTGGCACACTGTCATTTCCACCCAGGTTCCACGGACAAAATAAAGCTACATAGTAAAGCCCACTGTCAATGAGATGGAGGAACTGCAATGTCACATGACAAAGAGTGTGGATCCAGGGAGGGAATGAGGAACAGGAATGATTTATACAATCTACCTGAGGAGATAAGCACTTAAGAAAATTAGCTGTCTGCATTGTGTGATTGTATAGAAAAAGAAAGAGAAAGGAGACTTGAACTTAGTTGATCAGAGAACAAAATCTGATGTTCTATTCTTAATTCTTGTATTTAGAGATGAAAGAGAAGGTCTGAAAGGTCTCTGAGACTATTGCCTGCAAATCTACCTTCTGGTCTATGATTTAAGGATAAGCAGATCAGCAGGAAATGCTGTGCTACAGCATCCAAGCTTCCAAGATAGAACTGGCTGACAAATAGGATTGTAATACTTGTGAGGATTAAAACAATCAGAATTGGGAATGTATGGAAAACTCAGGACTTGCAGAGCCTATAGTCTGCAGAATACTTGAAATGATGTTTAACCGCTCCAACTTAGCATAGATTTCTAGACTCTGAGTTGAAAGGGATTTTAAAGGTCCTCAAGTCTAACTACCCACCCAATGCTTGAATCCTCTCTGTAACATGCTGCCTATATGTGAACATTTTCTGTGACCATTCTTTTTAATTCCATTTTGAAAAGATCTATTTTCTTGTCATTTTAATTCATTGCATGTCTCCATACCACTCCTGAGTGAGCTAGTGAGCAAGAAAGAACCACCCAAGGATGATAAACGCTTAAATCCTAAAGGTTAAGTCATCTCCTTCCTGGTAATGAACCATTCTCCTGTGCAGGGCCAGCTTCATAGGGCGCTGTGCTTGACTTAATATTCTGCTGTTGCCATCTTGAAGTTCTTAAATTTTATATAGTAACTCTGCATTTTCATGTTGCACAGGGTTCACAAATTATATAGCTGATTTGTTCCTGAATAATCTCCAGCACTGATTGTCACTAAATTAGTTCCCCACCTCCTGACCTGTTTCTGGCTGTTCCATTGGGGCAACTCTTTCTTACCAGATTTTGTTCCTGCTTAACTCTCTGTTCTTTATGGTCCTTTAGTTTCACTGTTATCCAGTTTTGGTGGAGTGATTCCCTCAGTGTGTCCCAGCTGGACCTGACCCTCACTGACATCTTACTTTCTCCCCCAGAGGAGAGAGTTTTTGTCCATAACTCTCAGAGCATTCTTCCTTAAGCTAAACTTTGATTTGGCCCCATTGATCCTAGCTCTCCTCCTTGGAACCATGCAAAATAAATCTTTTTAATTCTTCACCTACTTTGAAGCCAGCCCTTCAAAGAGGAGCTGAGGAGTCACTTGACAGACACAGTTTGGTTTCATGGAGGACCTGGTGGCACCTGACCATTGATAAGACAGTACATAGAATGTGCTCAGCTTGGGCTGACATAATCTTATCTTTCAACTCTTCCTAGCATAAGTCAGCTGCACTGATTTGGTGCCCTGGAGCTTAAAGTTCACTATGGTGAACTCCATCTTTAAAACGCCTTGTCATCCTACTAATAACAACCTAAATTCAAAAACACAAAACCAGATAATCTATACTGAAGACCATATTTTCCCCATTAAGTGTATACATTATTCAAGCAGATCCTTTAGGTCCATGGTAGAAGGAAGAGTCCAAACACGAGAATTTAACAGACTCTGAACATATTTAATTTCGGCTTTTATGCTTGATGCCAAGTTTTTAAAATAATATTTAGTTCTTGGCTTTCATTTTTTTCTTGTTTACAAAAGTAGCACTTGTTTTTGTAGGAAACTTAGAAAATAATTTTAAAACCACAAAGAAAAAAATAAATATCCCCTACAATCCCACCTACTAAAAATAACTTGCAGTTTGCTATTTTTTTGACTTTTACTGTGAACATATATACATATATATCTTTTAAAAAATAATATTATGAGCATATTGCAGATACTGTTTTATAACTTACTGTTTGTCTTTTAAAATTTAATCACAAGTGTTTTTCTATTTGACAGGCCAGTTAGAAGGAAAACAAGCCCAAAGCTATACAGTCACAAAATTGTATAATTCTGTCAAAAACGGTCAATTCAGGAGGAAAGATATTAGAGTGATCTACTTGGAATTATGTAGGCCAAATAACGGGTTGACTTTCTCACTGTCTACTAATGCTAAATTAAATCTGCTACTAATTGGCATGCTGGTGATGTGTAATCAGAGCCAAGGCTTAAGGTTTAAGATTATATATCATTTTAATAAATATGAGGCTGCTTTGAATCCTTTTTTACATCTTCAGTTAAAAAAAATTTTTGTTAAGGGTTTTACATTTAAAATAAAGGATTCTCTTCAGAAGAAAAGATTTTTATCTTTTTTAATGTGTTGCAAAAACATGCAAAATAACATCCCACATCATGAACGTGTTGTAATTAAAATTTCTAAGCCTAAAAGAGTCAGAAAAGCCCAGGAGTATTTTGATACCCTAGGATTTTTTGTTTGATGTGCCTGGAGTTACACATTTCATAACTAAGTGTCCATTCTTCTCCTTTTAAGCTTTTCATCTTCGAAGCTTCAGCAATACATGATTATTTGTTCCAGTATTAATTTATCTGCCAGTAAAGATCTGTTCGTTTAAAAACCTGTTTAAAAAGCATCTGAATCCATTATGAATTTAGTAACCATCCTATAGAAGGTAAATTTATATAAATCCAATAGATGACAAGTCAATATTCAAAGAGGAATTCCTGTGTCTGGTCACATGGATATTGACATTCTCTCTCTCTCTCTCTCTCTCTCTCTCTCTCTCTCTCTCTCTCTCCCCCCCCCCTCATCTCCCTCTCCTCCCCATCACACACACTGAATTACAGTCATCCCTGGAATAGTTTCAAAGCTTACATTAACAAGTACCTTTCAAAGAATTGCATGTTATGTTTATTTCATTTAGTGAAAGTGAGGAGGAACTTGCCCTATCCCATCCATATTCCAAAATCTGTTGAGGCTTGGTTCATTATTTTTTTTAAACTAACTTTACGTTGGCCCTGAAATTTGATTCTTTTAAGGATGGGCATAATATAAGCGGTCTACAACAGACTGTTGACAGAGAATGAATTTGAGAGTTTCTGCAATCTTCAGGATAATCATAAAACAAACAAAAACTAAAACCAAAACTCAATTTCTGGACACTGACTTCTGCATTCCTGCTATACCCTATCAGGTTCTATTTTTAAAAAATAGGAGCAAATTGAAAAATGTGACAGATTAATTCTCTAACCTTGATACCAAGCATATTTTTCTTGGAGAGCTCTGTTCTTTCCTTGCTATCCTTTATTGCATTCTCAATGTAGATCTCTTGGATGTGATGAGGTAGCATTAAGCTGTTTTCCTCAGTGTCTCTAAGACAATACATTAAAACTTCCACCCTTTTTTCTAAGTAAACTCTCAACTTATAGTTACAGATTGTCACCTTGATCTACCATATATACATTGATTCTTCATTACATTTTTTGACTCATTTTTACCCATGATACCCCAGCCAATGGACCCAGATTGGAAGAGTCCTTCTTCAGAAGGCCTTGATAATATGGTGTACTTACTCAAACCATCTCTAAACCTCATTTTGTGGAAGATAGTTTGATAGTTTGGAGCACAGTTCTGGTGCCAAGTGCAACCGGCTTCCAATCCTAGCCCTTCCTTTATGTCACTTTGGGTGTTTCTGAGCCTCTCTATTCTCATTTGTAAAATGGAAACAAAAATGGTACATAAATTATTTGGTACATATTAAAAGGCACATAAATTGTGATGATTAAGTGAAATAATGCATACAAAACACTTGGCACTGATTAAGTGCTCAAAATGTTAGTTCCTATTATTACTACATCTTCCAGATCAGATCACGAGCAAGCAAGTGACCTCATTACTTCATACCGATATTTTATTTTGGTCTTACAATGCTATTCTCCAGATTTACTAGCCATTTTATCTATGAGATTTTCTAAATGACTTTTGACTATGTTTGAAAAGCCAATTTACTGTTAATGGCAACTATTTCCTTACATCAAAAAACAGAGAAAACAAAATGTGAAGTTTAATGGAAAACTCAAGAGTCATTTGGAAACACTTTTCAAGTCTAAGCATCTTGAAGAAGGAAATAATTGTGATATCCAGGGGGCAGGAAGCAGACCTCTTCTTCAGCTCATTCTATTCTGCATGCATTCACTGAGCACCTGTGCTTTTGCCAAGTACCCAACCTCCTACAGCAATTTGCAAAAATCCTGAAGAAGGGGGACCAGGTCTTTTTTAATGTTTTATCCCCAGCATTTAGGGATTATGGAGGAGGGCTTAATTCGAAGAAATTTTGCTATTCAGACAGAAGGAGAAAGCCTCAGCAGTTACTTAGATATTTTGATGGGGTGATGAATGGAAACTGGAGAAAAGGAGCAATATCTCTGACCTGTCAGCAGAGCCTGCTCTCTAGGGATGCATCCAGTAGTGCTGATGAACTTCAAAGTCTATTGTGACAATGGCCGAAATCTGGGGTGGACCATTCATGTGAGGAGTTTGGGAAATATGTCACAGACCAAGTTAAAGAAGGAATGAACCCACAGAGCTGGCATCATGCATCAAGCTAACCTCTTTCTATCAGTCCACAAAGATGTGTTGAGAATCTATTAATTGCCTAGCACTGTACAGGGCCCTATAGGAAATAGAGAAGTATAACTCATGGCTATCACCTTCAGCAGTATAACAGTTTCTCACCCTTACTATCTTTTCTATTGGGTAGTTGCCCTCTCTTCCCACTAACAGACATTTTTTCAAGTGCGGTGAAGATATTTCTAGCCCACTCACCTAAAGTTGTAATGACTTTTCTTTGAACGTTCCTATTCTCTCTCTCAGTTGTCAAATTCCCAGCTTCAAACCTGTAAAATGCCCCTGAGACTTCAGAGAAGAGCTCAGTGACTTTCATCAGGACCATCAGAGCTAATAAATAGGAAAGATGAAAATTGGGAAAAAGAAAAAACACACCCCACAAGACATACATTTATCAGAAAATGTTATCTCATCCATCTCTCTCTCTTAGTGTTCAATTTGTGCTTTATATTGTTCATAATTAACATAATGTTTATAAACATTAAATAATATAAAGTTAATGAATAACATTCAGGAGAATGCCAAGCAAGTGGAGAAACATGAGATTTCTCCCCCGTGCCCCCATTACAGAACATTAACAGCACTTGGGTTGTTTTACATGTGGTAGTTGCAAATGAACTGTGCAGTATTTTTTACTGCTTAAGTGTAAACATGCCACCAAAAAAAAAAGGATCAATATTATAGCAACAGAAATTAGAGTGGTTATTAGTATATTAATTGAATACCAGATGGAAAAGCAAAACGAACAATAGCCTGCCAATCTCCACCAGAAATGTCTTCTAAATATTTTAGAAGAAATTCTAAAACAATATGTAGTGGTGAGGTATATTGGTATATATTTTCAGCTACCCTGAGCTTACTAGTGACCAAAATAGCCCATGTACTCGTATAATTCCACCAGGGAATGTGAAGTCACAAACTGTAGATAACTCTGCCAGAAATTTCATTGGGAATGACCTTTTCATATGATAAAATAGATACTGAGATTTTGGTGTAATTGTTGGTAGTTAATTGTCCATGAAAAGAGTGTGTGTGTGTGTGTGTGTGTGTGTGTGTGTGTGTGTGTGTGTGTGTGTGTGTGTGTGTGTGTGTGTGTGTCTGGGTGAAGATTAATGCAATTCTAGTGGCCTAGAAGCCTCTGTTTGGGTGTTCTGGGGACTCTAGGGTCCTTTCTGTGAGCTGTTTATACTGTTCCCACCTAAGTTGAAGGCTATGAATGATAAAGTGTCTAACAACCCACAGTTTAGCAGCAATTGTAAACATTGCTTAAATCATCCAAGTGCTAGAAAATGTGTTGAAACATATAAAAGCATTTCTGAGACCTTGTTCATTTCCACAGGTAATGATTCTTTTTGCATTTCCTTGTGTATTATTTTCTAAAGTGAAAAAGGATTTTTATGTTATAAAGGATACTCCTGAAGGAGTTATGTCTCTACAGATGTCTTATTTTAAAATGGAATTTCAAATGCTAAAGTTGACATAAGTATTCTTTGTTAAATTTAATTATTCATCAAACTTTATTAGGTTTATACTGTGTGTCAGGTATGGTTGAGCACAGAATTGGGTATAAAGACACCTTCTTTGCCCTGATTGAGCTCCCAGGTGAGGACAAGACCAGTCTCCTTCACCCATCACTGGGATGCAATAGGGTAAAAGCAGTGATACAGACATGGAAGATGTGCTATTGGGCCACAGGCAAGAGAATATCTATCTCTCCGAAGGAGGTCAGGGAAAGCCTCAGGGAGTAGCCCTGTAGGCTGACTAAGAATTCTCTTGGGAAGGAGAAAAGATCTTTCAAAGAAGAGAAACTAGTTGGTAAAGTCATAGCCTAGTACATGTTCATCCTTGAAAATTGGGCCTTTCTCAGATGTCTTCTGGAAATCTATTCCTACCTAAGACTTCCAAGCTGAATTAGGTACACTCCTGGGCTATCTCTTAACATCACTCACAGCTCTCATCACTCTGTCTTTGAATTATTAGCTACCCCTTGCTCCCTCTATTACTTTTCTAAGAGTATCAAAATTATTCATTGTGGTATCCATAGCCCAATGCCTGGCATGGAGCAGCAACTCACAGAATGCTAAATACAATAATGAATGTCTGAGATAATCTAATGAGACATGAATATAGGGGATGGGTGGTCTGAGTCAGGTTGCAGTGGGCCTTCCATGGGCTGCCAAATGACATTACAGGTTTTATCATGCACTAGGCAGCAGAGATTCAGTGACTGCTTGGAATGGTAGAGAGGTGTGCTATCTCCAGTGGCAGAGTGGGGTGTGGGCTGGAATGGGGGGTGACTGGCAGCTGGAAGACATGTCCCTGATGTCTATCTCTGAGTGGAACAGATGCAGTGGGCAGATATTGGAGCACACTGACCTGCACCCGGGTTGTGAGCTTAAGGGACAGGGAGGGCACAGATTCTAAATAGTAATGTCCTATGGGATTTCTAAGTTATTCACCAAGAATGCTTCTGGATCTAGGTTACTGAGTTTTGGGATATGGAGTGGAGGCATAGAAGGCCAAGAATAGAAGCTCAGGAAGTGAGGACCAACAGAATTCCCTGCACTGAGCAGCGTGTAGACACCATGGCCATTTATTGGATGAGACTTGCTGTTAAGGGTGGTGAGAGATTGGTGAGTAGGTGGAAGAAGAGGGAGAGATCAAATAAGATGTTGGTTTGGGTATCTGGATGAGTGCTGATACATTCACAGGTTGGGAAATGAGCAGCAGTAGCAGTTTGCTAGAGCCACAATAGGAGTGGACAGCAGGGAAAGGGAGGAGCAGGTGGCGGGTAATAAATGAATTTTGTTGAATTCCAGTTGAGGAACTTAGAGGAAAATAAAGATTTTGCATTGTGTGTTAAAGTTAATCTGTGAGAATAACTTCATCATACTTGTGAAAGTAGCTTTTTATGAGTAGGAATGCCTTTAACTATGTTCCTAATTCTAAGAGATTCTGTTCAATCTTTTTATACCAATTCAGTTTATTAAAGCCAGATCAGGGAAATTCAGGTTGGTGGGTCAAGCATCTCAAGATTGGTAAGATCAATGTCCTAGGGTAAGTGGTAAATGGTTTAAACATTTAAATAACTTTTTTTTTCTATAACAAATATTTTCTATGTAGTTTCCCATAATAAATATTCATAATCCCATGATTATAAGTCAGCAGAAGTTAGAACCACCTACACAAAACAATAATTTTTGTTCAATACAAGAAAGAAAATAGAGTTAGATCAAAACCTAATTTTATAATGACAAGATGCAGAGTAAGTATAAATTTAAGATACATTTTATAGTAACTGATAGGTAAATATTCTCAAATCTTTTATCTATCCAAAGGCTAATTGTTAAGCCAATGCTCTGCATTTTCAAAATTACTTTTATCAACAGTTTTATAAACTTTCTTTTAGGTTTTTCTTTTTTTTTTCCAAAATAATTATGGCCTATGGATTTTAAATAAATTGTATACTATTTTGTTAATTAGCTTAGTTAAAGATAGTTGAGGCTCATCATAATTTCCTCATATTGAATGAAATATTCTGTTACTCTACTTCTTTTTTCTTACAATATTTTTTCCCTCTCAGCTCAGAATAGTACTCATTGCTATGCCAAAAAGTATGAAAATTCCCAGTAAGAACTTGGCATTTTTTTCCTAGAGTATACATTTTACTTGAGGAACTTGAGGGTTGCAAAACAGGAGGTAGGGGAGTGGCGGGGAGGGGAGCTAAGTAATTTAACACAATTGTATATTAAAATAAATATGCTATTTGTGTTAGAATGAAAATTCACATGAATATATACACACTAAAAAAGAACAGCAACACAGGCTTCAAATAGAGATCATGCTGGCTGCCAGCATGTTCAGCTTCTCCCTCCATGTCTGGGTGAGATTTCATGCTTTCAAAAGATGGTCTTGCACACCAGGCATTTATACCCATCACTCTGGCTGCTGTTCTAAATAGGCTTCAAGAAGATGTCACAACAGCCCAAAGTGGTGCTCCTTTCTATCAGTGTTCACCACCTCACGCCCACCACACCCTTACCACTGGGTCTGAGCACCTGTGAAATTACAGTGCTTATCTCAACATGTAACAGTGATTTGCATGTCACTCTGAAGTGTGAGTGCTTTGGAAGCAGGTTGGGTCCCGTAGCTCCTGTCACTGAGTAAGTATTTAATAAATGTGTGTTGAAGGAATGGGTGAGTGAGTGAATGCATGAATAAATCTCAGATACTATCCAGGACAGACCACAATTTATACACTCTGATAATGACCCTGGGGTTACACTCTGATAATGACCCTGGTGTTACACTCTTGTTTAGCCTGGGATGGAACTCATCATTACTGTGACAGGACATGCTAGGCTGCAGAATTACAAGAGAACAAATCTCATCATCAGGGGCAGAACAAGGAGAGTCTCCATGGAAATCAAATTGCCATCCAATAACCAAGGAAACTAGATTTGTTACATTAAGGAAGTGTACATACAGCAAACTCACTGGGAGGAGAGACCCTGTCGGAAGATCATCCATTCTTCTGGCACCTAAGCCAAAGGGGCAGGAAAAAATACAGTGAAAATAATGTGCTTCAAAAACTCTGTCTACTAACCACAACTGAACTGATCTCTTGTGGTCAACACATTCGTCATCATTCCAGTAAACCATTATGTCCAAAGAGATTACGTCATTGAGATTATAAATATATCAAGTCATCTTTGCCACCACCCACTTTATTAGACATCCAGACATGGTCCAAGAATTAGTGGATTTTTTAAATGGCAAAAAAAAGTGAATTGACAATGAAAATAAAGTAGGTTTTACCCATGGAAGATGAACCTAAACTATGGTGCAGTTGATTATTTTGAAGGTTGAAAGAAGATATTTCACTTATTCAAAAAATATTTGAATGTTATTTATGTGCCAAGCACTATCCCAAGCAAAATAAAATATGAGTAATAAGCCAAGTAAACATCAAAATGGTTGTCTTTCAATGATGTGTCCATTTAAGAAATCTGAAGTTTTAATAACTTATACCTTGTTGTTTGCACTTTACAATGCAGTTATATAATAAGTGTTCAATAAATGATGTGGTAGCCACATACCTCCCTGAAAAGTGAATATAAACATTTTTTTTTATCCTTCCTGCGCTTTCCTAATAAAGCATCTGATAATAAGGAGCCATCGGTGCAGTAATAGAGTAGTAACTTTAACATTCCTGTTGCAAATTTGAGTTTCAGGATGAACGATGAGCTTAGATCCCTTGGTTAGAAAACTGCTTCCACCACTTATTAGTTGTATGATCCTGAGTTTAGGTACTTAAGTTCCCTATTCCTTAGCTTCCTCATCAATAAGCAGAAGTAATCTGTTTATTATCCAACTACCTTCCTATGGTTATTGAGATTGACATAAAATGCTCAGAACAATTCTTGGCACCTAGGGTATATTCAATGAAAGCAAGTTTTTACTTACCTGGAATCTCAGTAGAAACCAGAAACGTTTGTCTAAATAGACAAAAATACCTTTTTTGAAAGTGCATTTAAAATATATATATACAATAATCTGAAATGAGAAGTCCAGAATGGTTGATCAAAGAGCTAAAATCCATAAATGTTATTAAGCATTGATTATGTCCTCAGAATTCCACTAAATGCTAGGGAGGATGCAAATGAGCTGAAGGCTCATTTCTGTCCTGCAGAAATTTACATTTATTTGGGGCAACAAGACAATAACAGATGGAAATAGTTAAATAGTAAAATACTGAAACAACCATTTAAGGGCCACAATAAATGTCACAAAATAGTATATTAGTATTTTATAGTCACAACTTTAAAGAAAACTGTAGAACTTCAGTGTTGACCTAAGTTATTTAAATTGTAATATAACTTAAATATGTACAACCATAAACCAGGTATACTCTGTATGCTCATAGCTCTTTTATAGCTATAAAGCCAAAACAAGTTTATAAATTAAATACGAACAAAATAACTAAAGCTATATACTCCGATTAACAATCATCAATTTAACATAGTTAGTGATATTGTCTTACTGAAACTAAATTGCCACTTTCAGGATGCCTGCAGTGTTGACTCTAAGACATGATTCTTTTGATTTTGACATGCTTGTACAACTATGTGCTGAGTGATGACACAATTCTCCAAGCACTTTTTCTTTTTGAACTAATGGCCATTTTTTTCTGCATGAGTAATGCCTTGCTATCATTTAGCTTTCATTTAATGCTAAAGCATCATTTGCATATGAAGTCTGCCTATGCTCGTTTCTTATTAGCTTATAACAATTAAAGTGGTACTACTTGGAGCCAAAACAGTAATAAACAAAAGTGGGCACTAAATATTAGGCAATTCTCAGTTATAGGGTATTCATCAGATGGCTCAGAGCATGCCTATAACATTTTTTAGATTATCATTGAAATGAAATGCACACACACATAGCCACCATAAATTCTCATAGAGAACTAATGGTATCTGAGAATAGGTTTCAGGCTGAGAAAGACAATAGTTAATTGCCAAATGAATTCTATACACAGGAAATATAAGTGCTCCAGAAACTCAGAAAGAAAGACCATTTTGTGTTCAGATGATGACTGAGTAGGGTTTATGGAAGAGACACGACCTTGGAATCTGATTATTATCATGGTATAGGATGCATTTAGGCATGTTCTTGGAGGCTAGGTGGGTGATGAAAAGATGTGGTTGTGTTTAGAGATTTTAATTTTAATCTGTGGATTTCTTAAATGGCATTTGAAGTTCGTATGAGAGAGTAGAGAAAGAATGTAGGACAATGTGATATTGGGGAAAGAATTATATTTGTAGGAGGTTATTTTAATAAAGTGCATAAAGGATTTAGATTTTTCTCACCTATGGGACTATTAGGCAATGTCTCTGGTTGATTCATAAGCAGATCACTTGAGGGGAAACCTATGTATTCAAGGGAATATCCCTGATGTGACGAGAGAGATTCTGCATTTATTAGACTGAACTAACTTTCAGTTACCAAATGTGAGAATGTTTGCTTTCAGACTGCACGTCCCAGTGGTCCTTTAGTATGAGTATGCTAATTTTCTACTTCTGTAGCACATGTTGAAAGTTTTAAAACCAGTAAGAACACTAAAGTACAATATGGAATTCTTACACTTAGGGGATACATCTGCACAATGCGGAATTCTTACACTTAAGGGGATACATCTCCTGAGCAACTATAAGATTGCTCACAAGGTGTTTGCTATGAACTAAATTGTGTCCCCCTCGCCCAGTCACTAACCGCTGGCATGACTATATTGGGTCTTTAGGAGCTAATTAAGATTAAATGAAGTCATAAGTGTGGGTCAATAGGATTGGTAGCCTTATAAGGAAAGGAAGAGAGAGAAAGAAATGTCCCCCTCTCCACAGGAGCGCAGTGAGAAAATGGCTGTCTACAAGCCGGGACAAGGACCCTGAACAGAAACCAACCATGCTGACACCCTAATCTTGGACTTCTAACTTTCAGAACTGTGATAAAGTAAATTTCTGTTGTTTAAGCCACCAAGTCTAAGGTATTCTATGACAACCCGAGATGACTAACACAGTATTAAACAAAATCACTTCTCACTTGCACTATTTTCTCTTATTTTCATTTTCTTCAACACACATACTTTTGTCTAGTAACAAGGCTTTCAAATTGAAAGTATGGATGACAGTATAATAATTTTGCCTGGTTTGGTTTTATTTGAGATCATCTTAGGAAGGCAAGAAGGTACATTCCAATTGACCTCTAGAATATTATCTGCAGTACAATTTCTAGGCTGCATAAACCTGTATTCGCTGGTGAAACCTGATTCTTGTTCCTGGCACAACTTGCAAAATTGCTCCATGTGCCATGTGAGCTCTTTCACCCAGGGAGAAGAGAAATTTCACAGGTTTCATTTTACATGTGAAACCTAATTCATGCCTTTAAAAACTATAAAATATGGAGACTAAATATAGTCAGTCAAGGGTATGAGAGCTGAATGAACAGAGGTGGAAATCAATTCTGTAAAAGAGATGAAAATGGACAGAACCAGAAGATTTCAGCTTCTTTGAATTCTCCTTATTACATTCCAAGGCATCTATCTGAACAACAAAATAAAATCCATCGTTATGGAAATTAGAATAACACCAGGATGGGGCGTGCTCTTCTGTATTCTTTCACAGAGAGGTTGTCACAGGTTTAATTGACCTTTCATCCTGCTGTGGTCTGTCACAGAGCCATCAGAAGAGGAGACTTCAGAGCAGAGACCACAGGAGCCTCTGTGGAGAAGGAGGGTCGGCGCTCTCTGGGGGACAAACAGCCCTGAAGCGTTCTGCCCACTCTCACCTTTAACACAACTTAATTCACTTCATTACACACAATTTGATCAACACAGGGTGACCTTTCAAGTTTGGGTTCAGATTGTGTCTGAAATTTAAAACAGGTCAGTAGCAAACTATTTCTCTCCTTTTAAAGCAAAACAAAGCAAGAGGACTTTACCTCCCAGCCTACGGTGGCACTACTGATGGTGTATTTTAGGTTAGGGTCAATTGTGATGTGGCAAAAGATGGGTGTTTTTGCAGGTATGAAACATAGTCCATAACCTAACCTCCCATTGCACCACAAGGTTAAAACAGTTCCCCTCACTGAGCTTGTATCTAATTCTGGAGCCTTTTTTAGTGCCAAGGCATGACTTGGAGAGCTGCTATCTGGTACAGGTTGTCTTCTCTCTTCATTAGTGTTCAGGTTGATGCTTCCCATCTGGTTTTCAGTAGAGTCCACTCAGGAACACATTGCAAGGCAGCTTGGAGCTGGCTTTCTCTGAGCTCCCAATCACAACCCTCTCAGGGCTGTGTCTAATACTGCTGTGCCCATAAAGAGTGGAACACTTTATAGGTCTTTACCACCTCCCAGCTTTGCCTGGGAACACAGGAATTACTCCCTGCTCCTGGGTTGGGAAGTGCTCCATGGGGCTACTCAAGCCTGTGTGTCAAGGTACATCACCAGCGTATTTCTAATCAAGGGTCTTGCTGCTTCTCTGATTTTATGTCAGAAGATGGGCGTGTGTGCCCTCTGAATTCGGATCCCAGGAACCTATCCGATATGTCTCCTCTCTCTGTCCCACTTCTGGACATGTAGAAATGTAACCCCCATCCCCTGCTACACATGATACCCATTCATTCACTTCCTCTCTGTCTCTCCTCCTTGCCCTCAGCCCTGGGAAACAATCCTCTCTTGGTACTCATGGGATCTCTATTCCAGAGTCTGTTTGGGGTGTAGCCCTTTGTCAGCCAAAGGCTTTTCTCTATGTTTTCTAAGAGCACCCTTCCCTGAAGCATAGATGTCTCATGATTTCTCCAATAAATTGTTGTCTCACTTTATTGTCCTTCCTTAAGGCCCATTCTTTCAAATGAGTAAGTTTGATGCCACCTTCCAAAGTAGCTCAAATCAGTCTTCCAAGTTTCTTCTAAGATGCCACTCCATTTTCTGGGAAAGGGCAGAACAAGGGCTGGCCATTGGTACAATTGTGATAGTACAATGGATCACATTCATCTTTGTATTCGTTGTCTCCTGCCCCTCTTTCCCCTTCCCCGTGAGATTTCCCAGGCTCTCATTAAGTCCTAGTTCCCTCTCCTCCTGTGACTCGTCCCCTCCTCTCACCAGTGGGATGTTGTACAGAGCAATGCCTGCTGTATCCAGCACCCTCAGGTCATGATGTGCTCCACACTGACATTAATTTTCCAGGCTATTGGAGCTTACCTGTTTAGGTGAAAACTAGTTGTAATGGCTTTGAACAGAAAGTTTTCTCAAAATCCTTTGCATTGTTTCCTATTTTGGCAAACATGAATTCCTGTCTCTTGTGGTGTATTAAATCAATAACCATTTATTCAACAAATATACATTGAGCATCCATTATGTGAGAGACTCAGAGATACAAAAATGAATATGACGATGCCTTTCTATTTAAGGAGCTTACAGTCTGATGAGGATGCCGGAGACAAATGACTACAGTCCAGGGCAATAGAGGCTGTGCTTGAGCGGTGAACAGGCAGGGATGGGGTGTCTATGGGACACAGAGGAGGAGTCACCACTCTGCCAAAATGAGTGATGAGGTGCCAGGACAGGCTTCTCAGAGAGCTGATAATCTTTGTAAGGATTCTCTCTTCCCCAGGGAGTCCAGACAGTCTGCAGTTTGAGTTCTCCTGTCTGGCCGGGATGGTGCTTCCATTTTCCCCACTGCAGCCGCACTGTCAGCTGTCAGGACTTGCTACGGGCAACGTGCTTGCTCCTAGCAGACTCTTCCCTGTCTAATTTGTATTTCTAATCATCTGTGAGTTGGGAAGCCTTCTAACCAAGCTCCTTAGAACCAGGGCTCCCTCGGAGTAAATAGATTCTCAACAAGGCTCCCAGAGGCTCTGCTAGGATAATGGGCAAGGGGGTTGTTTGATTGCTTATTTTGATTGGATTATTTTGATTGCTTTGTGTTTCTTTCCTGGTTCTTAGTTGGCTTGTGAGTTTGGTAGATAAGCAACCTCTAAATAAAATGAGGTGTCATGATGGGTTCATATCAAGAAGGTTTTAGGAGAAAGGTTTTTAATCTAAAGGAATTATTAATAATACCTTCACTTAATGAGCATCTGTTACGTGCCAGATTCTTTACCTTTATGATTTCTTTACAATAGCCCTGCAGTGTAAGTAAAACGATCCCCATCTTATAGGGAAAGAAACCAGTACTCAGAGATGATACGATTTACTGCCTTTATGATGATAATCAAACTTCCTGACCTCCTTGTTCTTATCCTTCTCCTATAAGATGGGGACAGTACTACCATGTACCTCTCAGAGTTGTGGGGACTAAACAGGCGAATAAATGGAAAGTGCTTATGATCGTGCCTGGGACGTGGTAGGATTCAGAGGTAGCTGTTGTTGTTGTCCTTGTCCTCCTGTGGTTACCAAAGTCACATACAGTAGTAACTAAGAAGAGAAACCAAAATCTGAAGTCCATCCCACAGCAGGTGCTCTGACACCAGGAAGGAGAATGACTCTGTAGCGGGTGGCCTTTCTCAGCATGGCTGATATTACACATGGAGGCAACAGCCCCTCCTGCCTGTGAGCAATGAGGACAGGGTATGCTAAGGTATGATAAGGACATGGTAAGGTCTGTCCTTATCATGGACACCCTTCTCCCCTTCCCCCACACAACACTACAAAGGCACTGAATTATGATATTTTAAGAGGTCATAAGCAATTGCTTAATGCTGTTTTTGAAGTTTGTCTCAAGGTCAAGTTTTATTTTGAAGAGGCACAAGAGGAATTAAAGCCTCCGTAACAACAGCTTTCCCTCCCATGGGGAGTACTGTCCAGGAGCTTTCTTAAACTTCTTTGGAACCTGGAAGATGCATAATTCCAGGCACTATATTCTTCACATTGGCCCACTTTATTAGAAAAAAACCCACACCATAATGCATGAAATATTCATCATGACTGAGATTGACAGATTAAGAACAAGCAGAACATGTTTCTGATCATCCAAATTTCTCTTCTTACAACCAACAATTTACATTGTGGACAGGACTTAGAATAATCACTTGCATGGATTTTTACTTGGTTATTCTCTTCAACTTACCAAAACTTTAAAAAGGAATGTTAGCATGAAATATGCCATTCCACAAGTAATGCTTTCTTCCACCATTTTTTGTTCCAATTCAAAAAACAAAAACAAAAACCTTTTTTTGAAAGGTGTCTGGAAGTTCTCTGAAATATAATAGTTTAAAATTTTAGTAAAATCCTGATTTGTGATATGGGAGAATAGTGACTGTGTTCTTTCTTTTCAGAAAAGTCTCAGAACAAAAATTAAAGACTTCCCAGCATAATAGAAAATAGGGCTCTCATCTAAAAGCACTTATTAGCTATTATTCTTACAAGATTCTATGCAAAAATGTTACCATGTATATAGCCGGCCCTTACCAAATATTTTTGAGTTGAATTGAATTGTGTTACCCTTCCCTGTCCATCCCTGGCATCTAGAGATCTAGTATAAATGAGCACAGCTAACATGGCATGAATGATCTCAACATTTACCTTATTAATTTAACATGGACTGAGTGTGCTTCCACAGCCCAGAGTTGAAGATATGCATAGCATTTGTCATATTTAAGCATTCAGTAATACCGCTTCTCTTTTCTGTACTCTCTGTGGGATTCTAAGGTGAAACGGGACTTGAAGACATACCTAAATGAAGCAAGAATCACTCCTTTGCAAAGAGGCCTAAAGGAATGTGTTGGGAGAGGGTGGTGCTGCAGGGAGGCAGGGAGGCCCTTGTGCTCTGGAGAAGGCCTGGGGCTCCCATAGAGAGATCAGACTGACAAGTCCTCGATCTTGTGATGTTTAGCACTTTCCTTTTTTTTTTTTAAACTAATTAATTAATTAGGGGGGTGTGGCCCTTGGCCCCCCACCGCCCCAGCTCCGGAGCCTGGAGCATTTTGGGTGGTGTTTAGCACATTTTCAACTTAAAGCTAGGCTGCCAATACCAATCAAAAAAGTCCTTTGTTGTTTTGATCCTTCCCATTACAGATACAAATTTTCTACAGGAGAAGAAATCCATATGTTATTTAGAAGCCAAAGACTAAAGTAATTTTCATAAAATGTAGCCACTTGTAGAAAATGACTGTTTATTTCTAAAAACCCTGGAAAGTGGATTCTGACATTTCCGAAGGCGAGTTTGATATGTGGCCACACACTTTTCTGTGGGTTATGGAGCTGCTTGATGTTACACAGTGGCTGAGGTGGGAGGTGAGAGAATGCACAGCAGAGGAAGCAAACAGGCAGGCCCGTGTAAAACCTCAGCAGAGCATTTCCCTTTGGCGTCTCTGTGGAGGTAGGATGCAGAGAGAGGGGAGCTCCAGGCTGAGTCTCTGCCAGTCTTCCTGAGCAGCTTCAGCCGTGATGGGGAACTGTATGGAGTGAGAAACAGACGTACAAGTCTCAGCACCAGCCAGCAGAAGCTAAGTCCAAGCAGGGTATGTTTCCTGTTTCCTTGCAATCCCTACTTTGCTGAAGGTAAGACAGGGTGGGGACCTGGTCCCATGGATTTGTGATTAAGTCAGTTGGGAAGTATCATTGGTATCTGAGGAATGATGCCTCTTTGCAACCACCTGAAACATTAGCCAACACTAAGAGTTTAGTAACAGGAGGCTAAGGAACATGAGATGAAATCAAGGTGCCTTTCACCTTAAAAGACACATGGGCTGAGCAGGCAGAAATGTGGTGCGTATCTAGACCAAAGGACTGTTGCTGGAGACAGCTAAGTTGACAGGTATAGAAGAGCAGGTGATGAACAGTCAGGGTCTTTCTACCCAGGAGGCTCCTTGTGTTAGTCACTGATCTTCTTGCTTTCCTGACCAGAGGACCAGGGAACACAACACTGCCCTCTCATCTCCCTCAGGACCATGCTTTTGTAATGAGTCATCAGGAACATCACATTCAGCCAAACTATTTAGAGTACAAGGAACTACTTTTGTACAGGTGAGAAATCCCAGGTTATCAGACTGCAAACAGGTCAGCATATTACAGGTCCTTGCCTGGCACCACTCAGATGTGAGTGTGATTTATTTTTACCCCACCATACTTCTCTACCCTTGAGCAATCATTGTGAGCTTGATAGTGTAAGAAAAGCAGACTTTCTGCCAAGCACATTCTCCCCAGAGTCAGGCTGGAACTGCTCTTCAGGTCCTTCCCAGGTGTCCTAAGCTGGATGCTCTAGTTCGCCGGATCCTCATGTCCTCAGGTCTTGAGAGATAGTTGCTTTTCTAGGAGCTGAACCTAACTCAACTTTTTATTCCACTCACTTGCAGCCCCTGCCTTCACGATCTCAACTCCCTTCCTTCTGCACGCACTGGTCTCCTTTCATCATTTGCTCTTTTTTCATCTAGTCTACTTCACCTCTGGCCTCATACTTTCAATTCCTCCCCAAAGCCTCTTTAAACCCAGTGGAAAAGAATACACCCATAGCACACAGACATTGGAGAGGTGGGAGGTCCATCACAGAGATGCATAGAGGTAAATGGAGCAAACAAATTCTTGGTAGTCAAGGGCAGAACATTTGTGAACGAGATGTCGACATAGAACCCAAGAGCTGTAGAACTAGAAGAGAATTAAGTTTGTCTTTTCTAACCACAGTTTAATATTTGGCCCCTCTCTTGGACTGTCGCCTCTAAAGGTCAGTGACCCATCCTAAGTGACTAGGAACTCGTTACCTTCAATTAAGCTTATTTAATATTTGGGGAGCTCTGGAAGTATAGTCTTTCATAGAGAGAGTTGTAATCTATCTCCCTGTGGCTTCTGTTTTTCGGTCTTTCAGAGTTGAGTGCAGGATACTAGAGAGGGGATAGGATCCCTTTCCCTACTCAGTGAGTGGAGGAGTTAGAACCATTTTTAAGAATAAATAATGCCAACTAGTAAGGAAAGGAACTGAGAGGTTCTTTCTTTGGGAATTTAGTCCAGGCTCCTATAACAAGACAGGGGCACCTGTTACCATAGGTATATGTTCTTAAAATTGCTGCTACTATAGAATGAATGTTTGTGTCCCCACAATATTCATACATTGAAAGTCTAATCCCCAGTGTGATGGTATTTGGAGGTGGGGCCTTTGGGTAATTAGGTCATGACAGTGGAGCTGTCCTGATGGGATTAGTGCCCTTATAAGAAGAGACATAAGAGAGCTTGCTTCCCCTCTCTGCTCTCCACCATGTGAGGACGCAGCAGGAAATCAGCCACTGGGCCAGCACCTGGTCTCAGACTTCCAGCCTCCAGAATGGTGAGAAATAAACGCTTGTTGTTCAAGCTACCCAGTCTGTGGTATTTTTGTTATAGCAACCCAAATTTCCAAGACTAAAATAGCTGCTTTGTTGAAACATTTTCCAACTTGCATTATATTTACTTTTACTTGAGTTAGGAATTAGTTAAATTAGGGACTTAATTTTCAGGTTAGTCATATAGTCAGATAAAAGCACATCAAGAGTTTGTTTTTTCTCATGCAACAAGAAGTCTGGAGGTAATGCAGGGGGGGTTGTTGCTGGTATAGGCACTGAGGCTAATGGATGTCAGGACAGGATCTCTGCCACTCTCTGGGCCTTTTCATGATAACTTCAAATTGGATGCTAAAACTTCAATGGTTTCTTCTGTATTTGAGGCAGAAAAGAAGCATGAAGGGGGTGGTGCTTTTATCAGGGAAACAAAATTTACCCAGATAGTCTCAGCTGACATCCTTTTGGGTAGAATTATGTCTGCAGCCATGCTTAATTGCAAGAGAAGCTAGCAAATGTCATTTTTTAGCTGGAGACATTGCTACCCCCTACCAAACAGGGTTCTATCAACAAAAAGAGGGGAAATGGCTATTGGGTAGGCAACGAGCAATGTTTGCCAAAGTATAGCAGTAGACGTTATGTCCTCCCTATTAAAACTCTACGTGGTACTAATTATAAATGTCCAGACTCTTACAGGCAACAGAATCAACTCTGGCTAGTGTGAGCAGAGATGAGGTTATTAAAGTATGTTATGTAGTTCACAAACTTCTCAGGGGTGGGGAGTGGGTGCAGGGGAGGCATTAAAACAAGCTTGTACGCAATCAGCCATAGAAACAAGTGTAAAAATTGCTCAGTGGCTCCTCAGGATTTTCATTTCTCTTCAGTAGAGACTGTGCGGAGGACTGAGCTGTAGTCCTAGGCTTTCCAGCCTCTCTAGCACAGGAGACAAACTAATCAGAGATTGGGATAGGTGTTGAGCGAGTCAACATTTTGTATCTTGTCTGGCCTTAAAAACTAACGCCACCTTAAGTGACATTACAAGCAGCGCCATTATGGGCCCACAAGGGCATATTAACGTGGCAGCCTAAGATGGCCCCGGGAGGAAGTAGGGTGGGAGTGTCTGCAGGAACCTTGCCTTAGCCCTTATTGGCCAAATACGCGCTTCCGCACTCATGAACACTGCGTGATTGCAATAGCTAGGCATTGAGACAGGATGCATGCTCTCATAACCTTTAAGCTGATTGGAGGATGTAAAAACCTCCCTTCCCCATTTGCCTTTAAAAGCAAGTGCTTTTGTGATAATAAACGGAACTGCTCAACAGAACCCCCGCCATGTGTGAGTGTCCTTTAACGGGCTGGTTGGGGCCGGCGGCTGTGCTCACCTCTCTTCACGGCTCTCTTCACCCGTCTCCTTCCAATGGGTACTGGAGGGAAAGAGGAATCCGGGCAATTTGCTCACCCACCAGAAGGAACACCAAGGGAGAGACTGATAGCAAGGCAAGGGCTGTTCGGGTCAGCCGGCAGCGGACCCAACAGTATCTGTCACCATTGTATCTAACACTTGGTCAGGTAGACCAAGAGTTCTACTTGGTTATGTTTTATCACGTCTGTTCAATAGTTTCCTATGGCTTTGAGATTTGGTGGCAAAAAAGGCATCATTTAGTTCTCGAAAAGAATGGCTTACTGTGGAAGAAAGAGAATGACACAGTTTCCAATTCTATTTTTTCTTCTCCATTACACAATGCATTTTGTGAAGGTAACAGATGGGAATCCTATATTCATTAAGGAGAAAAAAAGAATTCATCTGCTAGTATTTTAAATAAGGGAAATATGTAGTATTTACTTCTCCTCTTTGAAGACCCTTTAAAGATGTTAATTAGCACCGAATGCATTATTCCATCTGCTTAAATGAGCAAGCCTCATGGTCATGAGGACTCTCGTTTCAGGCTGGCAAACCAATTTATTAGGTCTCCTTGGTTGGAATTAATAGAAAAGCCTCAATTAAAAGACTCCATATATTACATGAAAGAAATCTTTATTTTAAAAAGATTTCTAAGAAAATAGCAAAATAGCATACACACACACACATATACAGAGAGAGGGAGGGAGGAAGGGAGGCAAAAATTTTTTTTTAAAAAGCTATTCAAATACAGTTCTGTTTGAATTCAACTCAGTCTCCTACAGTGCAATGATTCATGATGGTATGTCTTTTTTTTTTTAACATTTTTATGGCTCTTAACATTTCATAGAACACTTTCACATATTGTTATGTGATTCTCTCTATGCTGTGAGGTGAAACAGGTTAGGTAGTATTTTCTCCAATTAAAGATAAAAGAAATGAAGGCTCTAAGAGATCCAAAGATTTGCCCCAGCTCAAGAAGTTCAAAAGAGACTTCCCTGGACCTATGACCTAAATCTTTGGATTTCAGTCCTCGTACTCTATCTAGCAATAAAAGCTTAATCATCGAAGGAAGATTCCTTCCATCTTTAGGGAGATTATTGTACATCAACTGGACTTTACTGAGGTTAGATCTGAAATGTAATGCATGGTAGAAAAGTGACTTCAATATTCTGGCAGTATGACAAAATGGTTAGAACCATTGGGAGGAGACAGGTGAATATGGGGTTAAATTCTCACATCAACTACATTCTAGCTGAGTGACCCTGAGCAAGTAGTATTCAATCTCTACAAAGCTCAATTTTCTCATTCATAAGTAGAGGATATAAAGAAAACCACCTCATTCAGAGATGCAGCACACATTCTGCGCTCCCTAGAAAATCAAGTCACTCTGTTGCTGGACTATATTAATAAATTGGTGTTTATTTATTTATTTAAAAAACATTAAACACCTACCCTGTGAGGACTATTGTTCTAGACACTGAAGATACAAAACAAAAATAGTAAAACAAATATCTTCCCTTATAGCACCAAATAGGGTGTGACCAATTTTACTTAGCTTACATGTGTGTATTGGGACCGAGAGAGTGCTAGAAAGTAGCTGTAGGTGATTTATGTCTTTAGCTAATTCTTGAAAGATTGACTGCATAAGTATCTGTGAGCTAGAGTCCTGCAGTTATTATTGAAAAAGGGAAAAACTGAAACATAAAACAACCTGCTGAAAATATTAAAATGACATTTTGAGCAGGAATTTTCATTTAAAATTATTTTGTCCATGTTATAGTTTGAATGTTTGTGTCCCAACCAAAACTCATGTGGAAACTTAACCCTAAATGCAACAGTATTAAGAGGTGGGACCTTTTGGGAAGTGAATAAGCTGTAAGGGCTCTGCCCTCATGAATGGATTAGTTGCTTATAAAAGCGGTTGAAGGGAGCACGTAGTATCCCTTTTGCCCTTCCGTGCCTTCCGCAATGTGAAGACAGCATTTAAGGTGCCATCTTGGAAGCAGAGATGGGACCCTCACCAGACACTGAAGCTGCCAGAGCATTGATCTTGAACTTCCAGCCTCCATAACTATCAGAAATAAATTTCCATCATTTACAAATTACCTAGTCTTAGGTATTTTTTTATGACAGTACAAATGAACTAACACAGTCTATTATGTTGTTTATATAATACACTTAGGGAAGGCAGGTATTATTTCCATTATATTGATGAAGAAACTGAGCCCTGTAGAAGTAAGAGCTTCTTCAGAGTCACTCAGGGTAAGGGTCGGTTCAGGCACTGAGGTAGATGCTTGGGACACAAATGTAAACAAGACAAAATCCCTACCCCTGTAGAGCTTTGGATTTCACCATCAGATTCACAGGTAGATGTACTGATTAAACACATACAAAGTTTGTTATAAGTTATGGGCACAATGTAATTCATATTTAGTTGATTATATCCATTATTGGCCATTTTATTTTTCATTTTTATTTTGTCCAATTTTGATGTCAAATGCATTAGAAGAGGTACATTTTATTTCTGATGCTTTTAAAGAATTTTCTTGAAAATGTTAATTACTGGTTTGCATTTTCTTTTATTGAGTCATAATTTACAATCTTAAGTTTACAGATTTTAAGTGTTCCTTCAATGCGTTTTGACTAATATATATACACCCACTAATATATATACAACCACATTGAAATCACCCAAATCAAAATATAGAACACTTCCCTAACCCCCCAAAATTTTCTCACAATCTTTTCCAGTCAATCTTCCATCTATACTCCTGTCCCTAGACAACTACTGTTCTGGTTTCTAGTTTAGCACCATAGTTTAGTTTTGACTGTTCTTGAACTTTATTTAAATGGAACCATAGAGTGTGAATTCTTTTGCTCGACATGTCTGTGAGATTCAACCATGTTATCACTTATATCAGTAATTCTTTTTCATCGCTGAGTCATATTCTATTATATGAACATGTTCTTATGTTCATTCTCCAGAGACATTTGGATTGTTTCCAGTTTGGGAATATTATGAATAAGTCTGTATGAACATCCTCATACAAGTCTTTTTGTAGAAATATGTATCTATTTGTTATGGATATGTACCCTAGGAATAGAATTGCTGGTCTAATATGGTTTTAAAAAGGAGTATTGCTAATAATATTGAGATACAGCTAGCTCTCAATTAGCTGTTCTAATATGCTTATACACATATACCAAAGAGTATTGTAGATAGTCTAAAGTGGTCAAGAAGTCCTAATTTTAGAGTTCAATTTAGAGCTTTCTCAAAGTGTTTGTGTTCTCTAACCCAAGACTAGAGGAGATCAGATGGATATCGTCTTGCATTTTATTTACTATAAACAAAAAAATTGACCCGAGATCAAAATATGTCAAGCAAAATATTTATGGGTGCAAGAGAGTTGACCACCATTTCTCTAATCCCCAATAGTGAATAACTATCTACCACTTTACCTAAATTTTATAATGTTTTCACATTAGAAAGAGAAGTTATAAGGTCTGAATTTAGCTAAAAGGAAAATGCTTTATTCCATTCATACCTTTAACAAGACAGTACCCACCCACCCCCATCCCCACAGGAGAGAAATAAAGTATTTTTAATTTGAAATATTTATCTACTTGTTTCTATCCTTTCCCACATTTTTTTTGGCTGTAGACACCCTAACCAAAACTGGTTAGTCCTTACCCCTTTATTCAACAGATAATTTTTGAGCATTTTCTCTGAGCAAGGCTATGTAGCACATCCTGGAAATAAAGCATTGATGAAAGATGGATAATATCTCTTCCATCATGAAGCTTGCAATTCAATGGAAATAGATGTTAAGCAACTAATTACACAGTCAGTTATCAAAGTGAAATTGTAATAAGCTCTATGAAGTATGGGTTGTTAAAAGAGTACATAACAGGGCTATGAAATAAGACCTGAGAGGCGGTAGAAGTGAATCTGAATAGGCTTGTCTTCATCCTCACAGCAATCAGAAGCCACTGAAGCAAACAGACTAATGGCATGATTGGAGCTGCACGTTTAAAGGTTTATTCTGATTGTAGAATGAAAAACTAGAAAGCAAATAAAGGACTTTCCATTCCCTTTCTGGGCAGCACCTTTTCATTGCTGCACTCCACCCCACTTAAGCCAGGAAGCCGTTGTCTTCAGCTGCCCCAACCCACCCACTGGAGCTTACTCTTCCAGAACTACCCTGATTCTCGGCATCAGGTGCATCCAGGTGAAATGACCTAAGGTAATAAATAGTAACACTTGGCTCTAATGGCAGAGAGTAGACTAAGCCACCACCACCACCACCTTTCCTCTGCCCCAAATATAATAGGAATCTTCTTGCTTCAGAACAAAGGAATAAGAAAAGGAGAAACTTTAGTCATCAAGATCAACCCAGCTGGAAAGATTTTAAATATAGGTGGTCAGGAAATTCATCATACCATAAATTCTATCAGAATAAACAGACGACTTGTTCAATCTATATACTTTAGTCCTGGAACACATCTCTTTGTTTATCATTCCAGTGAGGTTCTAGTAACAGGATCAGTTTCCATAGAGGATGCTCACTGTAAAGGTGGCTACCCAGTCTTAGCACCATATAGAAGGCACATGGTACATTTCAGGGCATATATAAATTCCATTTGTCATGCTTCACAAGGGCATCTGCTTTCTCCAATTCTTGAAGGGAAGTAAGGAGAGCCCACGATCGTAGTTGTGATCTCATTTTTCCCTGTCTCTTTTTTTTTCCTCAAGGTTTTGCAATGATTTATCTGTGTTAAGCTAATCCTCAGTAACACTGGAAAGATGGAAACTAGGAAGCAAAGAAGGAGATGGTCAGGAAGAAATCTCCCCAAACGTTATCATCCTCATGTCTTTTAAACGAGTGACTACAGCTGAGAATATCAACCACTAGGAAAACACCAGGAAGGGAGAGAAGAGAGCGCCTTTGTTGAGCACGTCCTTGCTGTGCCCTTCAAAGCTCCAGCTGCTGCCCCTACAGGAAAGCCACTGAAATGTGCACCAATTAGACCTCTGGAAGGAAAGCTCTCCATGGCACCCTTGGCAGGGGAGGAGATTACAGGCATGGCTATTTCGGCCAATATAAAGCTGTAGCATTATTACTCTCTGGGGTCTAGGAGAGTGATTTATTATAGAGAATAATACCAGAAACAAGTCTGAGCTACAGAATTAGCATCTACCCCTGGTAGCAGCTTTCAGTTTATTTGTTAGAAACACTATCCAAGGGGAGGCATAATACACTTCTGAGCAGCTTGAACTAATATCATTATTTCTCTCTAGCTTATATATCAACTTCACACTAGAATTAGAGTAGATAATCTTTTCTTCTTTCTCTAGCAAGCCAATCACACCACATCTCCAAGTGCCTTATCATTCTCAGCATTATAAAACATCTAAGAATGGAGAGGGATGCACCTTGCATTCTGAGAGTGGTGAGGTTTCCAGATGGTGCTGGGAGAGGTGCATATAATAGCGATATGTGGCTTCTAACAGGAGACTGTTCACATGCAGCACGTGGAAGCTCACCCAAGAAAAGGCAGGTGTCCCTTCATTTGATTGGGCAGGTCATTAGTGACCAATTCACTGAGAAATTAAAGGAAAATAAATGTGTATGCTAATCTGTTACCAATGAAACCTAACAAATAGCCTCTTTGCCACCTTCGAATTAGACATGGAAGTAACAGGAGTGAAAATAGCACACTTGTCAAAACACCCAGCACTATAGTGTTAGGAGCAACATAAATGAGGCTGAGAAAGAGAATTGCTGGTGCAGCAGTTCAGGAAGTTACATTATTTTCTGCTTTTCTAACTCTGCTATAACATATTTTCTCAGTGAAGGCTAGTAAAATTAATTTACCCTTAGGTCTTAGTAAAAGGAAGTACACTGAAATCAGATCACCTGTGTTCAATTTTGCAAGAAAAAGCCATTCATTCATTATATCATTTATGTAATTTATTCATTTATTGATTATGATTATTATTGATTATTTGTTTATTGATTCAAATACCTATTGTGCCTGCTAGGTCAAAGACACTGCACAATATCTAGATAAAAAAGAACAACTCTAATGAATTTTATTCTAGAGTGGCAGTTCTTAAACTTTAGCATGCAGCAGAATCATTTGTCTGGAGGGATTCTAATTCAGTTGACCTGAATTTGCATTTCTACAAAGTTCACAGATGATGCTGACTCTGTTCACTGGGGATCACACTTTTAGAACTAATGGTCCAGAGCAGTGGTTCTCAGTCTTGGCTGCCCATTAAAATCACCCAGTAATCTATTAAAAATCTTGATGTCCAGTCTGCATCCCCAGACTACACAAATCTAAATAACTTCATTGGGACCTAGACATTCCATTTTAAAGACCCTGAGGACTAATGGTCTTGTGCGAGAGACAAACCAGAATACCAGCCAGGAGTTATAAAGGAGTCAAAGGGCAGTGGTAGAGAATGAGAACAGGAGCCTAGAACATTTTGGAAAGACCATTCTGATGGCCTGAAGGAAAAGAAAACAAAAATGTAATGAACCATGGAATTAACATCTCAGGTAGAAGAACCAGCAAGTGCAAAGGCCCTAAGATTGGAGAAAATTTGTATATTTTAAGACACTGAGAAAGGGCTAGCATGGGGCTGAGTCATACTGAGTGAACAGCAGAGTTGCCAAGTTGTAGTTGTAGAAGTAAGCAGTATTGTGGAGACTTGTAGGCCAAGACCAAGCTTTGAGCAAGAATTGAAAGGCATTGACTAACTAGATATACATTTAAAAGATCCTTCTGGCTCTTGTAAATAGTTTGGAAAGGGAATCCTAGGAAGGAGGGAGAATAATTAGGACTCTATTTGAGTTCACCAGGCATGGTGTGTGAGGCACATGGATTTTTGGCTTTGGCAGATGAGAAAATGGTGATACCATTTGTTTGTATGGGGGAGGGACAGGTTTTAGGGGAAAAATCAAAATTTCTGCTTTGGACATATTAAATTTGTTGCCTGAGACACATTAAAGTGGAAGTATTAAATAAGCATCTTATTATTTGATCCTGGAGCAGAAAGGACAGTTTAGAAATGAAAAAAAAAAAAAGAATTTGAGAGTCATCGGTATTCATAGCCATGTGATTGGATGATGTCAGTGAGGAAGAAAAGTAGAGAAGGGGACAGCCTAAGCTAAGCCTGTGAATCCATTTTATTAATGGATGGAGAGAGGAGAAGGAACCAGTCAAGGAGACCAAAAAATAGAATTATGAGAGCTAAGAGGTAAACCAGGCAAATATGGAGTCAGAAACCAAAATAAGGCATGTGTCTAGAAGGAAGGAAATGACCAACTTGTCAGATGCTGTGAAGAAAAGAAAGATGAGAGAAAAGGGTCTACTGGATTTTACAACATGGAGCTCATTGGTACCCTTGACAATTTTGTTCAGTGGTAAATTGAAGGAGAAAGGTAAGCTGTAATGAGTTGAAGAGTTACTTGGAACTGGGGAAATGGGGACAGCAAAAATAAGGCTTTTGGGGGGAAAAAATTTCTGTAAAGGGAAATAAAGAACCAGGTGGCAGCTAGAGAGAGACGTAAGTCAGTGAATAATTTTTGTTTAAGATGGGAGATATAAGAACATTTATATGCTGATGGGAAAGATCCAGCTGACAGGGAGAAATTAATGATGCTGGAGAGAGGGGCAACAGAGTAAAAAGCTGAAGAAAGCAGAGGAAGAGAAATCCAGAGAACGTGATGAATTTTTTAGCTTTTTTGAGCAAAGAACTTCTTTACTGTAAAAAGTAGAAGGCAAAGACAAATGCCATCACAGGTAAGATAAGAGAACTTCCTTGATATAGCTTTTGTTTTTCTCAATGGAAATATGAGAAATGTGAGGTGTTAGGGAAAGATATGAAATAATGAACTCAAGAGGATGAGAAATAAACTTACCTTGAGGGCGAACAAAATGCCTATCATAGGGAGAACACATTATCACCAAAATTCCTCCTAGAACGCTGCATTTGGTAGAAAATGCTTGGGGTAGAGAATAAGATCATGATAAATTGAATGCTAACGTAGAACATATTAGACAAAGGGAGAATTTTATGTGGTTCCAGAGAAGGAAGTGAGAAAAGGGAGATGTGGAAAGAGAGAATGAAGCCAAGGTGAAGGCAGAGGGTCTTCTCTGTGCTCTTGAACTGTTTGTGTGGGTCCTACCACCCCCGACCCCAAATCTCTCGTACAGTCTGTTGAGCTCACAGAATCCTTCACGTGTGGGGGATCCTACTGGAAGCAAAGGAGCACGAGACAGGCTACCTTAAAAATATGAGTCCCCAGGGATAAACATAAATTGTGGGGAGAATTTGAACATTTCTAGGCATAAAACAATCTTATCTAGATCTCTATCTCTTGATAGCCAAATGACATTTGCATCTCAAACTGAGGATGCAGGAAGGACAAATGAGTGAAAGTCATATTTGGGATGGAAGGAAATGGGGTGAGTCTCCCACGCCTGTCTTGGAAGTTTGTTCAATCTTCTTGCCTACATCTGAGCTCTGGAACCCAGTCTCTAGTGCCTCTTTTCCCTTTACCTTCAATGCCAGTAAGATTTCAGCCAAGCTCTAAAAGAAGCATTACCTGAAAAACTGCATTTCATTTTGTAGGATCCTGAAACTTGAAAACTAGATTTATTAGAGAAGCTTCAGAGAATAGAAGTCATTATTAGGACCAGAGACTTCAAAGGGAGAAAGGCAAAGTAGTTCAAACTGTCAACCACTGAAAAGGCGCACCCAAATCAATGGTGGGAATGGGCCCAACCTACATTCCTTCTTGGATATCTAAGCAAAACCAATGTGCAAATATACTAAGTGAAACAGGCAAAATGAATTATTAAATGGGTATTTGCCTGTTCCAATAGACCATTTTGTGGAGAGAGAGAAAGTAGAAAAGGGAAAAGGGGGAACTTCAATAATTGCTTACCTTTGCTGGCAATGCAGTACCCCAAATATTCTACTGTAGTGAACTCTCCAATTTTTTCCCACCTGAGCTTTGGGCCACCATCTCTACCAGTATGAGAAATATTCTTTTCAGATTTGGAATCAAGATCTGAATTTGAGTCCAGTTGTTTGTTGTATTCAGTTGTTTGTCTCCAAGGAATAAAGCTTCCCAAATAGCTTCAGTTCTCATGTAGCTGAGATATTAGAAGTTTATTCACATCCTCACACAAACCCCACACTCCAGCCATACTGAAACACTGTTTCCTAAACATTAGAGGGAGAGGGATGTGAAAGTCAGGAGGCATGACTGCCTCATCACCCAGTCCTACCCCACCCTTGACCTTGACCCTGTGATCGTTCTTATTTGT